>NW_015175364.1:1148468-1256037 GCF_001447785.1 Gekko japonicus | reverse complement strand
CGGGGGGGGGGGGGAGAGGAATGTAGCTTCTGCCTCTATTTTAGTTCATTCAGCGCATATAAGAAAACTAGCAGGCAGACATGGTCCCATATCTGAGAATGCAGTAAGCAAATATAATAACTTCTGTTAATATAGAAACAAGTCAGCAGGACAGAGCAATAATTGACAGAAAATGGAAGCACTGTGCATAGAAATGTCTGTCAGGATGATCTTCTTTGGGTACAATATCTTCTAACTATCCTAGCTGAAGGACATTCCTGTCTTAAGTAATTTGCTGAGTCACCTCTCTTACTTCATGCAGCTAGGAAAAGCAAACATCAGGGTACCTGAATAAGGGTCAGTTTGGAAGATTTCTGGGAATTACAGACTGGCATTATTTTTAGCAATTGGCTTTGATATGTATTAGAATAAAGATTAGTTACTTCAGATTGTAATTAGCTGGTTAATAAGTGCACATTCCTAATCCTTATTGATTTTCAACAAATATTCAACTATTTCTTATGGGTATGTCATTCTCAGAAGAACTATGGGAAAATGAGAAAGCACCTAGTGCTATTACATTGCTACACTACAGCAGTGAAAATGCACTAACTTGAATGGGTGATCAGCTGTTCTAATGTAACCCGTATGAATAGATCCTTGTCAGAAGTAATGCTCAATGACTGTTTTGTAGCCACATTTTTCCTTAGCTGTGTGTGTTAGAGTAAATAAAAAGAGAAACATATTTTAAGATAAACAATGTACAAAATAATGTTTCAATTAATTATTATAATGGGAAATCCCTTCAACAGTATATGGCACTAGGAAGAAATCAGTGCCCAGGAACCATTGCATGATGCAATTAAGTTAGTATCTCAGCCACACAAAGAAAAATTTAGAGTGTACCACAAACATCTTTATTTCTGTCATAGGGATTAACCAGAAGCTGCTGCTGTGCAATAAAGTGCACTACTGTTATGGAAATCAGGAACAAATCTAGAATTACATAATATCTCGTATGATTTGTGGGGTAATTGTCAGCTAACCAGCCAATTTAAGGAACTGCATCTTCCTGTAATCTAGGGAGATTGCTTGTCCTTCTTACAAACTGCTTTGGCCTGTATAAACACAGACCTCCATTTTGCTAATATTTATGTAGAAGAAATATTCCTTTTGTAAACTTGCTGATTACTCTGCACAGTTTGTATGACTCAGAATTTTTCCTACATCTGTTGGGTCTTAATAATTTGATAATTTGTTGTGTTCTAGGAATGCAAGCAGAAATAAACCCAAAATCTCTGAATGCCATACTCTTTCTACACTCAGATGCTCTGTTAATCACCCTGTAGTAACTAGTCCCCATAACTCAACATTTCTTGTTGACATCTGAATGTTATTCTGATTATTTTTATTATTGTGCTTCACTTTCTACAGAGAACATTGGAAGTAAGAACTGATAACAATGGAGACTTAAACACATATTTTACTAGATTTTATCTATTCAAATAGCTTTTCTTCTATTCCCAGATATATGGGTCAAGTTGTGTAACTTTCTGTGGCTAAGAAAGCACACTTGGATAATGCTACATCCCACCTTTGTTATTGCTTTACATGTGCTAGGAGTGAAAATGGTCACGAGATGCAAGTTCCTAGTGCTCTAGCTCAAATGAAGTTCTCTGCTTATTTTAAAAAATTACAAATCAATGTGGCTGGCTGGGTATTCAAAGTACTTCAGAATAAAAACAATTGGTACAAAACAAAGTTATGCACACTGAATCAGTTTGAGTGAACAGGAATAAAGAATTATGTTGTGGGTTTAATTCCTATAATGTCAATGAAAACTGGGCGGTTCTAAGAACCTTACAGGTAGTACGAAGTAGGCAAAAGCAGCAATCAATCCAGCCAAAAGTTAGTCATGAAGGCCCATTAAGACTTCAGTCCAGGAGTAAGTCCCATTGAACTACATGGATTTTTCCTGTGAGTAAATCCTTTTAGAATTGATCTGCATGTCCTATTCCATTGCTTTCAATTTGAAACAACATTGATTAAGTGTACTGTATCTATCTATTCACAAATCATGACAGCAGCCAAACTAAAGTCAGCTTTGTTTAGCCTTCTGAAACCAATGCAGCCAGTTAATTGTAACTATCAATTTAAATTACTTTCACTTGTGATGGATCCTGACCACTGTACGCTATTTTCATACAAGCAAATTGTTATTTATGGTAGTAAGCATAGTTGTAAGAAGCAGCTAGTGGTAACTGATGCATCTTTTCCAAGATAATTTGTTCTTGTGTTCCACTGACTTAATTATGTCCAACCTATAATTAAATAAGAATGCTTATGCAATTGATAATGATGATAATGAAAACCTATTTACTGTTACACCTAGAGCATAACAGAAACATCATGTGGTTGAAATGGGAATGTGCCTAGGAGGACTGGAAATTTCTTCTCTTTTCTAGCTTTGCACAAATAAGTTGGGTTTGGGATTTATAGAGTTTCAGGCAGATTATTTTATTTATTTAGGGAATTCATACTGCTTGAGAAATCTGCTCAAAAACATAATCTGTTGATTAAAACTGTAAAAAGACAGAGAGAGAGAGAGACTGTTAAATAAATTCAGCGCACAGTTTCAGAACACTTCAATGTCTATGATGGGATTTAAGCAATTAAAGAGTCTCTCTGAAGATGGAGAAACTGCTATCTCAGAGTGCCTTGAAATCCCTAAATTAGAGGCCTGGAGGGACTATGGAGAGAGGCAAATGGAAAAATTGTAGTTGCTATCAAATCCCGGGTCGACAGGCGTTAGGGTGTACCGAACACTAATAAAGGAAAGGCTATGTCCCTCTTTTGCACTGCTCTTTTAGACAATTATCAAGAATAAATGCCTTGGAATAAACAAGTTAATCCCATGGTTCCCTTTAATACTCCAAGGTCATATCTTAATCTCAATTACGTTGCTGAGTATCTAGAACATTGTTTAGGAACAGATGAAGTTATTGCCGACTTGTGCTTCTGGTTATGCACAAAGGAGATCTTCCTTGTCCTTTGACAATCTATGTTGTTTCTTCCATCGTAGAAAATTTTTAAAAACCCCTTGGACATGTTAGTGACTCGGTAACAGCCATGTTAATCTATAGGAGGTAAAAATATAATTTGTGTGCTGAACAACAACAGCATGAATCTTCAGCAGAAGTGCAAGGAAGATAATGTATTCTTACATATGACTCCCAGGCAATGTTCCCTCTAAGCTGTGGAGTCTTGTGAGCAAATATTCTACTTCGTGAGCTACTGGCATTAAAGTTGTGAGCGAGCAATTTGGCTACTGCATAAATTACTTTGCTCTGGAGCCATTCTTCCTGAGCTAAGACCAAAATGTGTGAGCTGGAGGCTAAAAAATAGTGAGCTAGCTCACACTAACTCAGCTTAGAGGGAACCCTGCTCCCAGGCAGCCCCCATCCAGGCAGATTACAGGATTTGACCTGCTTAGCTTTCACAGTAGAATAGCATCGTGGGCCTTCATACTGTATTCCTCTGGGTCAGCAGTGTAACAGTTAACAATTTTGATCTTCAAGTTGTAGTACGAAGTTAAATCCTCTTTTCTCTTCTTCAGGATTAAATAGGAGATTTCAGATCGCTCCAGATTTCAGGCTCTGGACAGACAAAGGCTAGCCTCATTTTTTTAAGGGCTATACAAGCAGAAGTTTACAAACCCGAGTTTGAAAGACAGATATATAACCACAAGCTTTACAAATCTTTCTAATTGTTCTGAGTTTTGCTTATTCTTATGAGTGCTGGCTCAAAATGTTTGGAAGCCTGAAGTCGATGATTCTGCAGTCTAAAAAGGGCAGGCCAGCATCTGCTGGGATATTGGAAAGAATCCTGGTGTTTACCACTTGGCTTAGAAACACTTTGTCTGATGAACATTATCATACTGAAATGACCTTTTGTGTTGAGCTGACACTGGTTCTTATAAGTTGGTCCTCATATGAGGATATAGTTCATTTCCAAGGCCAGGTTTCATCTTATAACATTTCATATTCCCCGGTAAACATCCGTGGTCATGCTTTTTTTGTTCTGTTAATTTTGTAATTCAAGGTCAATATTTCTTCCCCTGATAGAAGAGATTGTGGGCATTAAAATTCCTAAAACCCCTTTGGGCATTCTTTTAAATGGTTGGAATAAGGGTCAATTTACGTCTACTATAAAGGAACTTATTGATTTATTGTTGATAGCAGCAAAAACAATTTTGGCACAAGTGTGGAAAACAGATAATATACCAACTATTAGCCAAATCATAACCCTAATAAACTTACCTCTAATTCTAGTAACCCTAACCCTAATAACCCTAAACCTAACAATCCTATCCGTAACCTAATAACACTAACCCTAATTATCCTAACCCTAACCCTAGTAACTCTAACTCTAATAACCCTAACCCTAATCCTAATAACCCTAACTTTAACCCTAATAACCCTAACCCTAATAACCCAAACCCTAACCCTAATAATCCTTATCCTAACCCTAACCCTAATTCTAGTAACCCTATCCGTAATAACCATAACCCTAACAATCCTAACCCTCAATCTAATAACCTAACCCTAATAATCCTAACCTTAACCCTAATAACCCTATCCCTAATAACCCTAACCCTCGTAACCCTAACCCTATCCATAATAACCCTAATTCTAATAACCCTAACCGTAACCCTCATAACCCTAATAACCCTAACCCTAATAATCCTAATCCTAACCCTAATAAACATACCTCTAATTCTAGTAACACTAACCCTAATAACCATAACCCTAACAATCCTAACCCTAAATCTAATAACCCTAACCCTAACAGTGCTAACCCTAATACCCCTAAACCTAATAACCCTAACCTTAACGCTAATAACCCTATCCTGAATAACCCTAACCCTTACCCTAATAATTCTAACCCTAATCCAAGTAACCCTAACCTTAACCCTAATAACCGTATCCTGAATAACCCTAACCCTTACCCTAATAATTCTAACCCTAACCCTAGTAACCCTAATCTTAACCGTAATAATCCTAACCCTAACCCTAGTAACCCTAATCCTAACCCTAACTATCCTAACCCTAATAACCCTGACCCAAGTAACTCTAACCAAAATCCTAATAACCCTAACCCTAATAATCCCAACTCTAACCCTAACCCTAGTAACTTTAACCCTAAACTTAATAACCCTAACAATCCTAACTGTAACCATAATAATCCTAACCCTAACCCTAATAACCCTAACCCTAAACATAATAACCCTAACCCTAATAACCCTAACCCTAAATGTAATAACCCTAACCCTAATAATCCTAACCCTAACCATTATAACCCTAAAACTAATCCTTATAACCCTAAAAATCCTAACCTAACCCTAATAACCCTAACCCTAGTAACCCTAACACTAACCCTTAATACCCTAACCCTAATAATCCTTACCCTAAACCTAATAACCCTAAACCTAATATCCCTAATCCTAATAAAGCCAACCCTAACCCTAACACTAACAACCCTAACCCTAAAAACCCTAACCAACCTATCCCTGACAACCCTAACCCTAATAACCCTAACCGTAATCCCTATCTCTAATAATCCTAACCCTAATCCCTAACCCTAATAACCATAATGCTAATCTCTAACAATAACCCTAATTCCTAACCCTAACCCTAAAAACCTTAACCCTAACCCTCACTGTAATAACCCTAATCTTAAAACCCCTCATCCTAAACCTAATAACCAGGTGTAGTGTTTCATCTGTTTCACCTGTGTAGAGAACTGAAGGGCATTGTTGGCACTTAATGGCATATACAATGTTAGAAGAAAAGCAGATGAATAAATCTGAGATGGCATAGTTGATGTTGTTAGATCCAGTGATTGTGTTGTCTGGGTGTATGTGGCAGTAAAGTTGGCATCAGGTTGTGTTGCAAGCTCTGGTACCAATCTACATGTTTAAATTAGATGCTGTATTATTGAAGGTGATGAGTAATTTGAGATTGGGGGGCTGTCTGTGCACTGGAAAAGATTCCCCCCTTTCCTTATTCAGATCTTCTGGGAGGAACTCCAAATAGGTCATGTCATCTTGCAGGGGGCAGTCTCCAGAGCGTGGTGATATGTCAGTTGGGGTGGTCCAAAGATTGTTTTGGGGTGTAGCCTCATTCCTGTGTCTGCCTGTGTGACTGCCCTGGGGGCCCCACACTTTGGAACAGCTGACACAAGAACTGCGCATTGCACCAGGACACAGCATATGTCCCCTGGAAGGAGAGAGTCTGCTGAACATGGGGGAGTATGAAGTGTGGGGGTTCAAACCTCATTTTGGGTACAGAGGGCCCTTTATTCAAATCTTCTTGTGGCATCAGAACCAGTGTTTGGACCGGGCATCACTGTATGTCATCTTGCAGGGGACAGTCTCCAGAGTGTGGTGATATGTCAGTTGGGGTGGTCCAAAGATTGTTTTGGGGTGCGTCTGCCTCAGTGATTATCCTGGGGGCACCGCAGTTTGGAGAAGCTGGCACAAGAACAGTGCTTTGGACCAGGACATGGCATATGTTCCCTGGAAGGGGAGAGCACACAAAAGCTTATATCTTGAATAAAATTTTGTTGGTCTTAAAGGTGCCACTGGACTCCGACTTTGTTGTGTTCCATCATGTTTGAGTCATTACAACTTGTATGTAAAGTTAGTCTCTATAGTCTTGCTACTATAGAAGTAATCATAATTAGCTAAAATATGTATATATGTGAAATATATATATTCTAAATAGCAAGCCTTGGCACTTTAAAGTTGTAAAACTGTGGAGGTATTATAACTTCTTGTAGTGCTTTTATTCCCAGTTCTGTAAAGGTGAAATAGAAAGTTTCTGAAAGCAGTTCTATGCAGACAATGTTTAGGATTCTAATTTAAAGTGTCTGCCTATTATTCCCAGTATTTCGACAGTAAAGGTGAATCTTGCAAATAAAATTCCGCAGGGCCTGCAAGACGGAGCTCTTCCGCCAGGCTTTTGAGTAGGAGCCGCCGCTGCCACTACCACCACCATGCGACTGCAGAGCAGTTTCGCCGGGTTGGGCTGACTGGCCATCTGAACATCGTGGTCCATGGCATCCCCCCTCATTGATCCCAACGTGATATGTAATAGGGAGTGAGTATTTTAGTCGTTTATGTATCCTGTGAGATGTGTATTTTTGCCTACATTGTTTTAACCTGTTTACTTTTTATTGTATTTTTGTGCCTTAATTGTTTTAACCTGTTTACTTTTTATGGCACTTTTGTGCCTATGTAAGCCGCCCTGAGCCCGTGTGCGGGGAGGGCGGGCTATAAATGAAATAAAATAAAATAAATAAAATAAATGTTAGTAGCATAGTGAAGTGTCTGCAGCACACCAGTGGCTTTTGTTGTTATAGGGAGGGAAGCCCTCTGTTTCCATGGATGTATTTCTAAGACTTCAAATTAATCCCAATATGACTAATTTATAATAAAGCAAGGCACTCCCATTTTCTTTTGCCACCAATTTCTGTCCAACTGCCTGAGTAAATTATGTGTTGATACAATGAAGAGTCACAAGTGAGGAACAGCCATTGGCGTGATACAATGGGCCCTTGAGAAGGGCTCCTTCAGCATTTTTTCAAAGTCTGTCACAACCCAGCTGTTACCATCTGCCTATGAGAGAGTTTGGCAGAAGCATTTTACAAATGTTTGCCAAGAACCAATCTGTTTTTTAAAAATAGTCCTCTAGAATTCTCTCAGACCATAGTTCCTTACAAAGATTTAAAACGTTGCATATCTGAGAACTATGAATGATGTTAGGTACAGTTTCTTTATACAGATATTCAGCTAGTAGTTTGAAGATTACCAAATGAGAAAAATCCATAAGGAGAAAAGTATCTTTGTTTTTCCCCCCAGAGGAGAAAGACTGGTTTCTCTCCTTGTTCTTTGTCCCACCTTCTTTACCACCTGCTGCCAGACTAAATTAAAATAAGAAAAATGATTGGACAGAAGTGAAAATGGAGAATCCTGAAGGGCTAAACACAGCCCCTCTCAGTTCAGTTTTTTTCTTACATGTGCCCCATGTTAGCTTTGTAAGGGGTAGCTTACCACTCAAGCTGAAATGGTTATGTAAGAGCTAATGTTATCATTTTAAAAAACCTCAACCTCCCCCCCCCCAATTAAAAGACAGACAAACCCGAATGCATTTAAGGAATAGCTGGTGGAATCTTAGAAACTGGAGGAAGCAAGCAAGTTTTGTATTGATTAGACTAATTTGTATCCAAGAATAGTGTCTGGAAGCAAAGCCAGTTGTGCTGTACTGTATTGTTATGAGGGAATAGTTGAAGCAACCTGCAAAACAGTCCATTTAAAAGGGGGGGGGACTCCATTTTAACAACTGATCACCAGAATGTGAGCCAAACCAGGGGGGTTTGAGCATCCCTACTGATTACCAGAAACAGAATGATATGTATATGTGCATATTTATACATTTTATATTATTCTAAGGAGTATTATTTCTGCTAATAAACCTTCAATCTTTCCCAGCATCAGGGTCTTCTCCAGTGAGTGCTCCCTTCTCATTTGGTGGCCAAAGTATTTGAGCTTCAGTTTCATTATCTGGCCTTCCAGGGAACAGTCAGGGTTGATTTCTTTTAGGATTGACTGATTTGATCTCCTGGAAGTCCAAGGGACTCTCAAGAGTCTTCTCCAGGACCATAATTCAAAAGAATCTATTCTTCGGCTCTCGGCCTTCCTTATAGTCCAACTCTTGCAGCCATACATTCAGGGGTCATTTTGTAGAAAAAGAGTTGCAGAAGCTCATTAGCATAACTCATTAGCATAACTTATTAGCATATGCCACACCCTCTGACATCTCTGGAAGTGTGTCAGAAGGCAACACCCACTGCTCAGCCTCCACTGGACTGTACATCTAACTGTACAGTTTGAAGCTTGTCTCCATTTGTGCCTATATGTGCAGCCTATATGTGCCTATATGTGCAGCCAATCACAGCTCCCTCATCTATATATCTAATAGCCAAGTAGCCCTGTCTGTGCGGATCGCTAAATCCGCACTTCGGGGGCACTTGGGGGGGAGGGGGAGGTTTGTGCACACGTGGGGTGGTCCCCACGTGTGCACAAAAATCCTAAATGTGGAAAAAAACATCGGGGGGATGTTTAAATCCCCCCGAAACTCACAGAGCGTCCCCTGCGCATGCGCAGGGAGCGCTCTGCGACCGCCGCTGCCACCGCCACCGCTTGGACACTCTCTTTTTTTGCCGCTTCCGAAACGCAACCCTTTTCCCCCGGAGGTAAGTGAAACGCAACCCTTTCCCCCCGGAGCTAAGTTCAGCAGTGTTTCTTGCCGCCAGCCGGGGCTTGAAGCTTCAGGCTGCCAAAACGCCTGCTTACAAGGTGCCGCAGACCCAACTTGGTAAGCAGAAGAGGAGAACTCTAGCGCGCACCACCTTCCCCTTCTTGCTGTTCGGGTGCAAATTAAGTTGAGTGCGAGCTCCGGAAGCCGGCTCTTATCCTTTCCCTGCTGCCCGTCTCTAATTTAATCCCAAGCCGCGTCCCTTTTACCTGGCTGTGTTGCACGCAGCGCCCTCCCAGGCCAGGCAGCAGCCTGTTGCTGCGTGCACTTGCCCAGCTCTATCCTGAGAGAAGCCGGCGCCAACTGAACTCTTTTCTCCTCCCTTACCGCGGTTTCCTCTTTCTCCTCAGCCCCGTTATTGGGGGGGGGGATGAAAGTGGGCAGCGCCCGCTCTGTAGCGACCCCTGCAGTCTCCAACAAAGGCCGAGGCTGGTGGGTGGGCCTTTCTTCCGTTTGCAATCTGTATGTAAACGAGTCCTGTGAGAAGCAGCGTCAGAGGCAAGCGTCAACTCCTGATCCTGCACCAGTCGCCCTGAGGGTTATATCTGTTTCTTTTCGCCCTGTGTTCTCTTTAGACAGGAGCCCTTTCTCTGACTCTGCATAATAACAGCCCTCTTACTGAGTGGCGCTGAGAGCTGCCTGAATAAGTTAACGCCACTTCCCCCGCTGCGCCTTTATAGACTACGTTTTGTGGCGCATAAAACTCAGATGCGCACATCCCCTGACTGGCGTGGGTCTCCGGAGATCGCGGGTGCTTAAGGAAAGATCTTGGTAACGTAGCCGAGAATATATGATACTATGGCACTCTGGGAAGTTTTATTTTATTGCTGTTGCAACTGGGAGATCCGGAGGCCACCAGGGCCTGTGGTCAAATGCAAAACCAGTCGGAAGGAGCCTTTCCAGAAGTTAGTCGGACTGCTCCGTTTGGGAAGAGTGTGTTAGAAGCACTCCTAATTATCTGGATCGAAGGGTGAGGGCAATACTGAATGGGGACTCCAGGTCTGGCCATTTATTTCTGGGGGATTCATTTTGCCCTTGCCTGCCATCCCCCGGATGCGCACTCAGATCCGCTGTCACCACACGCTCTAAACGTGTTTCCTTCATGCTGGAACAAGTTCCCGATGGTGATTTGTGTGTGCCCCCCCCCCCCAGTTCTTAGAAGAATTGCCCCTGAAACAAATGGCCTCTTGGTACTGTGATTAATCCCGGATGAGTCCTTTGAAATCAGTGGGCCAGGAAGCCGAGGGGGTGTGTGTGCACGTGTGTGTGTATTAAATATACCTGGATTAGCACCACTGGAGTCCAGGTGCAACCACGAACAGGAGGGTGAGCGCAAAAAATGCAAAAAACCTTCCCAAGGAGCAGGCGGGAAATAATAAGCAATCTGTTTTTTTTAAATTAGATACCTTTGTTACACGGAAGTATTGGCCGTGGAGGGCCTCCGCCGTCTCCCCACCCCCGTGGATGGGAGAACTACACTTTCCCGCTTTCAAGGCTGTGTGGATGTGACTTGCCTTCGTTTAGTGTTTCCTGGGCCAGATTAAAAGGCAAAAATGATTTCCTACCTGGCTGCAGCAAGAAGGGGTTCCCCAGTCGACTGGGTCTTAATCTTACCCTTCAAACGCTGCACTTCTAAACGCGCTTCCAAGGTAATAAGGCCCACTGAACTTGCTTCTGAGTAAGCATCCCATGACGCACAGCGAAAGGGATCCTCGACATATGTGTACTGTGTGTGTGTGGGTGTGTAAACATCCAGACTGGAATAGTGGGGGTCTGTGGTGACCTTTGGAGTTCTGCCTCCCCCCCCCCCACGAGTATCGCGGGTCCACCCCTTGTGCATGTCTAATAGCAGAGGCCAAGCATGGGGAGAAAAATGGAACCCACCAGCCAGGCAAGCTCATTATCACTATATGGTCTATTTATGGTATTTCAGAAATAAATTATGACCTATGAGACTGCTTGTAAGGGCAGTGTATATTTTGAGTTTGGCTTAGGCCCAGAGAAGCCATGCTTGGTCCAAATGTTTGAAGGGAAGTGCCTTCTGTTCAGGCACTCCACGTTTTCTTCAAGACTGTGGTCAAACACAGTATGCCATTTGTAATTGCCAAGTGCTCCTTATGGCAGCCTGGACTATGGCCATCTCTGATGGGCCAAAAGTACCCCAGCATGAAAACTGAGAAAGCCGGGAAATTCCTTGAGATTCGGGGGTGGAGCCTGGGGAAAGTGGGGTTTGGGGAGCACAAGGATCTCAGCAGGGCACAATGCCACGGAGACCACCCTCCAAAGCTGCCGTTTCCTCCAGGAGAACTTATCTCGGTCATCTGGAAATCAGCTATAATTCCAAGAGATCTCCAGGCTGAACCTAGAGATTGGCAACCCTGCTCTGTACTCCCACATAAATGCTGCCGCTGTGCACTGTGGCAAACCCAAGCACAGCAGCATGGGCAGCTGTTGTGGGTGAGCTTATAGAAAATGCAGTGATTTCTGTTACTATTAATCATAAGCCAAAAATGTTTCTGTTCAGTGTTCTTAGCACTATTCTATTTGCAGAGGAGAAACTTGGTATTTAAAACAGATCTCAAAACAAATTGCTTCCCTTTCCCACCCTTCCTTTATACTGCCTTGGCTGCAGCTTGAGACTCCATTTAACAGCCGCTTTGACTTATTTATAGCATTTCTTTGCATAGTTAGAAGGGGATTTCCATATGGTGTGAGGAACACGTGTGGGGCTGTAATTAACTGTCAATGAGACTGATCTTTACAGTGGGTCCCAAAGACTACTAAATAATTTGAAATGCTTGGAGAAATTGAACATTGCATTCAAATGCCAGAGCCTCTACCATTTCCTAATACAGAGTTTAATCATCTGAAGCCTCAGAATATTTGCTGTTTGCTTCTTAAAATCCAATTTATGTAAACTGACTGTTGGTGGTAACATTGGATAATCAGTGATATTCTTCCAGAAACATTGTCATATATGCCTAACAGAGCATGATCTACAGGCTATATTTGCATCTTAATTCAATGAGCCCTGCAGAAAATAGCTGGCTTTTATGTGTACAATTTACTCATTTTCCTTTTCTGTGCAGACTGGCTCCCTTAAAAGCAGAGGAGGTCCCATCTTGCAAATGATGATGAGCAATTGATACTGTATAGTTTAGAGAAGATGCAGTGCTTCTGCTGGCCCAGAAAGCTTACGCAATTGGTATTATATTATATAGCAATATTGTGCTTGTAAATAGAAATACAATATCTGATTTTTAGTGGTGAATTAATATTGAATGCTCCACATACTGGGTATTAAAACTTCTATACAATTTCCTTAGGGAACCTTGACTCACAGCTTGTTTCTGTTCTACAAGGGGGGGGGGCTTGCTTAGAAATCCATGGCTGTCTGTCTTGCATTATGTACTACTAGGAATAAGGCCCGTTGTGGAAATAAATGCAACGAGATCTAGAAAGAGGCTCTGGGAGAGTGCCAAGGCCTTGGGCACTCAGTGTCAATGTGCTGTGGCAAGCTCAGCAGGGTATAATGACACAGAGTCCACCATTTTCTCCAGAGAAACTGATCTCTGCTACCTGAAGAACAGTTGTAATTTTCAGTGATCTCCAGCCCTCACTTGGAGATTGGCAAAAATTATTACCCAGGAAGAAATGGCTGGTTTGGAGGGTGGAGTCTATGGCATTGTATCTGTCTGAGGTCCCACCTCTCCTCAAACCTCATCCTCCAGATTCCATCCCTCAAATCTCCAGGAATTTCCCACCTGGAGTTGGCAATCGTATCTCCTTCCCAGCCAATCATCAACCTACCTTTATTTTCCCCTTACTCTTCAGCTTTCCATTTCCCCCACACATACCTGCATCCTCTTCTATGCTCTGAAGCCCTGACTGCCAGAGTCCACCATTTTCTGTGTTCTGAAGCCCTGACTGCCAAAGAGTCCACCATTTTCTTCAGGGGAACTGATCTCTGCCATCTGGAGAGGAGTTGTAATTCTGAGTGATCTCCAGCCTTCACCTGGAGATAGGCAACAATGGTTTCCCAGGAGGAAAAGTAATCTTTCTCTGTGATGGAGACCAAAGCAGCTTACATCATTCTCCTCTCCCACTTTTGACTTGCACAACAACCCTGTGAGGTAGGTTAGGCTGAAAGTCTGTGACTGGTCCAAAATCACCCACTCAGCTTCTACAGCAAGAACCTGGATCTAGCAGACCCTGCTCTGAAGCACTGACTGCTACGCCTAGGGCAGCCAACCTCCAGGTGAAGCCTGAAGATCACTCTACACACAATACTCTCTACCTCTGGGGGTTGTGAGCTCAGGATAGGATCATTCCTTGGACCGGCCTCTGGCTGTACTTCAACCTCTCTCTCTTGCCCAAGAGACCAGGGAAACTTCCATTCATTCCCCAGTCCAGCCGACTGTGGAGTGGCTGAATTTCTGCTGCCTCCCAGGGACAAAGACTGCCTTGGGACAGTCCCTGTTTTCTCGCACTTTTTGGCCTTGGGGTAGCTAGGAACTGTAGGCCAGCAGATGAGGAAGCCCCATTCAACCCAGTGAGTGATACCTCTGCAGGCCCCTCTCTGGAACTACAGCTAAATTAAACTTTATGGGGGAACATTTTAAACAAAGAATCACAGCCATCTTACAAACACAGGTAACTGCCATTTCGTTACACCTACCAACAGCCACTGAGGGGAAACGTAGTCCCACACAGGAGGCAAGCAGGAAAAGCGTCTTCGTCAAGAGAGGAAGCCGTTTGCCAGTAATTCTGACAGGGCACAGTGGCTGAAGGGGGAGTGGGCGGGGAAGAGGAGCAGACACAGCACCCGGCCAATGGCACGCAAGTACTCTTGAGCGGCGGCTGACGGGCCAGTGGCTGAGGGAGTGCATGGAATGTTGCCACTCAAAAACAGATTATATAGAGAGATTGTGCTGTATAAGAATGACAAGTGGAGACACACAAGAAAATTGCAGGATGGTTATCCCCATTCCTCTTACTTTTGCTTCCTCCCCTCTCCCCCTACCTCTCTCACACTCCTTCTCCCTTCTGCCCCCCTTTTCTTAGTCTCTGTCTCTCTTCCATGCATGTTACTTCCTCTCTCTTTCTGACCTGTCATCATTCTCTTTGTTTTTCTGGCTCCCCACCTCATCACTTTTTCTCTGTCCTTCTGCCCCCCACCCCATCACTCTCTCTTTCTGCCCCCATCACTCTCCCCGCCTCCTGCCTGCTTCCTCCCCCACCCCCCACAGCAGCAGCAGCAGCAGTGGTGGTGGTATTCCTAGCCACCCACATGTTTCCTCTCTCCCCACAGCAGTAGTGGCAGCACTCTGGGAATAATAACGGATCTCCCAGCTACAGAAATCAATTCACCTTAGGGCTGCCAGCTCCAGCTTGGGAAATTCCTGGAGATTTGGTCGTGGAGCCTTTGGACAGTGAGGCTTGGGGAGGCAAGTATCCTCAGCAGCGTATAATGACATAGATTCAACCCTCCAAAGCAGGCATTTTATCCAGGGTAATTGATTTCTGGCACCTGGACAACAGTCGTAATTCTGGGTGATGTCCAGCCCTCACCTGGAGGCCAGCAATGGTAGTTCTTGTGGAGGAAATGGCTGGTTTGGAGGGTGAAGTCTATGGCACTATACTGGTCTTAAGTTCCTCCCCTCCTCAAACCCCACCCTCCTGAGGTTCCACCCCTCAAATGTCCAGGAATTTCCCAACCTGGAGTTGGCAACCCTATTTCCTTCCCACCCAACAGCCAACCTACCTTTATCTGCCTCTCTGTCTTCAGCTTTCTGTCTCCACCTCCCTAGGAAAATTACAGTCTTTCTCCACAGTGGAAACCAAAGCAGGCTACATTATTCTCTCTTCCTTTTTATCTACACAACAACCCTGTGAGGTTGGTTAGGCTGAAAGTATGTGACGGGTCCAAAATAACCTAGTCAGCTTCCACCACAAGATGGGGATCTGAACCTGGGTCTTGCAGACCCTTCTTTGAAGCTCTAACTGCTGCACCACACTGACTTTCATAGGGTGGCTGCGGATGAACAGTAGCAAGCAACCAGGCCTATTTGAGTCATGCAAATCATGTGGTATCAAGCCATCCAGAGGGTGCTGCCTAGGGTTGCCAGCCTGAAGGTGGGGCCTGGGGATCCCCTGGAATTACTGCTTATCTCCAGACTTCAGAAATAACTTCCCATGGAGAAAATTAATGGTTTGGAGGGTAGACTCTATGGCACTGTACCCCACTAAGGTCCCTGTCCTCCCCACGGTCCACCCCCAAATCACCAGGAGTTTCTCAGCCTGGATCTGGCAACCTTATTCCCCCATTCCCTGCTGGTGGTCCCCCAGCAAGCTTCCATGGCAGAGTGGGCATTCAAACCTGGGCCTCTCAGATCCTAGGCCAATACACTCTCTAGTTTTACTTAATTTGATCAGCCTTAGAGGGAACACTGACCTGGATTGCAGTTTTCAGGTTGGCCCCTGCTAGTTGTTCCCCTACTTAAATTAACCTCTCTGGCACCAACTAGAGCCCATGCCTTTTCCATCATAGCTCCCACCCTATGGAATGGCCTCCCTAAGGAGGTGAGAGTGCTACTTAGGGGTGTTCAGGAGGTGCTGCAAGGCTACTCTGTGCTTTGAGATCAGTCCTTTTAAGCTTGCAATGCCAGCGGCACTGGATTCTGCTGGGCATTATGCACATTGTAACTGCAGGGATTCTCTGGTTTGACATTACTCCTCCTTTTGGTGCATTCCACAGTGGCACTGAGGTCTGCTGAGGATTAGTACATTGCACTGGTTCTGCTGGGCTTTCAACCCCCCCCCCCCTTGGAGTGTGATTCTGCACTTCACATCAGTCCTGTTGAGCTGGCATTGACACTATGAGGAATTTCACATTACCCTTTTTAACCTGTTTTGAAGCCGTTTTTGATCCGTCATGGAGTAAACCGGTATAGGGCTGCCATTTCACACATGGCTTTCCCCTTCTGGTAAAGAGCTGGATCTGAAGCGGTTTGCCATTTCAGACTGCACCACTTTCCCCCGTTTTCCCCCCACTGTTTTTCGCCCGCGCAGGCGATTGGCTTTTTTTTTAACGTTCGCTTTATAGCGCTATAGCACTATAAAGCAAACATTTTTTAAAAAGAAAGCCGGAGATTGCCCGCGCTGGTGAAAAACAGTGGGGAAAAGCGCATCGGAACTGGGAGAGGAAACTGAAAACTACTTGGAAGCGGTTGACAGGTAAAACGCTTCAGCCCCGTTTCCTAAACGGGACAGAAGCGTTTGTGTCTGAAATGACAAATATATTCCGGTAGGGAACCGGTTCTAGAACGGTTCTGTCTGAAATGACAGACCAGAAACCGTTTGGAAACCGTTCCTCTTCCGGATTATATCGTCTGTCTGAAATTCCTCAGTGGCACTGGGTTCTGCTGGGGGATGTATTAAAATGAATCAGGATTGCCCATTGGAAACAATGGGAGAGGCTTGAAGGCCCATTGGAGAACTAACAGCACAAAATAGCTGCAATAAAAATGCAGAGTGCATTTTCAATTAATGTCTCTGGGCCCAGAAAAACTGCTCTGGGACTGGAATAACAGGTCCCAGAGAGGACAGATGGTCCTCAGAAACAGAATGAGGGATGACTGGAATGACAGCTCCCCAAGTGGAATGACTGCACCTGGAAGTAGCAGAAGTGTTCTGGGAGCCTGGGAGTAGTAAAAGTGTTTCGGGGATGGAATGACAGTCCCTAGAGTGGAATGACAGCCCCTGGGAATAGCAGAAGTGTTCTGGGACTGGAATGACAGCCCCAAAGTGGGATGACAGCTACTGGGAGTAGCAGAACTGTTTTTGGACTGGAGTGACAGGTTGCAGAGTGGAATGACAGCCCCTAGGAGTAGCAGAGTGTTCTGGAGCTGGAATGACAGCCTTCAGAGTGGAACAACAGCACCTGGGAGGAACAGAAATATTCAGGGGCTGTAATGACAGCCCCCAGATTGGAATGATAGCCCGTAGGAGTAGTAGAAGTGTTCTGAGACAGGAATGACAGGTTGCAGAGTGGAATGACAGTCCCTAGAGTAGCAGAAGTGTTCTGGAACTGGAATGAGAGCCCCCAGATTGGAATGACATCCCCCCGGGAGTAGTAGCTTCCAGGTTCCTACTAGGAATTATACCATCAACTTCTTCCCATGGTGACTGTAGTACACATACAGGAACAACCTCTGCTATGGTACCTCTCTTCATTAGCCACTAGATACCAGCAGATGGTCAGCCTGTCCAGAAGAGTCCTGCCAGGGCAACTTCACACCAGAAGACTGTATAATGTTCTGTTGTAGCTGCAGACAGTGGTATTGTGCAACATGCTTACCCAGGGCCGGTGCCAGATTTTTTTGTACACTAGGCAAAGTTACCTTCTCTCCCCCCCCCCCATGTGCCCACCAATTTGCAAACATAAATGCATTTTAGGAAGAATGAAAAACACAACATTTGAAATTTCTGATTTCTTTTTTTTAATTGTGAGAACAAGTAATACAATCTCTGGTTTTCTCTCTCAAACAGAAAAACAGAAATCACAAAGCATTTTGAAAAATCCTGTTAATTGTGATGCTGAAATTTAAGTCTTTTTACTGTTTCCATTTCAGGCACATCAGAATCTCATTCTGCGTGCCTTTTCTTTAGCAGATTTTGTCACCAGTTCCTTCAGGTCAAGCTTTGGGTGATTTCCCACAAGCGCTGCTCCGTGCTCACTCCTTCCTTTTGCCCCGATGGTATGTGTCAATTTCACACAAGCTGCTGCGTGGCCGCATTTTGCCCAGCAGCTTCGTGTGATTTTCCCCGCGTCTACTCAATCCTCAAAAAACAGGATTGAATAGATGCGGCGAAGCTGCGGGGCAAAATGTGGTCGCACAGCAGCTTGTGTGAAATTGACACGTACCATCGGGCCAAAGAGAAGAGTGAGCGTGGAGCAGCGCTTGTGGGAAATCACCCAAAATGTTACAACTTAAAGAGCCATTAAACAGAATGTATGAAAGGCAACTCTTGCTTCCTAATAACATTGCAGTGGTCCTTGATTTGTTATTTGGGGGACATATATACCTGGCTTGCATGATGCTAGTGATTTTGTACTATTTCTACTACCAGATGGAGTGTGAGGGGAGTTTATGTGACCAAAGCATGGATAAATGTAGAAAGTTTCTTTCTTTAAAAATAAACAAAAACAAAACAAATACATTTCAAGCCTCAAATGACTGGTGGCATCTCTCCCCCAAGCTGGTCCTTCATTCAAACTGGATGCTACAAACATAATTCTGTGTATAAATAACTCTGAGAAATTCTATGATTACAGGTTACTGCACTGGACAGTTCTTGTGGTATCTCCTAATTCTATGAGTTTATCCTCAGTGATGTGCTTGACATACTATTGACATGCTCTGGAAAAATGATGAGAAGGGCAAGAATCCTTTAATTTCCTGGCAATATTTAGAGAAGAAAATTGTTTGGATGAACTTCAGTTATAAAGAAGGTGGTTTTGTAAAACAAACATTGAACTATTAATCTATAGTGACCAGTGCTATGTTTTAACAGTAAACAACAGAAAGGTTCTAGTACAATTCCAATTTTCCCAAAAAGTAAGACCCGTTGAGTTCAATTGAGGGCTGCTCTTTATAGCTTGGATTGTAGCCTTAAACCACAGCTGGGCTCTCTACTGCATTTAGTAAGTGAAATGTATATAAGCCAATAGAGAAAGTGATGCTACAAGTGAATACACAGGTGAAGAAAAGTTACAGTGCTGGTTGCAAAGAAGGGTGATGTACGCGACAAAGAGCAGCATCACATCTTCCAGTTTTGTTTTCTAAGTTCCACTTTGTATATTAGGCTTTTCCTACACGAAAAAGCATTTCAGTGCAGTATGATATATAAATACTCACACACTTCTAATAATTGCCTACACATATATTTCACTGTATAAAGTGACCCTCAAAGAACCAAATTTTTCCCAGTAGGTGTTTGATACCAGACACAGCTGTACCAGAATATTGTAAATACCCAAGCGTTAGCATCTCTAAAGGATGCTACCATTTTGAAAACTTGGCTCTTTTTTTTTTTAAGAGCCCTGTATGTGAGACAGGCTGAGCTGCAGAGTTGAAGTGACTAAATGAAAGGGGGGGGGGAATGTGCCCAGATTCTCAAAATTCTTTAATGGGGTGTGTGGCAGCCAACAGACTGCATTGCTGGCAGCCAACACTTGCTTCAGAAAGAGGCGCTTTTGCCAGTAACGGAAAACAAATGTGCCTGTTTTCATCTGAGAGGAACGCTGGGGAATAAGTAACCCCACTCCCTTTACTAAGGCATCCGTGTCTCCTCGGCAGGCAATGAGTAAAATGGGGGGTGGGGTGGTAATTTCAGATTAGAGGAGTTTAGGTTGGAGCACTCTAAGCGGGGAAGAATATGAGGCTGGTGCAGGTGGGGAAATGCGAGAGGAGAGACATTCCCCATTGCTGAACTCACCATTTTGCAGTGTTTGGTGCAGCAGCAACAAGCTGAGCAAGAGCCAGGGCTTCATGATGGGAAGGGGAAGAGCAGAGAGCTGCCACCGGGGGAAGTTAGCAAGGGAAGGAGCTGAGGCCCAGCTGCCCACTTTTTGAGGGAGAGACAGCAGCAGGGCGACCACGCGCCTACCCAGGCTTAAAGGAGGAGGTGAGGGGGAAAGGGGGGCTCTTTCCATTCCCACCCTAGCAGCAGGGCAGCCATGTGCAGGCAGAGCCCAGCACACAGCAAGTCCAAGCCCAGCCAGAAATAGGCAGCCAGGAGGCAGCAGGAGCCCAGCCCAGCCACGCCCAGAAGCAGGGACCAGCGCCCACCTGGGGGCACCCCCTTGCTGTCATCTGCTGCCTCCTCCTCTTTCTCCACTTCTGCCTCACTGGCATTGGTGAAGGGACATGAGATGTGAGCGATGGGAGGGGTCTGCCACCGAGGCTGCCACCAGCAGGCACAGCAGCAGGAAGGGTGCCCGAGAAGCAGCACTGGCCCTGACTCCTTCTCCATTCCGATCTGGCTGGCAGCCAGGAGGCCAAGCGGGAAGCGGGCGTGGGGTGGGCCCATAGGTAGATCTGCACCCCTCTGAGGTCTCTGCCCTATGCAGTCACCTAATGGGAGAACCAGCCCTGTGCCTACCAGCCACCATCACCCTGCCAACATATTTCATATGCGAATAGTGTGCACACTAGAAATAACAAACCAGTTTTGTTCAACAGTTGATATGGGTAAATTTTCATCCATGAATCTTTCTTTCCATTGCCATAGTGAACAGTGAGTAGGCGTGTGTGTTGAGAGGTGAAGGTCAGGGGTGTCAAAGGGAGGGCAGGAAGCAGAGAATTGTTCGACTGTGCCTGAGAGACTAGTGAGCCAGAGGCAGTCAGAGCAGTTGTCATGATGGGCAAATAGCTTGATGGGCTATAGAGAGAGATCAGATAATGAAATCTTCATATATGAAAGAACATATCACCTAGGGTAGATGTCCCCGATGTGGTTCCTGTGGGCACCATGGTGTCCGCCAACACTTTTCCTGGTGCCCAGCAAGTTTTTTTTAAAAGGTAGGTGGGGCCAGATGGGACTTTCACCCAACAAGGCTTCTGATCGGCTGTGCAGATTTTTTAAATAATTCCTTTAGCAGCAACTGTCACCACAACTCAAGGATCTTCACTGTGTGATTGAAAGCTGTGGTCATCTTTTCCTGGCTGGCTCTGCCTCCTGCAGCAGTCATTTGGTGGCAGTGCCAACCATGCTGTGTTAAAATTCCAAAGTTGCCCACAGGCTCAAAAAGGTTGAGGGTCCCTGACCTGGAGTATGGGGCAGGATTTTTCACAGAGAGCCTACAGATGGGGTGCTGTGGGACACTGGTCAACAGAGGGGGCAAAAAGTACACAAGGGACTCAGAGAGGGTGTGACACATAATGAGAATATGGAGGACAGGAAGGAAGCAGAATTGGACACTGGAAGGGGGACAGGGGCAAGATTTATACTTGTCAACAGAGAAGGTGGCTGCCACCAATATCATGACTCTGCAAGGAAACACAGCAGCTGACAGGCAGGATGAGTATTTAGGCAGAGCTGATGGGGGAATCACTACAGTTTGAAGAAACATTAATTAAAATGTAAGGGATTTCCCTGGTTTGTGAATACAGTTGCAGAGCACTATTTATAATCCCAGGAGCCATCATTCCTCTCTGGGGGGCTGTCATTCCACTCCCAGAACACTTCTGCTACTCCCAGGGGCCACAATTCCTGTGAGGGGGGCTGTCATTCCACTCCCAGAACATGTCTGCTACTCCCAGGGGCTGTCATTCCAGTCCCACAACACTTCTTCTACTCCCAGAACTGCCATACCGGGGGGGGGGCTGTCATTCCAGTCTCAGAATGCTTCTGCTACTCCCAGGGGCTGTCATTCCACTTGGGGAGCTGTCATTCCAGTCCCAGAGCACTAAATCTATTTCTGGGGACTGTCTTTCCACTCTGGGACAGGTTATTCCCATCCCAGAGCAATTTATCTGGGCCCAGAGACATGAATTGAAAATCCACTCTGCACTTTCATTGCAGCTATTTTGCTGTACTGTATTTCCATGGAGCCCATGCAAGTCAATTAACATTCCTGGTTCCCATTATCTCTAATGGGCCTTGAAGCCTCTCCCATTGTTTCCAATGGGCAAGCCATTGTTTCCAATGGGAAAGCCTGTCATTCCTTTTAGTACATCCCTCGACTTGGCACTAGTATATTACACTGGTTCTGCTGGGCTTGCAAAAATGCCCTCCCACCTTCAATTCCTATTGCAGAGATTCTCTGATTTTAGTTCAGAAGCCAAGCTGGAGCAAAATTGTATACAGAAATGCCCTGACTCTCCTTCAGATTCTAGAGGTTGTACTGAGATGATCACCATATCATATAAACCCTATTGACCATCAACATCAATGGTCATAGTGGAAACTGGCCATATGGACAAATTAAAGATCACATTAGACTTGTGACTCCAATTAATTCAGCAAAACATTCTGCTAAAAGCACATTGGATCCCTCGAAGAATCTTTTACTTAACATCCCACGTACGAATAACTGTGCTTCGAATAAAAGCAGACAAAGCCCACCTGTTAAATTTTGCCTGTACATCTTTGCCGTCTTGGATGGCATATCATAATGCATCAGCCTACTCCTCGCTACCAAGATATTAATATAATCCCTTTAACTACTAGTTATTGCCTGTTATATACAGTCACTATCTCAAAGATAGAAGGACTGAATAGGCAAAGCAGCACTAGTTGTGAAGGCAACTGTCTTACCTGCTGCACTTGGAAACTGTTAAATGTTCACATCAGACTTTTGGGTGAAATATAAGCCCCACCTTGCAAATAATGAGCTACATTTCTGTTCAAAGCAATGTGGTCTGCTGTTCTAGAGTTCTCTGAAATGTAGTGTGATGCTGTTATGGATCAGTCATGATAGTGTTAATGATAGTGTGTGTGTTATGTGCATACGTGCACCATCAAGTCACAGCTGACTTATAGTGGCCCCATAGGGTTTTAAGGCAAGAGAAGTTCGGAGGTGGTTTGCCATTGCTTGCCTCCACGTCACGACCTTGGAATTCCTTGGAGGTCTCCCATCCAAACACTAGCCAGGGCTGACCCTGCTTAGTTTCCAAGATCTGAGGCGATTGGGCTAGCCTGGGCTATCCCGGTCTTGGCTACCAGATGCTAAATCACATTCTGTACGACTGAAGTCTTTGCTCATCCTTCTCTGCCCTTTCCTTTCTATTTTTCCCCTTGATTCTCTCCTTATCCCAGTGGTGTGGGGCAGCAAAGATAGGATTGGTAGCTGTGTGGGTTATTGAAGTGGCAGGGTTTCTGGGACTATTGTTGTTTGCATGAAAGGGAGGAAGAGACCACAAGTAGGTTTCAGCTTCTCACATATAAGTTTTCCTACTGCCAAGTTTCAGTTCACCATTTGCAAAATATCTTTTGATACACAAGGGACTCAGTCTCCAGTTTCATTGTTGGGAAGGAACAGATAGACTGGAATGACTTTTTCTGCACACTAGGAGTAAAGAGTCAGGTAAAATACCCTTAGCATTATATCAAGTCTGTGACTAGACAGCACAGCAGGCCGCTGGAGACTCTGTAAGTTAGCTGTTGCATTTGTTATTACTTGATGGATCCAATCTTTGCAGGCAGCCTGTCTGCTTTCAATGGATTGCTATTTATCATTCCCTGATAAAAAATTCATCTTTAGCCTCTCTGTCAGAAGGGCTGTTTCCTCAAACTGCCTGATGAGAACCAGCTCTTAAACCTCAGCAAGTGAGAAATCCAGAAGTGAGGCACTGGCTTCCTTCAAGATGCTTTATTTCTATCATTTCTCCCCTTTTTTTCTTTTTTCTTCTCTTCTCTTCTCTTCCTTCCTTTCTTATTTTTTGACAGAAAGCTATGATTGATCATTAATGGCCACAATCAGTTTGGGTTCATTTCACTTGGCAGGTGGGCCAGTAATTGAAATATGAACTAGGAATTCTGAAGATCTATTTTTAATCTGATCCTCCAGCAGACTTTGATGTGTTTCCAAGGGCAATGGCTAGACAGTTATAATGGGCTCACATCACAGCCAATTTCCGCTCTGGAAAACAACAACAACAACACTAGAAGCACACAAAAGTCATTATCAATCCAGCATTCTCTACACACAAGGTAATTGTTGTTCTTAAACTGCATTAAACAACATGAAATAGACGTCTATAGATTGGTTTAGCTTACTAGGCCACGCAACATAGGGAGAGAGGAAGGCAAAAAATGACAAACACGGTCTCAGGGACAGCTCCAGGAAAAGGGGGGGGGGGCAAAGAAGAGTGCAGTAAATTTTGAGGAAGCAAGATCTGTTCTCGTATTAAACCTTCTCACACTTCTCTATATTTCAAAGTGATGTTCCGATCCCAAACATGTTTACTCAGAAATAAACATCAATGATTTCAACATGATTTGCAGTGAGGGAAAAACTGCAACACTTATTTCTCTGTTTATATGTATTTGTTGTGAACCACCCTGAGCCTGCTTGTCAGAAGGGCTATGCAGTTTTAGAAACATCTGTATCAGCTAAATGAAAAATAAAATAAAATATATTTAGCTGATACAGGTGTTTCTAAAACTGCACAGGGATAGGAGTTTAACCCTTTCCCCCTTGCCAGTTCCCCAACAGACTCCCCCAGCAGCAATTAGTTCCACTAGTAAAAGACAGGCACCCATATTGTACCTCACTTTTCCCCTATTGGAATTAGGAGCAGCTGCTGGCAACCTCCAGGTGGGACCTAGAGATCTCCTGGAATGAGAACTCCTCTCTAGGTGACAGAGATCAGTTCCCGTTGAGAAAAATGGCTGCTTTGGAGGGTGGACTCTATGGAATTATACCTCACTGAGGTCCCTCCCCTCCCCAAACTCCTCCCTCCCCAGGCTCCACCTCCAAAATCCTCAGGTATTTCCCAACTCAGAGCTGGCAGTCGTAGAGTGAGAGAGGGTTGATCTTTCCCACCTTCACATTATTACAGCCCCAGTTCAAATTGCTGCCTCCAATGGCTCCTTTTTATAGTTGAAGTGACATTGGGAGATCCTATTATTGATATGAAATGTAATGTATCATTTGGCCCCCAGTCTGCAGGTCAGAGTACCCAGTAGGGCTCATCTCTACAGAACCAGGGCAGAGCTTTAGGAACATTAATCATGTGTTAGTAACTCCCCAAGGGTACTTTGAAATATAAAGGATCCATGAATCTCCAGGGGTGGAGCATATTAATAGGTCCCTGTTAAAAGCTTGAAATAAAACATGTCTACTTCATGCTTCTAAACAACATGACATGATATCAGAACAATGGACATATCTTTGCCCATTACATTTCCTAAGAACTTGAACAAAGGGGTTCTTATAACTTTTTGTCACTCCTTGTTGTAGCCTCAGCCCAGGGACCCTCTGTGTTGACAAGCAGGGTCCCCCTCCTATAGCGCCTGATCCCTAAGTCCACCCTTAGACCTCCATGCCTTCCCACAGTGAATAGTCTTTGTCCTTACTCTGGCTTCTTGTCCCATCTGGTTCCCCAGGTTGGTCACGTCCTTTGGGCACCTCCCTCACAGTTCAGGCTGACCTTGGACCTTTGATACCAGGCCCTTGGGCTCCTCTAGTGAGTCTTCTCTTTGGTCTTTTGGGCCACAGTTTGGTGGCCATCCTGAAGCCTCCCCAGCTTCTTCTTGTTGTAAATAGTCAAAAATTGTTTAATACTCAGACTATTTGATGGATCTTGCTCTATTGGAAAGAAGAGATTTCTTTGCTTTTTAAAAATACTTTATTCTAAGGGAAAAGGTACACGGGATTGCTACAAATTAACAAAACACTAAGAGCTACATTTCTAAGCTTCCTATACTGAAGACAAGCACACACGTAATGGAGATTTCCTCCTTCTTCTTGACCCCTAGAAAGGAAGTCACCTGGAACAAATGACCAATCTGCATCAAAATAGAAGTTACTTTTCCCGGGCAAATCCCCCATTGGCTTAGTGCCAGGTATCCCTTCCAGGTCAGTCTAAACAATAGCAAACTAGGAATACAAGTTAACCCTATAATGACTGAATCAGACCTTGTAAACATATACATTTCCAACACCCCTTCTCAAGGTCTGACATGTAAGTCATACATACAAAAACATTATTAATTATTCAATTCAACATTTGTACCAATCATATTCAACATTTTACGTAGACGTTCAAATTTCTCTTTGGTCAGTGGCTTAGTCAGAATGTCAGCCACCATTTCTTCTGTACGACAATGCTCAATATCTATCAGCTTCTTCTGGTACAAATCCTTCACTAAAGCACACTTAATACCAATTGATCTACTTCTAGCTGTGGTGCTTTCTTCCTTACATATGGTAATACAAGCCTGATTATCTTCAAACATAAGTACAGGTACAGGTTCTCTTATTCCAAAGTCCTTTAACATATGAAAAATCCATTCAAGTCTACTACAGGCACTTGCTGCTGAAACACACTCCGCTTCCGCTGTAGACTGCGCCACAACAGTTTGTTTTCTACTAGTCCAGTCTATTAGTCCATCTCCGTAGAAAAATAGATATCCACTTGTAGACTTGTAGTTGTCCGATTCTTCTCCCCAGTTGGCGTCCATGTATACGACTAGTCTGGGCCCTTCAGACGGTGCAATTTTCAGTTGTAAGTCCATTGTTCCTTTCAGGTACCGCGCCAGTTTCTTTATTGCACTCCAATCATGATGATTAGGCGAACTCACTTTTCTGCATAAGGTGCCAACTGCCGCTGTGATGTCTGGTCTCGTGGTTTTGCTCAGGTAGAGAAGTTTCCCAACTGCTTCTCTGTACTCTCCAATGTCTCTGAGTGGTTGTCCATTCTTTTCCTTCAGATATCCAGGTTCCATTGGTATGGATGATGTTTTACAGTCCTTCATGCCAATAGATTCTACAAAGTCCATAATCTTTCGTTTCTGGCATAGAAGAAAAGTCCCATCCTCGAGTCTCTCAATTTGCATTCCGAGGTACTGTTGTACATCTCCTAGCTGTTTGACTTCCACGTCCTTATTCAGTCCATCAGCTATGTCTTTGATGTCCTTTCTGTTTTGACAGGCCACGATCAGGTCGTCAACGTAAACAAGAACATACTGGTATTGTCCATTTTTAATTCTAGTGTACAGACAAGGTTCAGCTTTCCCTTGTTCAAAACCTTGCTTCTGTAGCAGTCCAGTAATTTTGTCATACCAGGCCTTTGCTCCTTGTTTTAGCCCATAGAGTCCTTTGTTGAGTCTGTAGACATAATCCTCTTGTCCTTTGACTTTAAAACCTTCAGGTTGTTCCATGTAGATTTCTTCGGATAGTTCTCCATTGAGAAAAGCAGTCTTTACATCAAGATGCTCTACAACCATGTCTCTTGATGCTGCAACACTAAGAAGTGTTCTGAAAGTTGCTTGGTCGGTAACTGGAGCAAAAGTTTCAAAATAGTCAGTCCCATATTCTTGTGAATAGCCTTTGGCCACTAGGCGTGCTTTGTATAGCTCCACAGTTCCATCTTCTTTATGCTTTATTTTGAAAACCCATTTGCATCCAACAGGCTTTCTGCCTTGAGGTAGCTTAGTAAGAGTCCATGCTTCCTTCTCGTAAATGGATAGTATTTCTTGTTCCATTGCTGTAATCCATTTGTCTTTTTCACTCGTAGGTAGGTTGCATACTTCCTTCCAGTTCTTGGGTTCCTTTGCGGATTGCACAGTTTCACAAAATCCATATTTCTTTGGTGGTTGCCCTTTAGTGCTCCTTTCTGACCGTCTCACACTGGTTGTGGGTTCTGCTGCCTCCTCTGGTGTGGTTCCCGCTTCCCCTTCTGTTCTGGTAGTTTCCTCAGAAGGTAGACCTGCCGGTTCCCCGGTGATCACTACAGGTAACCATGTCACCAACTCTTCAGGTGCAGTCCCAGACATCTGTGGATCAGTTGCACTGGAAACACTTGGCAAATCACTCTCATCAACAAATACAACATTGCGTTCCTTAACTGTGCAATTTTGTGGATTGTATATCCTGTATCCCTTTCCACCGATTGGATACCCTACTACGAATCCAACTTCAGCTCTGGGGTCAAGTTTTCCCCTTTTCTCCTTTGGTATGTGGGCATACCCTTTGGAACCAAAAGCTTTGATGTGCTTTAATCCAGGCTTCTTTTTAAACCAGGCCTCAAAAGGAGTGGTCCCAGTAAGCTTTGAGGGTATTCTATTGTGTAAATACACTGCTGTGTTCACAGCTTCAGCCCATAGGCTGTTTGGTAGTCCAGAATGCATAAGCATTGCCCTACACATGTCCTGAATTGTTCTGTTCAGCCTCTCAGAAGATCCATTTTGTTGAGGCGAATGTGGGATAGTCACCTTGTGTTCAATCCCTTCATGTTCCAAAAATGCTTTAAATTCAGCATTGCAATATTCTCCACCTCCATCAGTGCGTAAGCTTTGGGGTGCTCTGCCAAACTTATTTTTAATTGTGGCCAGGTAACATTTGAATTTATTCAGTGTCTCATCTTTGCTCTTCATCAGATACACAAAAGTATATTTTGTTTTATTCTCAGTAAAAGTCACAAAATATTTGTTCCCGCCACAGGATGGCGCTAGTGGACCAACAAGATCACTGTACACAGTCTCTAAAAAGTCCACATTCTGAGCCGTATATTTTCCAGAATATTTTGGGGCTGTGCCCTTCGCTTTGAGACACGTTTCACATTTCTCCTTTGCCTTATCACAATTCACAACAGAAATTCCACATTCCTTCAAAAGTCTTTCAACACTCTCCATGCTTCTATGCGCAAATTTCAAATGCCAACCGTACAAACAATCCTGATGATTACAAGAGTCATTGCTAGTTTGACAAACTTGCCTCTCATCATTAATAGTTCCAGAGTTCTCAGAAACATCCACAAGGTAATGAAATCCATTCCTCTCTTCCACCTTGAATTCAAAATCAGGTTTCTCTGCAATGATCTTACTGTTTTTCCCTTTCCTAAGCAATACAGTATGATCACTGTCCATAAGCCTCTTAGTTGAAATCAAATTATCAGCTGCTCCAGGGACTAGAGCCACATCTTTCAACTTAACATTAATCACTTCTCCAGTAGTAGTGAGAAGTTCAATCTGTAACGTCCCCACGCCTTTTACATCAAGTAATTCCTTATTGGCTTGAAAAATCTTTGGCCTATTGTTCACATCAAGTTCAGAAAACAGTTCCTCATATTTGCATATGTGCATGCAGGACCCAGAATCCACTAGAAAGATTTTCTTATTCTCATCAACATCAAAATCAGAGATTCTGACAGCATGGTCTTTTCTTCTAGCATGGAAATTTCCACCTCCCTTTGTCTGCTGTTTAAAACTTCTGCCATAATTTCCTCTGCCACTGGGTGTCTCACCCCTGTGACCATGTGCTTCAGAAGGCTTTTGTTTGCTTGTTGCAAAACCTCTGGAATTTCTAAATTCACAGTCTGCAACTTTATGATTCCCTTTACATAGGAAACACTCAATTTTCCTTTTAAATCTGTGCCCATGTTTCAAACTCAGTACAGACATTTCATTAGACAACACATCATTTCTGCTTCTTGACTCAAATTCTTCCTTTAAGATCAACAGTAAATTCTCAAGCTTTAAATCATCTTTGTGCCTTAGAGTCATAGCTAGGTTCTTGTAACTTTGTGGCAGACCTCTGAGAATAGCAGTTATCATATCAATTTCATCAGGAGTCTTGCCTAACTCTTTGAGCTCATTATGGATTCCCATTAGCTTTCCCAATTTCTCAGGTAAGTGGTCAGTCTCTGTTACTTTAAAATCAAAGATCTGAGCCTTCAGGTAATAAATTTTGCTTGTGGTTCTTCCTGCATATCTCTTTTTCAAATATGCAACCATTTCCTTTGATGTCCCCACAGTGTATAAATCTGGCACATCATCAGGATTCACAGACTGAAGAATTAGATTTTTAGCATAGCCATCCAGTTGTTCAAAATCACCTTTCTCTAGCTCATTAGCTGGGGGCTCCATTGTTAAGACATGCTGGGCTCTTTGCATCTGAAGCTTCACTTTAAGAACCGCTTCCCACCAAAGATAATTTTGGGGTTTTAATTTAAGGGCTTCTGTGTCCCCAGAAGAATGGAACGTACTCACAAGTTTGGCTGGTGCTTGTTTAGGTGCAGTTGGGTTTCCAGCTTTAGATGTGGAAGGTTCTTCCTCACTCATCTTCAGGCAGACAGGGTTAATCCTTTCCTTAGGCTTTTCAGCTGGGACCGGTGAAGCAATCAGCTCTCCGGAGCTCCGGCGCCAGTAGAAAAAAAATTCAAAAAGCTTTCTTTCAGCTGCTTTCCAAAGTGCAAACCAGCATTAAAGCGATGATCCCTTTAATCAGCAAGAATCAAAAGTGCTCACACTTTTTCTGGTCACAGCTTTGTCTGGCAAAAAGTAGAAAAAAAACTTTGCAGGAAAAAGTTAGTTCACTTTTAAAATAAGCCTCTATGTGCTGGCTCAGCTCTCTCTCTCTCTCTCTCTCTCTCTCTCTATCCAATGAGCATTTAAACCGCCCTATGCTACCAATTTGTTGTAAATAGTCAAAAATTGTTTAATACTCAGACTATTTGATGGATCTTGCTCTATTGGAAAGAAGAGATTTCTTTGCTTTTTAAAAATACTTTATTCTAAGGGAAAAGGTACACAGGATTGCTACAAATTAACAAAACACTAAGAGCTACATTTCTAAGCTTCCTATACTGAAGACAAGCACACACGTAATGGAGATTTCCTCCTTCTTCTTGACCCCTAGAAAGGAAGTCACCTGGAACAAATGACCAATCTGCATCAAAATAGAAGTTACTTTTCCCGGGCAAATCCCCCATTGGCTTAGTGCCAGGTATCCCTTCCAGGTCAGTCTAAACAATAGCAAACTAGGAATACAAGTTAACCCTATAATGACTGAATCAGACCTTGTAAACACATACATTTCCAAAACTTCTCTCCTGCCCAATCCTGCAGCTGTTTCCTTCCAGGGTCTGGGCTCCCCAGTGTCCTAGGTCTCTCCCAGGCTCTTGCTCCCACCGCTGCTGACCTCACCAGCTTGTTGGCCACACTTCTCTGGCCTTGCCTGGGCTCCGACGACATCTGCAGCTTACCTGGCCCTCATATTGCCACCAGCCACTTCCCTGGGCTACACAGTTGTGATACTTCCTCCTCCCCAGTCTTTCGAGCAGCTGGGTCCTGCTCTCCCATCAACAGCAGCATGCCACTTTTGGCCCAGTTGTTTTCACTTCTGAATGGGCTGCAAGAGGTTTCCTGCCAGGGCCCATTTGGGCTGGCTTGCCAGCCACTGTTGGGAACAAGGGCCATGTCTACATCAGACTTTGCCCTATCTCCAGAGACCCAACTATAATGCTATGAGGAGGTTCAGGAATCTCTAAGGCTGATTTCCCACAAGCTGCTGCTCCGGGCTCCCTCCTCCCTTTGCCCCGATCGTACATGTGCTGCTCGGCCGCATTTTGCTCTGCAGCTTTTCCCGATTTCCCCCGTGTCTACTCAATCCTGTTTTTTTGAGGATTGAATAGACGTGGGGGAAATCGGACGAAGCTGCGAAGCAAAATGCGGCAGCGCGGCACATGGTGTGAAATTGACACGAACGATCGGGGCAAAGGGAGGGAGGAGCACGAGCAGCAGTTTGTGGGAAATCAGTCTCAGAGAATTCTCTGTACTCCAGAAAAAATCCATGATAATAAAGCTGTTCTTGTCCATCCTGATTTTGAGACCCATATACAAGAGAGTCATGGTCAACTTTTAAGTCTCAGCCAATAATTTGAAAAGTGCAGGTGTTTGGGAAAACTGGCAGAAAATAATTGCATATCATGTATTTCATCTCATAAACCATAGTAACCCATGTGGAAAGTTTAAACATCTTTAGTTCTACATATACAATTAAAGTCCATATAACACACTCCCTACTCATATGTATGTCAGAAGTGATTGTTCTTGTGATTCAGTTCTGCAGTAATCCATACTTATGTTCCTAAAGACTTTAGACACAGATTATGCTATTATTATAGACCCATTCTTTGATAGAAAGCTGCATACTGTTTCCAGAGACTAATCTCCAGCTGTATGATACATTCTCCTTTTGCAGCAATAAATGAGACAACAATTAGACAATAAGAGCATATCTTTCATTTCTGTTATATCTAAAGTAATAGAGATAATAATAACGCTTCTAATTTTCACTGTCAAAATAAACAACTCTAAGGGTATTGTTCTTGGATGATGTATTTAAGACAAATAGTTTCCCTTTGCCTGTGAACAGATTATCCTTTTCACAATTCATCAGCTTACAAAGTGGCCCACTTCAACCAGACTATACCCCGTCCCACCATTTTGTGAACCTTTTGCTTCTGTGTATAATTGCTACTGCGTATGACAGAAAAAAGCCTGCGTTTTAAAAGGAGCAAATTGCAATCCCATGCAGTTAAACTAGCCCACTTCCATCACTTGGGGACATAACAGAATGCTGTTGAACTTGCATCCAAAGCTGTGCCAAAGGAAAACTCCTGGCTTGCATCATACAAAATCCATACATGAACCAGAGCTTGTAGAGTGGAAATTCTCTACTTCCATCCTGTAGCAATGCACTAAGACTCTCAAAATGGTTTCCTGTTGTTCAGCAGAAGCTCATGAACAGTATAGGGGGAAAGTGGGGGTGGGAAACCAGCAGAAATCATTCTGGATCTGTTATGTACCCAGTATGACCGCGCACGTGGTCTGGTCCGCACATGGCCATGCGAAGGGCCCTAGCTTCGCTCATAGAGACAATAGCCTGAACGGATCCTAGCCTGCACCTATCAGAGGGCTAGGATCTGAGTAAGAACCTATGGATCTCGAGTGCACTGTAAATAGCGTATCACGGGTGTGGGTGGGTGTTTGGGTATGGTTTGCTATGGGGATAAAAGCTGGCCTTGGGCCAGACTAAGCATCTCAAGTTCTCCATGGAACCAATAAAGTATGAGCTGTAATAGGGTTGCCAAGTCCAGGTTGGAAAATACCTGGAGACTTTGGGGGTGGAGCCAGGAGAGGGTGGGGTCTGGGGAGGGGCCTCAGCACAGTACAATGCCATAGAGTCCACCCTTCAAAACAGCCATTTTCTCCAGGGGAGCTGATCTCTGTCAGCTGGAGACCAGTTGTAAAAGCGGGAGACCCCCAGGCCCTGCCTGGAGGATGGCAACCCTAAGCTGTAATCACGCTACTACGCGTCAGTCTCAGTACTTTATAGGGTCCAAACAGACGGTAAGGTACAAGCCACTTTTACCTCAATACCTGTCTGTCTAAGGGGCCTAGTCTGTAGTCTCTTGTCCATATTTCACGACAACCTTAGAAAAGCTGAAAAAAGAGATTTGCGGGGGAGGGGGGAATCTCTCCAGCACATACCAAAACACACATGCTGTTGAGGCTCAGAAGTCACTTGGGAATTAACCACAAGTTGAGAATGGCTGGGCTAGGCTACTGGAATATTCATGAGAACACTGAACAGCTTTTGTACAAGATGGGCCATATGGCAGGCTTCTGCACCTTCCATGGATATAAACACACACACACTTCCTACCTCTCGTAAGCAGCATGCGTTGTCCTTCTGTTTCCAGCAAAAACCTCAGAGACTGCTCTGATACAGTGTAATTTCAAAACCTATGGTTTTCTTAAAACGAAGATCCAGCACTGGTAGCTCATAATTACTCCAGAACTTTTGGATCTCAGATTTTGGAAGCAGAGATGCCTCCATCACTCATATGGCTAGAACAGCTGAACAGCCTAACAGAAAAGCCATGCCACTTTAATACCAAGCAACTCATTTGTACGCGTTATTTAACAAAGGTAGACTCTGTGACACGGCAGCAGATCAAGAGAGACACTGTAAGGATGGTGACATGTGACAGATAAGGAGTGAGTTCAGAACTATTGGTATGGACAAGTAATAACATGGCTCATTGCACAGAATGTTTTGTGTTCCTCTTCTGGTCTTTAGATAGCTTATAATAGCATTATAAGGGGTATGTAGCCAGGTACAGCTATTTTGTCACCCCAAGCAAGCCCCTCCCAATTTATTCCTAAACAGCATGGCATGCTTTCATGGAAAAATCACCTAGGTTTGCATCCTATAAGCTTTTCTTAGTTTGAACGATGGAGACAAGGTCCCCTTTAGCCCATGCTGGGATTCATGGGACTATATGGATAAAAACTTATGCAGGAGGAGGAGCTACAGTGAGGAGAACTGGGCAAGATCAAGCAGAAAAGCTAGCAGGATCCATCCCCTAGTTTCCAGGGATATCATTTTCTTCTTAATTTCTTTAACACTAACTATATAATACCTGTTAACTAATCACAAAGGATCATACCTGCATAGCAAAATGCATTTAAGTGGATGTTGCAATCACTCTCCTTCCTTATAAACAAAAAGGAGTTTTGAGGTATCAACCTAAACAGTGTTTAAACCCTGATTAGAGTTGCCAGAAGAGAAAAAAAAAATGTCCTGCCCTTAACAGAGGCTTAATGTGTGAATTGGGCAGCTGATTCTTTCACTGAAGGGAGGCAAATAACATCACCTGGTAAATGACATTCCGTTAAGCCTTTATTAAGGGGGCAGGGGGTGGGACATTTCCCCCCCTCCAGCTCTTGACAAGAGTAGCTCTGATTAATACACCTAAATCTATTGTTAAATCCCAATTTAGCAATTATTTATCTGGCAGTTATCTATACTACAATCAATGTGTTAATTAATTGTAGTATAGATAATTGCTGAATAATTGCTAATTTAGGATTTAGTAATAGATTAAATTGTATTAATCAAGATTTAAACCAACATTGTTATAGCTGCTGAGAATGGTCACTGTGCTTAACTTGTACTTATACACAGAAATGTCACAAACTGTACATCTTACATTGCATAAGCTTTTAACCCCAGTATTACATTTGTTTATGTGTGTGGCTCTGTCTACTGACTTCATGTACACAATGAAATAGGCTCTAGCTGGTCAATATTTTAGCTGGTGCAAGATTCCTTTTGGGGATTGCTGCATGACGGAGTGAGCTCCCGTCTCTGCTCCCAGCTCCTGCCAACCTTGCGGTTCGAAAGCAAGAAATTGCAAGTAGATAAATAGGTACCACTTCGGTGGGAAGGTAACAGCGTTCCGTGCGCCTCGGCGTTTAGTCATACCGGCCACATGACCACGGAAATGTCTTTGGAAAGCGCTGGCTCTTCGGCTTGGAAACGGAGATGAGCACGGCATCCCTAGAGTTGGATTCGACTGGCTTTTGAGCAAGGGAAACCTTTACCTTTACACAATAGACTAGACCTGGATAGCCCAGTCTCATCAGATCTCAGAAGCTACACAGGATCAGCCCTGGGTAGTACTTGGATGGGAGACCATCCAAGGAAGTCCAGGATCACTATACAAAGTCAGGCAATGGCAAGCCACCTTTGAACATATCTTGCCTGCCATATGTCAGCTGTGACAGCCAAAACAAACAAAAAGAGGAGACTAACATGGCTACTCCTCTAGAATTTCTCTACGGAATCAATTGTGCCAAGATTTCACCACTTTGTCAGAATTTTCAAATATAAGAGCTGCACCCACAACCACTTCCCCGTCCTTCCAGGAAAAAGAAATTCCACTTCTGACCCTTCCCTTTGCAAACTTTTGGCAACTTAACAAGTTTGTATTTTTAACATAAGTCATCAGAACAGTGGGGAAAGACATCAATGAAATTAAAATGTCTGTAGAAGACTGCATCCATTAAAAAAAAAAAACCTTGTAACTGCAGAAATTTGAAAACAATTATTTCCTTCCAGAATTATTTCCGTACCTTTCCTGCCCCTTCTGCTTCTCATCAGGAAAAGCTTCTGTTGCATCCCCAGGTCAGTGAGTGAACTGGAGATAGAAGGAGTCAATTGCAAATACATCTAATTTGCATTTAGCATTGAAATGTATGGGAGGGAAGTGAGCAAATTAATTTGATACTGCCGTTTGGTAGTTGGGCTAAACTCAAAAACAAAGCATGAATGTCTAGTGTTCCTTTTTGGAGCTCTTGGGATGAATAGTTAGAAAACTGAGATAAATACATATATTCAAGTGTGATGTGGAAGTGACTTGTGGCACAAAGCCAATGTCATGAGAGTATCAAGACTGCTTTCTTAGGAGCCAGGATTCCTCAGTGTTTAAAGGTGTTTGTAATGCTGGTTTCCCCATTCTCCCCGAATGACAATACTGTTGGAAACAACAAGCATGTGCAAATCTGTGCATGTTTACACAGGATAAGAGTCTCTCTATGTTTACTGGGGCTTAATACCAAGTAAGCAAACACAGGATTGTGCCTAAAAAGAGGCCTCTGGTATACTTCATTGTTCTTTTAGGTTGGCCGCATAAACTTTCTAGCATCATCTAAGCCTAATGCAGGGCGGCATCCTTGTTGTCCTTTTATTGGTCCATATCGTTTATCACCCTTATAAAAGTTGGAATGGCTATTCTTTCCTGTTTTTCTTTGCATTGTAAAAGCTGTAGAGCTAATTAAGACACTGACCACACTAACATAAAAAAGCAGCTATTTAAACTTTATCACCAGGAACAGTCAGATTGAACTGATAGTATAAGTGAAGCATCCATATGATTATTTACAAGGGCAGGGCTTATGCTGCTATCAAGACTTCTAAAAATGTAATTCTGGATCTGTGTGTGTGTGTGTGGGGGGGAGTACAAGAAATCAAAACATGCTGACAGCCTGTTCTTGTTACTCACCTTTCTCTCCCCCTCACCCTCCCACCCCTATCATCAGGGCTAACTTCTTGAGGTGTTTCTGTAACCCTAGTCCTAGGACATTGCTTATTAGGTGGTTCATCATGTTGATTTATTGATTGCATTGATCTACATAGTGTAATCTATTTTGAGTCTCAGTGAAAAAGGCAGGCTATAAATACAGTAAATAAATAAATAACTAAACAGTGCCACACAATGGAAACGTGGACTCAGTCCGAATAAGAGTGCTCTTTGGGCTTTTTTCTGCCTCGTCAAAAAAGGAAGAAAGCATTATAGGAAGCCGTTAAAGCTTCCTCTGCCTTTGTTTCCCATGGACATGTCAGACTCCCTGGTCCTAAGAAAGCAGTAGTGACACTCTAGCCAGTGGTTTTTACTTCCAGATAAGTATGCATAGGATTGCAACCTTAATACCAATTTAAAAAAAAATTACCCAGGACAATTTACAATCATACAATAAAACAGTCCTCCTGTCAACATAAACAGAAGAGAGTAGCACCAATATTACTGTCAGCACAGGACCTAGGTGTATGTGGATACTGCCAGGTTAGACGCAGCAGTGACAAGTCACCTCTCGATGGGAAACACTGCCTTGAGAGAAGACATTTTGAGATAGGCCCAGTGAGATTCATCTCTGTTGCTTGATGAGTACAGCATCTAGCGATGATGTGCCACTGTGAAAACATCATCAGAGCTTTGTTTTCATATTGCCAGACATCATTTCAGCACAATTGTATTTCAATTCACACTCAGAAATTGAGATATTGTTGTTTCAGGATTTGTCCAGAAGTAAGTTACATAACCACAGTATGTAAAGCTGTATGTGATTTCATGGGGAAGAAGTACCACAAGAAATAAGAATTAGTCAGGGTGTGTATGTTGTGCTTATGCACATTTGTCCATCCTTTAGACCTGACAGTCATTTGGACTTGGCAGGCATCAGCTGGCCCAGTGTAGCAGTGAAAATGTCAGACTAGGAACTGGGAGACGCGGTTTTGAATCCCCATTCTGCCATGGAACTTTGCTAGGCCGCACTCTCTCAGCCAAACCTTCTTCATGGGATTGTTGTCCTGAGAAGAGAATGATGGTGCAAGCTGTGTTGGGTCCCCATTGGGAAGAAAAAGTGTGTAATAACTATCTAAACAGATAAGTTGTGCAGCTTGAATTGAAAGCCATTCATAATGTATGTTCACATATTGAGAAGCCGCCCACCAGTAAAAGAAATGTACTATCCATCCGTATTTTTTTTTGCTGTGAATTAGCTTTCCTAAGAACTATCCCTGACGTGAGTAGCCCAGGCCACTTCAGTCTTGTCAGCTCTTGGCTGCTAAGCAGGGTCAGCCCCGGACAGTATTTGGATGGGAGACCTCCAAGGAATACCAGGGTATGCAAAGGTAGGCTGTAGCAAAACCAACTCTGAACAGCTCCTGTCTTGAAAAACTCTACAGGGTCACCATGAGTTGGCTGTGACTTGACAGGAGAAAATAAATGATCTCTATGAGGATAGTTTCAGGTGGGGTGGCCCTGTTGGTTTGAAGTAGCAGAACAAAGTTTGAGTCCAGTGGCACCTTTAAGACCAACAAACTTTTATTCACAGTACAAGGGTATTTGAAGAAATGTGCTTGCACACAAAAGCTTAGCCTTATACCATGAATAAAACCTTGTTGGTCATAAAGGTGCCACTGGACTCAAACTTTGATCTATGACGATAGTTTATTTTGCTTTACTGTCAAATCACAGGCAGCAACTTGGCCACTTTCCTAGACTAAATTAATCCAAATGCCCTCTGCAGACTGCAGTACTCTGCTGCAGTGTTGCTGCTAGAAAAATGAACCTCCCTATTAAATATTTTCCATATAAAAGAACATTCTTCCAAAATTCATCAGAACAAAGTGACCCACATTGGGCTGGACAAAAAGGCGTTTGATAGCCTTCTACTGGAGCAAAATTAATTAGGATATTTAAAACTTTTAACCCAAACGGATCCTACACTGATACAAAACAGGCTGACTTTAACGGAGCATGTCCGCGCATCTTCGCCAAAGGCCTGCTAAGTGAAAGGGCTGCATTCCGCGACCGCGCGTGGTTTGCGCTGCCCAGAGGTGCTAAAGACCTCGCGTTCAAACTAAGAAAGCCTCCGCCTGGAAGCTGCAGTGTTTGTGACGTTGACCTGGCCGAAACTTGCCGAGAGAGGCGATGCTCGTTCTGCAAACGGCCTGTCTTGCACGGCCACCACTCACTCCGTCCAAATGTCCCCTGATGCGGCGCGTGTGCGTGCAAGCAGAGAGTCCGCTTTCTACCCGTGTGCCAGGGCAGGCCAGAGGAAAGCGGCTGGCGGAGGGCTCACCGCGCCTTGAGCGAAAGGCACCCGCCGCGGTCCCTCGTCTGCCTCCTCCCCCGCCGCCAGCAGCAGCGCCTGTGGTGCGGAGTCTTCGGCACTGGCGCTCATGCGCACTGCCGGCGATGCTCCTGCGCTACCCCGCTCCTCCTCTTACTGCTGCTGCGAGCGAGGCCGCTTCTGCCAGTTTTTCTCCTGCGTGAAGGACTCCCTCGCTGCCTGCCTGCCCGCCCCCCCTTCCCTTCCCCTTGTGCCCCGCGCTTCGAAAGCCTCCTTTCCCTCCCTACTTTGCTTGCAACGCGCTGCCTTCCCTTGTTTCCCTGTTCGCCGTTTGACGGGCGCCGAGAAACGGAGGGGCACCCTGGGCTCGGCGCTGCCGGGACCGGCTCCGTTTGGACCCACGCACAGACTGAGGCTGCAGCCTTGAGCAGCGTGGGGATCCGCAGCCTGGCTCTGTAGTACCAGCGGCCGCCGCCGGGGGCGCGGCGCCACAAGACCGAGGAAGACTCCGCGCCCCCGCCGCAACATTTCTTCCGCAGCTGGCTGCAACCCCGGTAAGTTGAGAAGGCGTTTTTGTTGTTTTCGCTTTGGAGAGGTGCCGGAGCGCGGTGCTCGGTGGAAGGCCGGACCCCCTTTAACCGCGGTGTGTGAAGGGGGAATGGGTCGGGTGTCAGAGCGAGGCGCTTCGCAGGGGTCCAGGGGCGCTGCTCTACTGCTAGAGAAGTCCCAGGTAATGCTAATGCAGGGAATCGTAGGGACAGAGTCTTTGGGAGTTTTGACTTTCGTCTTGGAAAGGGACTCAGGATTGAGCCCTAACTTCATAAATCCTTGCAGTTTGGGGTTAAAATGAAGGGCTCTTACTTGGAAGGGCAAAAGGAAGGGGAAGAGTTGGCTGTCCGGAGTTCCTGGTGGCATTACTTCTTAGGAAAAGGTCAATCTCTAACAGGTGAACCACTGTTATTTGTTCCACTGAAGTGGTGTGGTGTGTGTGAGAGCATAAATAGCTTGGTGAATATGGCTGTTGAGAAACCAAGAGCCACGCGGTACTTTACTTCTGAGTTGTCTCAATGGGATCCCATTGTGTTCTATGAGTCTGTTTCCAAAACCAGTGACTTGAGCATTCCAACTTTGCTGTGATCCAAAGGACATCTGCCGCTTTATCCAAGGCATGCTTGCTTGGAAGTATCTCTCTCTCTCCCTGTGTCCCTTGGTGATTGGTCCCTATTAAGTATGTCTAGCTTTGCCGCATTAACTGCAACAGCATTTAGATCTTTAAATTTGTGTTCTTGGTAACCCGCATGCTCAGCTAGAAGTGGCTTTCACTAAAATAACTGAGATTACTTCAGTGTCGATGTGCTTAGGTTTGTGGTGCGCTCTCACTGACAACATCTTGTAATTTAAATGATGGCAGATTGCAAGACTGTGCCCTGTGTAGTGGATCCTGCGTAGCTATGAAACTCACTGGGTGGTCTGGAGAAAACCCTTTCTCTCAACCTAGCTTGAAATAAGGGACAGGATAAATTAGATAGGGATTGTAAAAACTTGTGCACCCACGAACAGCTGTTTTATAATACTGAATAATAATGTTGCTTTGCATTGAGGAGGGGGGAGGGGGGACATAGCAGGGTTAAGAAAGGGTTATAATATCTGCAGGTATTTCCTGAGGTTGCTATCCATGAAGCAATTGAATCTCATGTTATTTGTTTAAATGCCGTTGAGTTTTATAATCTCCCCCCCCCCCCTTCAAAACCAGGGATTTGGAGATTGTGTGTTTACTTGGAAGTAAATACTACGGAGGTCAGATAGCAGGGTTTAGGACTGAGAGGTAAACTGACAACAGTTTGTGCCTTTAATTGTCTTTGGTAAAGTGCTTTTGTGTTAGCTAGTCCACTGATTTCAGTTAAAGTACTCCTGGATGGGTGGGTCGTAGCTGGCTGTCCTGGGCACTGTAGTATCTTTTAAATTGGAAGGTTTCTATGGGGTGGGGGAATGGAAGATTTTTACAGTCGCATAGAGGGGAAACTCCATCAGATGTTGTAGTAGATGTGAAAGGGAAAGGTGAAAGGACACTGCATACATGCAGTATGTGATATTTTCTATAGTACTAAAAATGGAAGGATTATTCTGCACCAGATTATCTAATCTCAAATCATGTGGCACCTAATGGATTGCTGCCAGATCTGTATAACTGATGGCAAATTATGTGTGATCCTGGTTTGTTTTCTGCTTGGAAGTAAGTCCTACTTGATTTCATTTTCAAGTAAATCTGCTCAAGATTTTTGTACCCATCATCACTAGTTGTAGCTAGCAGGTCTACAACGGAAGACAGGAGGGCCTGGTGTGATGTGCTCCATGGGGTTGAGAGGAGTCGGACTCGACTGTGTGGCTGAACAACAACGACTGAACAACAACAACAACAGCAGGTCTACAAAAGGAAGCTGACTATATTTTCCAGTTTTGGTTCATGATTTGATGTCCATAGGGCTGAGGTACCTTGTGTAGCTAGCTGATCTGGGATTTCTCTTTCAAGCCATGGTGAACATAAGAACATAAGAGATGCCAATGTTGGATCAGGCCAAAGGCCCATCCAGTCCAACACAGTGTATCACACAGTGGCCAGAAATATCAGGTGCCATCAGAAGGTCCACCAGTGGGGCCAGGACATTAGAAGCCCTCCCACTGTTGACCCCCCCCCCCCAAGCACCAAGATGACAGAGCATCACTTGCCCCAGAGTCCCTATCTATAACTTGTGGCTATATTTATGGTGCCAATAGAGCACCACAAAAATAAACAGGAGTCTTAAAGACTAGCCTGTTTATCTTCTAGCATAAATTTCTGCAGACTGGAGCCTACATTGTCAAAAGCATGTAGTGGATCCTAGCTAGATACAACCGCATGTGTCCATAATTGCCAACAGTAGTAATCATTTTCACCAAAAGTTATGGTTATGATTTAAGAGTCATCACTGAGGTAATAGGGTAGCAAATGAAGGAGAATATCCTAATTAAAGCCTATTATCAGTCTTGGGTACTGTTTTGTTTTTAACATTGACACAGAAAGGAAATAGGATGATGCCCTGAATTAGTGTGCTAGTTATGTTCCTGCCACACTTAAACTGTAAGATGTGCTACAGACAGCTGCTGCCAATATTGGTAACCCTTGACAATAAATTAGCTACTGAACTACTTGTGTAGTGAAAAAGAGAACATACTCACAGTCAATCACAGTGTAAGGATGTGCTGTTGATTCTAACTGATGTCTGAAAAATCTAATATTCTTTGCCAGGGCCAGAAAAATAAAATTATTATTTGTTGTATGTAAAGCAGTGGAAACAATGGCTTTGTTTTTCTTAACCGTGGTTGAGTTTTATGCCTAGGGTTTGCTTTCTTAACCATGGTTGAGTCTTTCATTGAAATATCTAAATCACGCTTAAGGGCTGAGTATAAGTAAAGATGTGGACTCTATGGTTTGTAGTGGGTTTGCTAACCATGATTTGCAAAAGCTATAGTTAAGTATAACATGCACTGAGCAAACCATAGTTAGGGTTTTCTGTCTCTGCAGGTTGTATGTGCAAAGTGACAAGCGCATATCAAGGTAGTCTGCCTTTATATTCTTATTTTCATTTACAGTTTGTCTTTCTTACTGGGACCCAAGGAAGATATACAAGTGTGATAAAAAGCTTTTTAGGCCATTAATAAGCAGATTACAAGATTTGATGACATTTGAATCTAACAGCAATGGTTCTTAGACAAAAAATGCAATTGGGCTTGGATTGAACAAGTCTCAAACAACAAACCTGGTTAGCTATAACTGTGGTTTATGCTTGCACTAAGCTTGTGTGTTGAAAATGTTTAAGATATTTTTTGGCATACATTGAACATCTGTACCCAAGTATCCAAAGTAGCCTCTTCAAGAGGAGAGGAGATGACTGAGAGATGATATGATAACCATCTTCAAGAACTTGAAGGGCTGTCATATAGAGGATGGTGCGTAGTTTTCTGTTGCCCCAGAAGATCGGACCAGAACCAACTGGTTGAAATTAAATCAAAAGAGTTTTTGGCTAAACATTAGAAAGAACTTCCTGACAGAGCAGTTCCTCAGTGGAATAGGCTTCCTTGGGAGGTGGTGGGCTCTCCTTCTTTGGAGATTTTCAAACAGAGGCTACATGGCCATCTGACAGCAATGCTGATTCTGTGAACTTAGGCAGATCATGAGAGGGAGGACAGGAAGGGTTGCCTCAGTACTTAGTTCTTGTGGCCCATGCCCAGGGAAATACTGATCACCGCTTTGGGGTCAGGAAGCAATTGTACTCCAGGCCAGTTTGGCTGGGGAGCCTGGAGGTCTTTTGTCATCTTCTGGGCACAGAACTGGGCTCATTGGGGTGTGCATGTGTGTGTGGGAGATATTTGTGAATTCCCCGCATTGTGCAGGGGGTTGAACTAGATGTCCCTGGAGATCCCCCTTCTAACTCTGTGATTCTGTGAGTGTTCTACTCATGCATGGAGCCATCTAATGTTTTCCAGGCCCCCAGAATAGCAGGATAAAGGTCAAGGGACTTCTTAGAGTGGCACCCTATGAGGCTCAAAGGGCTGCTGATAGAAGGAAATATGGTCACTCCCTGCATGCGTGGCTTTGTGTGTGAGAAGGGAGGTGGGGTTCTTTCCTTTTATAAATACTTCCCTCACTATTTCAGGGGGGAACTGCCTAACAAGTCATGCAACAGAAAAAGCGTATGCTTTCAAACTGCACAAAACTAATAGACCTAATTATCTACATACACCACCAGTGATTTATAAGTGGTTGCACTGTAGCACTTTGAATACTAGAGCTCTTTAACCTTTTGTTCTGATCTGTCACCTAGAGATTTGGCTTTAAGCAGGGTAATATATCTTCACTGGTGCTGAATACTTGAGCTGATTAACTTTGTAAAAGGAGCAGGCATTCAGATAACACAAGCAACCAATCAACTAGTGTAGGAAAACACAAGAGGCGTTTCTGACAGCTCAGTTTCAAAATGTACTTTTGTGGGGAATGCTATGATGTATTTAGAGGTGTTCCAATCAAAGTCAGTACTAAATGTTTTTAAATTATTCTTTTAGCTTAACTACTTGGAATGATATGAAAGTAACTACTGTTCCACTGTTGCAGTTCAGTAATAAAGAAATGCTTCGTAGTACTTAATGCTGTGCAGTATTGGGATGGTGCCAATGAAAAGTGCCCTCTGGATAAGAGGACCAATTCAAACATGCTGCTTCAGTCTTCGCATGAGTCTGTACCCCTTGGGAGGCACGTGGTGGAGGTATGCATCTGCCCTTGCCCATTTGTGTCGGCTCCTGGACTCTAGTCATCTCACGCACTATACTTTAAAGAAAGAAATATCAACTCAGCAGTTCTTTGTCAGTGTTAAGAGCAATTCTGTTCTCTTGTTCCATTCCTACAGTACTTATTTATCAAATTCTCTTCCAGTCATGTTGGTTTTGAGAATTGCTTTTCAAAGAGCAGCAATAACATCATCTTCTGAAGGTGCTTTTGTTTGGATGTTTCTTCTGAGGAGCTAGGATTTAAGCTTGCTGTACACCAAGTACCTTTTGGGAAAGGCTAAGTGGCCTTTCCCTTACACTATGGCACTTTACAAACTGCCTTTGTTTTCTGTTTTAGTAACTGGTCGCTAATGTTTCCCCCCCCCCCGCCATTTCAGAGAGACCCATTTTAGTAACCGACTGCTAGCAGAATTTATTTACCTGTTCATACAAACCTACTTGTGTCGGGTTAGCAAAGCGTGGTTGAGCTGCTTTTGAGGGAAACGACTTTTTCCTGTTCTCTACTCCATCATTGCGCTTTTTGAATCACTGTGGTGTGCTGTTTAAAATGTCCATAGTGCTCCCCCCCCCCATCCTTTTTTGCTGTGCAGTCTTCCTCGGACTTTTTTTTAATGTTCTAAGTTGAACACTATAGCGCTAAACGAATATAGCACTTTAGTGTTATAGGAGCACCATTGAGATGCTGTGACTCCATTGACTCAATGAGATCAAGGCATCTCAGTGGTGCTGCTGTAGCTCTAAAGTGCTATATTGGTGCTATACCAATATAGCACTATAGTGCTTAGTGTTCAATTTAGAGCATTAAAAAAGTCTGAGGAAGATCGCATGGTGAAAAAGAGTGGGGGGAAAGTGCCACTGTTTGAAATGACCATGGTGCTTCAGAGATGGCTCATTAACAGAAGGAAATTTGTTGCATGAAACCCCGATCCCTGTATCGCTTTAGTTGAAATCAGGCCAACAACAAATCCAGTTTAGAATGGTAACGTGAAAAGGGTCTATGTGACTGTTTTCAATGTTTGCTTATGAGAAAACCCATACAAGTTTAATTTTGTTTCATTTTTACACTGTCTTTTTGACCAAAGGGGTTTCAAAGCAGCTAACGTCATTCTCCTCTCCTCCACTTTATCCTTACAACATCCCTATGAAGTGAGTTAGGCTGAGACAAGGTCATCCAGCAAGCTTCCAAGGTAGAGTGGGGATTTGAACCTTGATCTTCCAGATCCTAGCCCGACACTCTAACTATTATGGTCCACTGACAACAGAAACTGTTCTGTGGTTTAAAGTTTTGCTGACTTGAGGGCCCTGATTGGATGGAAAGTTTGGATAAAATGATTTAAATAAATAAATTCTAGATTTGTATATGTCTGGGTGCTTCAAGGAACAAAATACTAAACTGAGTTTTTAACTTGTACTTATGACTTCTTGCAACTCCGTTATATAGAAGACCTCATTTTTCAGCTTGCCTGGCTTAAACACTGTCACCGGTGTGTCAGTGTGGACGTTCGCCTGAATGTTAGCTAAATTCATTACTGGAACTGCTTGTATGTATGCAAAGCTAGACAGCTTATTTGAATCCTTAAAATGCACATAAATAGTTTTCTCTAATACGTTTTGTAAAAAAAAACCATTTAATGAAAAATTAATCTGCAGTCTAGTTCTTAATGCATCTCAATACCCAGAGCTCTGCATAAAGCTAATAGCAAGGAAGTTTAATGACAGGGAGGGGGGGGAATATAAGGGGAAAGGGTGAGTTTGTGCATCAGTTTCCCAAGGACTCCATTAAGTAACTTAAGCTCACCTTTAACCAACCATTAAAATGATTTTAATTTGGTAGACGGCACCATCTGGAGTCTGCTTTTTAAACCAAAAATACTTCATAATCAAACCCAGAAATTGTTAAAAAGAGCTGCAGTTTTGTTTGTCTCAACAAGGGGCTTTCATTGAATTCTCTGGATTGGCCCTGGGGTGGCATTCTGCTGTTGTTTGTTCCCAGGCATATCACCCCATTCATGTATGAGATGGTTAAATAAACCAGGACCTCTGAACTATAGGAAAATTGCAGGGGAGAAATGCTTTCCTGCATTCTTTGGTAAAAGTGGAAACGGAGCAGCAATTTTAGCCTCACAGAAAAGGATGAATGAAATAGTTGTTGTCTCAGTTTGATTTCAGGAGAAATTGCTTTAAAGAAGAAAGGCAGCCTTAGTACAAGTGATTTTGAACTTATGTAATAGTAACATTTCAAAGATGAAAATGGGGACTTGATATAACCTCTCAAATCTTATACAAAGGGTCACTGTTTGAGCCCCAAGCCCTTTTACTACACCTAACTAAAGATTTAGTTCCACTTTCTGAATGCTGTATTTTATTTACTTATTAAAATAGTCATATTCCGTCTTCCCTTTGTGGCTCAAGGTTGCTAAAATAAAGCCATAAATAATGCAACAAAACCCCATTTACTCCTCTCGCCCCGGGCAAGAAAATACCAGCAGCTCAAATGCCACTAAGAGCTGTATCTTCACAACATCTCTTTAAAAACTTGCAAAGATGGCACTTCCCCACCTACTCATGAAGCTAAATCCACAAGATGGGAGCCATTATTGAAAAGTGACACTCTAGGAATTCCTCCAGTATTGATTGTCTTCTTTACCATAGAGGTTGGGGTGTACTTCCTCCAACCAGTTTGGTGTAGTGGTTAAGTGCATGGACTCTTATCTGGGAGAACTGGGTTTGATTCCCCACTCCTCCACTCGCAGCTGCTGGATGACCTTGGGCAAGCCATAGTTCTGTCAGAGCAGTTCTGTTCTGAAAGAGCAGTTCTTGAAAGAGCTCTCTCAGCCCCACCTACCTCACAGGGTGTCTGTTGTGGGGAGGGGAAGGGAAAGGAGTTTGTAAGCTGTTCTGATACAAGGGCAGGGTATAAATCCAATCTTCTCCTCCCCCTCCCCTTCCTAGAGAATCGCAGATGTGATGTTACTTCTGTATGATCACCTGGAAGTGATGTCTCTGTGTCAACAATGCTCCCCCTCCCCTCCCCTCCCCTCCTTCCACCTCTCAAAAGTGCACAGGGTTGCTGGCATAGGACTGGGAGCGCTATGTTGCGCAGTTATACTTCCAGATTTCATATGTCTCAAATACTGTTGTTACGTGTTAACTAATCATGCATAAGCCAATAAAATAAGTTGAACTTGAGGCAAGAAGTTAAGTACTGTATATGTTGTCCCCTAAAGAGCATTAAAAAACCTTTCCCTCTCCATGTCATCAAAATTAAGGTATATTTTACACTCTGCTCCTGACTGAGATGGTCGAAGTGCAAATGTTTTAGAAACCACTACTGCCTTACTGGTAGGATGCTCACAAATATTGTATTTGCATGTGCAGTTATTTGATTATACACCCCTTGCAGGTATAACATTGCCAAGTACAGTTTGCAAGTTTCTGTCCCACCTCCTCTCTTCTGGAGTGTGAATTCCCTGCTGAGTATAGCTGTGGTTAACTGTTAATGACTGCAGCAAGAGTAACCACAATCAAGACTGGCCAGGTTTCCTGTTTCATCCAGGATCTAGAACTAGCTTCAGTTACATATTTGAAAAGATAGAAGTATGCTGAGTTTTCATTATTATATATCTTATGCAAATTGTAGATTTGCATACTTTACATTTAAACAAATGTTGTGTCCGGTGCTGTTGAGCTTGTGGTCCTGCAGGAAATTGTTGCATGGTTACGCAGAGCCGATTTTTTTTATTGTACCTGAAGAAGTCCTTTGGCTGACTCAAAGGTTCTTATTTATTTTTTAATTTTAAAATACTGACATGCCTGCATCCCATGAGCCAAGGTGGGTTTTTTATAATATATAATCAACAGAAGTTCATAAAAGCTTTTTCTTTAAAAAAACAACAACTCACAAACACACACAGAGCAAACGAAGGAAGAAGAAGAACTGGGTTTTATTCCCAGCTTTTCTCTACCTTAAGGAGTCTCAAAACAGCTTACAATCACCTTCCCTTCCTCTCCCCACAACAGGCACCTTGTGAGGTAGGTGGGGCTGAGAGAGTTCTGAGAGAACTGTGACTGGCCCAATGTAGGGTTGCCAGGTCCCTTACCTTTTCTGGCTTGGGGGGGTGGAGTTGGTCCTGGTCTGGGACATTTGTGCATGTCGCGATGGCATCACACGGAAGTGATGTCATCACACCAGGCATGCTTCTGGTGGATGCTCTAGTATTCAGCTTGAAAACTCTATGATGGAGTGTGGGCCGGTGGGTTGGGGGCCCTTTGAACAGGCAAACACCCACCCCCCCGGGGGACCTGGCTACCCTAGCCCAACGTCACCCAGCAGGCTTCATGTGGAGGAGGAGCGGAGAATCAAACCCAGGTCTCTGCTCTTAACCACTACGTCATACTGGCTCTCAAGGAAGATGCATCTTGATAAATCTACTTGATCAATTTGTAAGCAATGGGTATCCGTTTGAGCAGTTACCTCCATGCATACCAGGAGCTGTGCATATCGAGAACACAGGGTATGCATGATGCTCCTAATATAAGTTGTCATGTTGTCTGAACAGGGTGAATGTGTGTTTTTCATGTGTAGATGGCTTTAGTATGCACAAACCAGATTCCTGAAAAAACCATTCATTGGCTCATTCATACCAGAGCTGTATGCACATGCAAAATGTGTGTGGCATCTTGTATATTGGAGGATCCATGCATAGTTGGGTGGCTGCTGGTTGCATGGATAAACATTGCTATTACCTTTGATCCACCAGTGGATTAACTATGGAACCTTGTCTGAGGTACTTATGTTACAATTCTTCATGTATTGATTATTGCTGTTTATACACATATTAGTCATCTTGAAAAGCACTTTAGTTCTGTGCAGAATGCGACCTTTTAAATAATGTGAGATCTGTTGTTTTGTGCCTGAAGAAGCTCAAATAGTGTCTTGATAGTTTGCCTAAAAAGACTTAAAAGTGTAATTCTAAGCAGAGTTACACCCTTCTAAGTCCATTGAAGGCAAAGGGCTTGGAAGGGTATAACTCTTCTTAGCATGCCACTGTTAGGTCCTGATATATGTGTCCCTAACAAGTTAACAGATAAGAATTTTGATGTTGTGGAACTGACTTTCTAGCATCATTGCATAATCTTTTGCTGGCTCCTCTGATCACCTGATATGGTGGTTATCATGGTCCCTGTGTTTCCCTTTTATATAGATAAGACTTCAAATCTTCATCTCCATTATCTCCAGTTGTAGCTAAAAATATAATCTTGACTTCCTGGAATAAAATACATACGTACTTTCAAAATCTATTTTGTGTGGCTATCCTGAAACCTACTTTAGCAGATGTACATGCTTGTAAGCAGATTGTGTGGCTAAGTTGACATAAATGCACATACTTGACACAAATGTTTTGTGGGTCAGACTGATTGATTGGCATAGATGTAACATCTTTAACCTTCATAGGCAGCAATCTCTCCCTATGCATTTGACAAAAATATAAACTGAATGCTTATGACGTTTCACAGTGACAGCTTATTCTATAGCAGTGGTAAATATTTGCAAGTGTCTCTGCAGAAACACTCTACAGCTTTGGCAAACAGCTGCTCCAGTACAACTGTTGGACCTATAGCTTCATTATTTACATCTCTACTGTTATGTTTTATGTTTTTTGGTCTGACAGTTGTACTGGAGTAGCTGTTTGCCAAAGCTGTAGAGTGTTTCTGCAAAGACAGTGTAGATTTGTGATTTGTGAATAAGGCAGGGCCCATCCTTGTTGTATTATATATGCTGCTTTGAAATTGCTTTATGAGTTTTAGTAAATGAATTAGTAAAGGAATGTTATCAGAGTCTAGTATGGGCAGGGCTTAATGCTAAGCCATTGTGATATGACAGTTGTTATGATTCCTTTCAGATGGTATTGTCAGCTTAGGAAACACCCATGTACACACAAATCCTAGGGAAATCTAATGAACTGCATGTTGCATTCACAGACTGGGATGTTTCCACTTTTCCATTGATTCTCCCAAAATTCTACTCCTAAGAGGCCCTAATAAATAGCCTGAGAGGGAATGGAGGACTGTAGTGGGAAGGGAAATTTCCCCCTTTAAACAGAGGTGTCTTTCTGCTGCTGGGTGTGTGTGGATACAATCATGATTTTTTACTTTATCATTCTGACCCCAAACGTGGCAGAATTAGAAAAGATTTCTAATGCTTTTTCAAGATTTTCTGAAAAACACTACAGCAGATATGTCTAGCAGATCGATTGCGATCTACCAGTAGATCGCGGAGGGATCAGAGGTAGATCACCAGCCCCACTTGGTCTCCTGGTTTGCAGTTCTTTCTTGATCTTCGTCTCTGTTTTGTTTTTGCTTATTTTGCTTACTAGTAAATGACAGAAGGAGCTGCGGTGGCTCAAGTGGTTAAGACGCTGAACTGCAGGCTGTGGAAGGTCGGTAGTTCAGCAGTTCGAGACCCGAGTTGCCGCATGACGGAGTGAGCTCCTGTCTCTAGTTCCAGCTCCTGCCAACCTAGCAGTTCAAAAGCAAGAAATTGCAAGTAGATAAATAGGTACCACTTCGGTGGGAAGGTAACAGCGTTCCGTGTGCCTTGGTGTTTAGTCATGCTGGCCACATGACCACGGAAATGTCTTCGGACAGCGCTGGCTCTTCGGCTTTGAAACGGAGATGAGCACCGCAACCCTAGAGTCGGATTTGACTGGCTTTCGGGCAAGGGAACCTTTACCTTTAAATGACAGAAGGTGCATTATAAATGGGAGGGGGGCAGTGGAACCCAACTTTAGTGGGTTAAAATCTAATTTGAAACTAATTTGAAACTTTATTTTCATGGTGGTAGATCACCGGCACTTTTGGCCAGAAAAAAATAGATCACTACCTGTTCGAAGTTGGACATGCCTGCATTACAGCATTTCCCGTTCTGTGAAGAGAACTTCATCCAAGGAATTGAGTGCCTGAGCAGGATTTCCAGTTGTGTATGCAAGTGTAGATGTCAACACTTTTGTGCTTATTACAGGGATCATCAATGGACACATGAGAAGTGTGGAGCTGCCCTAACACCTGACTGGTATAGTTGAGGGCACTCTCTGCCTTTTGGTATTAACAAAAATGGGACATCTCTTACGTGACTGGATCATGAATTCATCTATTTTCTGCAATTTGTCTGTCTGGGTTTTGGATAAAAGGGTTTGGAGCACGCCTTATTGTCTATCACGTACTGTACTCTTTCTTTTACATTTTAGGTGCAGTACATGTTTTTGTCAATGGTTGTTTAGTGTGTGTGTATCCTTAGCATGCCACCTATAAATGGCCTAGAATGCAGGGAGGCACTTCAGGGATATATGCAAGTAAATGTGCAAAGTAAATACTTGGCCTGAAGCTGTTCCTTTACATCTGGCTGTGCTGGAAAGGTGTTTTCCAGAAGTGTGGCAGTGCACGCTTGTAACCCTACCTTTTCTGAAAGACAGATTGGACTTTAATAATGCAGTGTACTGACCTTTTGCTTTGACATGCTGTGTCTGCAATGGAATGCATGTTTAATGCCCTGGGTCAGGTTTCTTGAGCAGGGCTGCCTGTTGACAGAGACTCAGTGTAATTTAAACAAACATCGTTTTACTGTTGATCATGATAGTTGTTGGAAACTCTCACAAATCCTTCCTAAAATTACATCTGGGGTATGTATTTTTTTTGAACTTGGAAGGGTTTATGGTATCTCTTGAAAACTGGAATCTTCAGTGGCTTTAATCATTTTAGATTGACTTAGTCTACCCAGTTTTAGAAGAACTGTATGCTTTGGGTTTGCACTGGTAGCTCTACCTATTGTTTTTGTTGTCTTGATCAGGATTTTTTTAGTTGCAAACTGCCTCAAATAGGTCTGGAGAGGCAGCCCACAAATTTCCCCAAAACAAATAAAATTTTAGTCTTTTGGAGAGGATGGTCAGTGTGATTCTTCTCTCTGGGAAGTTGGATGCCATTGCGGTTCACGAAAGCTAAAATGGTTTTGAGTCCCAGCTGTGTTTTAAGTTTTCTGGTGGTGGTGCTGAAAAGTGCCATCAAGTTGCAGCTGACTTGTGGTGACCCCCTAGGGTTTTCAAGGCAAGTGACATTGAGAGGTGGTTTGCCATTGCCTGCCTCTGTCTAGCGACCCTGGACTAGCTTGGTAAACCAGATCAGGCTAGCCTGGGCCATCCAGGTCAGGGTAGGTTTTCTATCATGTGGCTTTTTGGCAAAAGTAATGTAAGCCATTTATTTAGACAGTTACACACTTCCTTTTGCTCTCTGACTGTATAAGTAAATTGACTGTTATTGTAGTATTACAGATTTTCTCAAACTAAATTTGTCTGTGTGCACGTTTTGTCAAAGGTGTGGCTTACATCCTGATCTGGAATGGAAAGTGAAAAGATTTTGAGTTGGTGTTATAGTACTTCCACCTCAGCACCTGACAGGCCATCCTAGCTCCTGGTTCGGGCGAACAGCCCCAGCTCTGCCACTACCTCCTATATGGAAGGCCCTTCCACTACGTCTTGACGTCATCAAAGGAAGGCATAACATTTCGGGCGAACAGCCCCAGCTCTGCCACTACCTCCTATATGGAAGGCCCTTCCACTACGTCTTGACGTCATCAAAGGAAGGCATAACATTCCCTGAGCTCTGCAGTTTCCAGCTACTGTCACAAGTGTTTTAACTTGCAGTTTCTCGTGTACCCAACAAGATATTCTCTTGATTCTTTCACTGCAGTATTCCAGACACTTCATACTAGCTTACAGTGTTACTGAGTTCAGTTTCCCTTGCATATTTGAGTGTATGTTTCGTTTATTTTACAAGCATATAATAGGGGAGGAACTGGGGGGTTCTGCACATCCCCTTCTTCTGCTCAGTATTAAAGCCAGCCTTATAGACTAGAATTTTCAAAGGACACTTAAAAGCACACTGCTTGCATCAAAGATGACAGAACAATGAATGTGGATCATCACACAGCTGTCATCCCCACTTTGCATGTGAGCATAAATTGTCAAATAATACTAAGAGGGTAATAACTAATGGTTTTCAGTATTACTTTTTATTTACCATAGACACAGCATGAGATTGTAATATGCACAAACTCATACTTAGGTAAGACGTCTTCACATACAGCAAACTTCAATCATAATCTCCAGTTACCAAAAAGAGCAATGTCTATTGGAATAAAAAGTAAAATCTTTCTGCGTTGGGTTCCATTTCCTCCACACATCTTCTAGTTTTTCCTGTTTGACTAGTTCAAAAAAGTTCTTTGGCAATTTTCCACTAATTTCGTTGCCTTTTTGTGATTGTCTATCCAGCCGATCTATAGTTCCATTAAAGTCTCCGGCCAAAATAACTTGATCATAAGTTTGTCCTTGTAGGTGTTCAGTTAAGTCCTTAAAGAACTTTTCTTTTGCTCCATTGGGTGCGTATATATTGACCACCAGTGTCTTTTTCTGTTGAATCATCACTTCCACACCCACATATCTTCCTTCCAAATCTTTGAAAATTTCTTTAGGTTGTAAATCCTTTTTCACATATATCACCACACCTTTTTTCTTATTTAAGGCCGAGGAATAAAATTCTAATCCCAATTTAACATTTTTTAAATATTTGGCATCCAGTTTTCTAATATGAGTTTCTTGCAAGCATATCAAGTTACAATTTTGTTTTTGTATCCAATAATTGATTCTTTTCCTCTTGTTAGGTGAATTTAATCCATTCACGTTCCATGACAACAATTTGTAATCCATTGTAGATTCTTAATTTAAAGTTCTCCAAAGACGTCAGAATTGTCCGCCTTAAATTTATAAAAATCCGTCACCGACCTGATCTGGACTCTCCCACCTTTGTAAGTAAAGGATAAGCCTTGTGGAATTTCCCATCTGTACCTAATATTCAAAGTCCTCAGTTTATCCACCAAAGGCTTATACCTTTTTCTGTCTTGCAGTACTGCTCGGGGGAGTTCTCTCATCACCATAATCTTGTTTCCTTCCATTTCAAAAGGGACGGTGAATTGTTTCTTAAAAATATCTTCTGTAGTTGTTCTTGTTACAAATTGTACAATAACATCTCTTGGTAAATTTTTCTTTTCTGCAATTCTGGAGTTCACTCTGTATATCAAATCAAAATCAGAGTCCATTGTCCCTTCATCTTCTTCCAAATATGATGTTATTGCCTTCATCATTTCATCTCTTATATCTTCATTTTCCTTCTCTTTAATGCCCCTGAATCTCAGATGGGTTTGCATCCTTCTGAACTCCATCATTGTTTCTGATCTTCTAAATTGCTGAGTCAAAGAATCCTGTTTTTCTTCCACTTGTTGCATCTTCTCTTCCACTTCCGTAGTTTTGGTTGCATTAGCCTGAATCTCCTTTTTGACTCCTTCTATTTCTTGCTTGATTGAAGTTATCTCAGTAGTGACCAAATCTTTAATTGCCGCTATGTTCTTCTCCTGAACCTCTTCAAGTTGTTTCAGATGAATCTGAGTCTGCTTTGCCATTTGTGCCTCCAGTTGCTTTTCAATCTGTTCCCCCATCCTTTTTTCACTTTGTTCTCCCATAGCTTGTATTGCTTCCAGCATCCTTTTCTCCATTGCCTCCATGGCAGCATACATCTCTTTCTTATCCTTCTCCCTCTCTTTTGACATCTTGGGGGTTGGTGTCAGCCTAGTTGGTGTTGAATTAGTTCTTGGTCTCACTTTTGGCTTAACGTCAGGATCAGAGTCAGCTCTTTTCGGTCCTCTTCTGGTCTCCGTTTTGGTGCTTTTCCTGCGGTGCGCAAATTCACAAACAAACAGTCTCTTCTAAAGGGTAGCCTTCAATCAGCCATTCCCTTCTATTTTCGCTTTTAAAAACCCTCTAAAAGAAGTTTAAAGTCAAATTTAAAGTCAGGTCCTCCTCAAAATGTCGGGCGCAACTTCTCTATGGTATTCGGGTATAGAGTAGGTCAGGTTACCGTATTCCAGGTCCCGTCTGTTCGTATACACTCACTTCCGGTTCTGCTCTCTTGTAGCTCCGAGTCTCTTCCTGTTGGCTTCCTGTTGGCTTCAGCCCTTCTTTCAGGGCTTCCTCTTCCTGTTCCAGCACCTCGGAGTATTTTTTTCGTTACACCGGCCTGCTCCTCCCGCGATACAGTTCGTCAGTTTCGGTTTTCGGCTGCGCACATATCTCAATTCCCACCGCAGGAATGTTAAACAATGTTCTTTTTTACTGTTTTAAAGCCTTCAATCAACTATTTTCTTTGCCGGAATCGGATTTCTGGGAATGTTTGGTCATTTCCCGCTCAACTGCTTGTTTCAATTTTTATCTTATCACAGTTCAGGTAAGCGGCACGTTTATTGTTATCTAGCACGATCAAATCGGGTTTCGCATTGCTTCTTTTCACTTACTGTTGTTGCCCATCTTCAAGAGGTCGGCTGGTAGAGAGCTTAAACCGGTAATCCGGCTCGAACGGCCGCTGCAGAGTTGCTTGGCACTTGCCTTCTTCGGGGGAGGGGATCAAAGCATGAAACGGCTCCTTCGGGAGCCGGATCACGCCAACCTCACACTCCCTCTTAGGCGCTGCTGCCTGCTTGTCCCCCCCCCTCACTGGGGAGCGATGCGTTGGGCTAAAAACTGCCCAAGCTGTCAAAAGCGGCCGTCGCTCACTTCGCACAATCGCGAAAGTGTGTCAGTCCACCATCTTAGCCCGACCGGAAGCCTGTATGCTACACATTAACATGAAAAAATTTTACTCACCCGTGACGATGTAGATGGAAACAGCGAAAAGGCATATTTAATCCAGATCTGAAGAACAGGAACTGTTGGGTTTTTTATTTAAAGTTTGTTAGCAGACAAACCTCTACGACTCACAACTAAAGTGGAATGGGGCAGAATGGTCGGTTTCTCGGTCAGAACAAAGAGACAAAGAGACAGGAAGAGGCCCATAAAAATGCAAACAAATGCTCTCACCTACAGCCTCCTTTTACTGAAGTCTTCAACAGTAAGTCAACTAAATTCAAACTGCCAAATGCTCCTATAAATCTGCTATATTCAACAAAACATTCTTCACTATCTTAACTGCAAACTGCAAACTCTATAACTCGGCTACATGCAACAACACATTTAAAAGGAACCAAACCAATTAACTGAAATCATTACACCAAACAGCCCTCTGCTTAGCCCACATAAGCACACAGGGAATGTTATGACTACCCTCGTAGCCATAGTGGTGATGTCACGACGTAGTGGAAGGGCTTTCCATCTTTAGGAGGTGGTGGCTCTGCTCAGAAGCTGGGGTGAAGTTGTTTTGGTTGAGGGAAAACCCACTCTTACCGATAGGGATCCCTTGGTGTTCCCCAACCCCCTCTTAAGAGTGGTTTAGAGCAAGACTTAATTGTATTGCTAAATAATGTTCCAGTAAAACCATCTCCTCCACCCCCTGAGCCAGAAGGCCTCTTTGAACTTTTTTTTTAAAAAACTTTCCTGGCTTCCACAGGATGTGACTTCCTCTGAGTGAGCCTAGCCATTATATCATGAATATCATTAATTCCACAATGATAATGCTGTACTCATGGATGGCTTCATGTTCCAAGAACGTGGGAACAGAACTCAACCATAGCACAAAGCCGTAAGCAGAGAGTTTCCAACGAAATAAACTTGATTTGCTGCAGAACTTCTTGACATTTTATTGGTGTTCAATTCCATTGAATTTAGGGGCTTCAAAAATTTGGCTTAATTTTTTTTATCTTGAAGACTCAATCAGTTTCCGTTCAGTTGCTTTCTGTTATCCCTACTGGACACTGGTCATTCTCTAGTCATATTTTGTTCATATGTCTTTAATCTCACCATTTCAGGAACTAGTATGCAGGCTACCAGGACGGCAGAGCAAATGGACATTGGCGCATAGAGATTCTGTTTAGAGATTTTAACACTGCCATCAGAGCTAAACTGATAACAAGAACTGAAAGAGAGTCTGAACAGTTAGCTCTTTGAGCACAACCAGTGCTTTGATCATGGTCTGATGCTGCAAGCAGGAATTGGTCCTTGGTTGTCTTAGATGTCCGTATTTGCTAGTACCTACCGAAGGGCAGAACCTCAGCCATGTGTGTGTCTTGCTATGTTCTCATTATTGTGTAGCTGAAGTGCAAAACATACTGTATGAATTCACGAAACATTTCTGCAAAGTCATCCATTTTATATGTGCTATGGGTCTAGCTTCATTTCTGAATATATTTACATGTTTCTTTCCTGTATATTGAAACAGTTGGCTTGCTGCCCTCTCTTTAAGCCCTCAGGATCTAATGTAGAAAGAAACTTAGAAAGGTTAGTGGAAAGGAGGGCCAATATTAAAACCTTTACATAAAAAGAGGTACATGTATTTATTAATAATATCAAATTAAAACATATATAGGGGCCCAATTATAACCAATATATATAAAACATAACCATAACCAGGGCTAAAAGAGTTGACCTGACGCGTTTCGGCCGAATCGGCCTTCCTCAGAGGTCATACAAGTGTGGCTAGATGGTAAATAGTTACATTCATAAAAACACAATCAGGAATACATACAAACTATAAATTCAACAAGGACCATAAAGTAAATTGTTCAGAAGTAAAATAACCAGGCACAGGACAAATATGCACATGAAACCTTTTTAGTGCAATCACTAGCCCAGCTTTTTACTTGTGAATATTGTGGCAACACAATCAAAGAAGGTTATTTGTGGACCATAGGTGGATTTTATAATCACTGGGCTAGTGATTGCACTAAAAAGGTTTCATGTGCATATTTATCCTGTGCCTGGTTATTTTACTTCTGAACAATTTACTTTATGGTCCTTGTTGAATTTATAGTTTGTATGTATTCCTGATTGTGTTTTTATGAATGTAACTATTTACCATCTAGCCACACTTGTATGACCTCTGAGGAAGGCCGATTCGGCCGAAACGCGTCAGGTCAACTCTTTTAGCCCTGGTTATGGTTATGTTTTATATATATTGGTTATAATTGGGCCCCTATATATGTTTTAATTTGATATTATTAATAAATACATGTACCTCTTTTTATGTAAAGGTTTTAATATTGGCCCTCCTTTCCACTAACCTTTGTTTGGTTTTGGAGTTCTTTGTTAGGTTTAGTTTCTTTCCCTTTTTTGTTCTTGAAAGAAACTTAGAGACAGATGCTTGGCACAAAAGCTAGTGTATGGCACAGAACAGCTTGGGTGCCATTGTGTCAAACATGCCTATCTGCTAGCCAAACAAAATCTTACAACCATTTATGGCAGAATTCATTTGTTAGTCTTTAAAGTGTCATCAGATATTTTTATCGTAATATTGTCAGACAGTTTCTGGTGTAATATTTTTGATCAGTTGTTTTGACTAGAAATATTTTTTTGCAGGATCTGTCTTAGAATTGATATTCAAGGCAGCCTGATCCTACAGCTCTTGTGGGAGAAATCATTTTAGATATGTGGGGTCATTTCTGTGTGGCCTAAAGATGATTTGAGAAGCAGCATTTAAATAGAGACCCTGAAGTTAAAATAGAAGTTCCTGAACATTTTGCATTATATTACCCTGTACATGTCCCAGAGAATTGTACAAAGGCACATGCAGTTCTGTCACCAAAATAAGCCAGTATATTGTGTGGCTAGAAAACCAGCTGGGGACCAAAGTTCTGTTCTCTTTGGAGGAAGAGTGAGGATTAAAGTGTAATCAATAGTAAATAAATTGCATGGTAGAATGTTTTAGATAAGAGAGCACTCTCATGTTTCCAATAAGGATTATGAGAATGTTTCTTATTGAATTTATGCAAGGCGGATTTCTTTCAGCAGGTAAGAGCTTGTATGATTTGGTTTAGAAATTATTAATATTAATCTTCTGTTTACAAGCTGTAGGCCTGCACAGTGTATTTGTGGCTGGTCCCCATAATTTGATTGCTTCGAGTACTGAATTTTGCAATTTCTATAGAAGACTTTAAAACTGCTTATACTTTTCTGCCAATTTTAATAGCTTCACTATTGTTACTGTGCAGAAATCATATCATGAAATTGTAGACCCTAACAAATCTTGGTGCTATTTGAAAGCCAGGCTTCATGCGCTCTCATTTAATCGAAAGGTGAATGCCATAAAAGGCTTGTCAGTCTGCTATTTCCAGATGACAGCAAGCTTTATATAATAAACTGACATGAAAGCGCCAGTGCTGGCATCAGGTCTCAATTGCAGGTTTCACAATCTGTGACCTCTAATGTAGACATATAATATCACACAAAGTTACTACTAATGAATGAAAAGACAAATGCAAGCCTTTCTTTTCAACTGTGATAGAGCTGAGTATTCACTAAGGCTGCTCTGAACTAAATTGTTAAGAATAGCAATTTGAACAGATAAGTTAAAGCACAGGAGTTCATAAAATGTGCTAACTTTATTTTATTGTTTGCTTGATAAGCCCACAAACCTTATGGCTTATTTTCTGCTCTGATTTCACCTGCTAGTCATGCCAAGGCCACTGATATGGGGGGAGGGGAGATACTGTGCAGCCAAGTGTGCATTTTTAATATTATCATTCTGTTGTTTGCTAGGAAACTGCCTGAGATGCTCTGAAAGTCAGGATTTACAAAGATCTTAATCTATGAGTCCTCAGGTTTGAACTGGAAGGTTGAATGTATTGTCATGAAGTAGTTCTAGTGGACTAAGAAACCGGAAGCCGATTGGCTGAGCTATACATTGTGACTTACAATATGCTCAGCGTTGCCAGTCTCCAGATGGGATATGGAGATCTCCCTGAATTACAACTGATCTCCAGACCACAGAGATCAGTTCCCCTGGAAAAAATGGCATCTTCAGAAGTCCATGCCCTCCCCAGGCTCTATTCCCAAATCTCCAGGAATTTCCCAGGCCAGAGCTGGCAGCCAGGGTTGCCAGGTCCCCCCTGGTCACCAGCAGGGGATGGGGGGTAGGGTTGCTGGCTCCAGGTTGGGAAACTTCTGGAGATTTGGGGATGGAGCCTGGGGAGGACAGGGACCTCAGTGAGTTACAATGCCATAGAGTCCACTCTCCAAAGTATCAATTTTTTTCTGGAGAACTGATCTCTGTAGTCTGGAGATGAGGTGTAATTCTGGGGGGTCCCCAGGTCCCACCTGGAGACTGGCATCCCTACTGGCAATGCTAGTGGTCAGGTGACTTCTGAAATCTAATCTTGTTAATTTGACAACCATTCTTCCTGCTAGGCTGTCCATTTTGTTTTGGTATAGTTTTATTTTAGTTTTAGTCTAGGGGATTTTCCTGTTGATATGGTTGGTGCTCCTGCTGATGCTCTGGTTGACTTCTGGAATGAGGAAATGACCCAGGCGGTTGATGCTACCTTTCCCCAGAGCCCTCTCTCAGATGTTAGAGTAGAGGAAGTCCCTTGGTTTACCGAGGGGCTATGGGTGATGAAAAGATAAGGGAGACAGCTGGAACAACAGTAGAAGACTCAAGTTGAATCTGATAGGACACAGGCAAAAGCTCATTTTAAAGCATGCTCTGTGGTGGTGATGGCGGCAAAGGAAGAACACTTTTCCACCATCATTGTGTATGCACGGCATATGTCAGCAGAATTGTTCCGGGTGGTCAAAGGCCTGTTGAGATGTGGTCTGTTGGAGGAGGTGGACTGCTTGATGGCCCACTGTGAGCGTTTTGCTCAGCCCTTTGCAGATAAAATCTCTCTCATCCATTCTGACTCGGACTCTATGTTAGCAGTAGACAGGGTTGGACTCTTCAGGGTGCTCCAGTGTTCCCTCTAAGCCAGGGGTGTTGAACTCATTTGTTATGAGGGCCGGATCTGACATAAATATCACTATGTTGGTCCAGGTCATGTGTGCCATAAAACATAACACTAGTACTGAAGAGTCGGACTCGACTGTGTGACTGAACAACAACCGGAGATATAAACTTTATGAAAATGATTTCAGATACTGAATGGCAATAACATGCTTGATTGGATTAGGTGTGATATCCAGAGAATTCAGTCCATTGACTTTCCTTGCAGCAGGGGAGCAGAACTCTTGCAGACATCAGGCCTGGCTGGTTGGGATCAGTTGAGGTTCATAGAGGGAACTTCATCTTTCCTGTGAGCACCTGCAGGATCTGATTTTGACCACCGGTCTGGAAACTTCACTGCTGTCAGAAACCTTCTTGTTGTTGATCACAGCTGAGGTGCTGCCTGCTCAAAGATTTGGGATAGATTTTGAATATATCATCCACAGCTCTGAGAATAGACTATGCTATATTGTTACAGTCAGCTCACTGTTGCCACAGTACAGTGCGCTCATTTCTTTATTTTAGCTAGAGGCCATTTGACAATTGGATAGCTCTCTTCTATCTGTCTTCATAGCTTTATAGTTTCTATAAAGCTTGTCAGCAATAGTAAATAAAAGAAGCTGCTGACACCCGCGGTTAAGTGGAATGAACATTTTAAAGTTATGTATTTTATTTCTTCTTTGCTTTTGCTTCTGTTTTGTGTAGTCATGAAGCTTTTCTGTATAGCTTAATGTATAGCTCAGGGGAGCAGTAATTTTTTCTGACACATTCTGCAATTTCAGAAGCATGGTTCTTGGTTGTTCAAAGAGAAAACCCAAATCATAAAATATGTATTCAGAAATGTAGCAGTACATTCTGAATCTAGCAGATTACATTTGACAAATTCTCAGTTGTCCCATAGATATCTGCATTCTGGATAAAGAAAACACAGTCCATCACCCCCCAATATTCTAGTATTGGGATACCCTAAATGAGCAATCCTAACCAGATCTACTCAGAATCCTCCTCAGGTCTATTCAGTTGGGCTTACTCCCAAGAAAATGTTCTTTCTTAGACTGGTGTTGTAAAGTCAGTGTTGCTGAGCTACAGCTGGCAACCCCAAGAGAAAATGGGGGACGGGACAATGCATGCCAGCACAGTGCTAGCACACTTACATCACTTCAGGTAAAAACAGGAAGTGACATGGCAGACACCCTAGGATTTTGTAAAAGCTCTATGGTTTAACAGTGTTTTCACACAATGCTAGATTGTCCGCCATGTCACTTCCGGTTTTTGCCAGTATTGATGTAAACACATCAGCATGATGCTAGCATGCATTTCCCCATTTCCTTCTCCTGATGCCTAAGATGCTGGTGGGCAGTGAGGCAGGATGCTGGAGGTATCTAAAATATTTTTTCCATAGTTAAAAGCTTTTTATGGTATTGGTGAGTTTTCCCCACTGCCCTCCCTTTGCATGTTACTGTTGGAACAAAGCTGTAGAAATAAAGCTTAACCGATTGATTAATGTGCTTCCAAGCTTGAGAGAGAAGGGCTACCAATTTAGATATAAAGAATCAGTGTGCTTTGGTTGTAATGGGTTAGGATTAGAGGAACCCTGATTAATGCCACTAATTCTTTTCTGCCATGAATTCTTGGTCATTCACTTTCACCTTTTGGTTTGCTGTCTGTAAAATATGAATAATAAATATTTGCTTTACTGAAACAGGATCTGTGTGTACACATAAAGACTGAAGTGGTATGTTTTCAACCTTAAGGAATCTGTCTGATGCACCCTAGAAGGGCCTGCTTTGATAAGGTTTAAATGAATAGCAATATCTAACTTTCATCCTATGTTAAGCCGACTTCATATAACCTCCCGGTGCCCTTGTCATGTAAATAAATCTCAGGATTGTTTTAAACATGATACTAGGAGAAAACCTGTGTAGCATTCCCCTTACCACATATTTAAACAGAATTGCCTTCACTGGCGTGCTGCATGACCAACCATGTGTGGCCTGGGTGCACCTCATTATGGTGTGTTAATACAGGACATGTAGTGGCTCGGGGCCTAATTTACACTTGAAGATGTGTACACATGATGGAATGCTACTGGGAAGTTGTGTTTTGTTTTTGTTGTTTGGTTGTGTTGGGCGGGGTTGGAGATGCTCAGCATTGCCCATCTTGATGGCTCTTTGAGTTGTCTCAGGCTTGATAGATAAAGAGTAGTGGGAAATGGGAGATTAGCCTTCTGGATATTTCATGAGATGACAGTCTTAAGTTATAAATTATTGATAACTTTTATCCATTGTGCACAGTCTCCCTGGCTTTCATGTCTTCTAAAACCAAACGACATGATTTACCTTAAATTACCTATCTGAGTCCGCTCATGAATCATTGTGCCAATCTCGCTTCATTTGTCTGGTTTGCTTCTGGCTGGCGAATCCAGGATTTGCATAAGCTTTTATTTGCATACAAAGATGTTCAAACTGACAGAATATATTGTTATAACTTTTTGGAAGTGCTCCTAAATAGGCGTTCGGTTAACCTAATAATTGCCATATGTATGTTTACAGCTTTCTTCTTTTTTTCCCTTTCTCCCTAAAAACTGGCACTAACTTAAATATTTTATAATGCAGATTTTATTAAAAACTCTATCCAAAGCTATTTTTCAGGTATCTTTATTCATACAGGAAAAACAAATTATAAATAGTAGTGTACAAAGGCAGAACAAGGGAGAACAGCAGATGTTGCTTAGAAAAGTCATTCTAATAGTTAATGAAAGTTAATTAGGTAGAAGCCCATATGCTTATAATGATGATTTCTTTAGTATAGACATAGGAATAAAATGTTATGGAGAGAGTCTAATCTTAAAATAACATAGCTGCATTGATTTATGCCCACTGTGCTCTACAAGCCTTTAAAAGTGTGTATAGGATCAGAAGACAGAAAGGAGGAGGATTGCTTCCACCAGCCCTGATGCTTTGATATCCCTGCATTCGGGTAAGCGTGTTCTTCCTTGCAGTGGGGAATGCTACAAAAGAAGGGGCTGGAGCTTAGCATTGCCAGCTCTGGCTTGGAAATTTCTGGAGATTTGGTGGTAGAGCATGGGGAGGGGGAGGGTTTGGGGAGAGGAGGGACCTCATTGGGGTACAATGCTATAGAGTCCACCCTCCAAAGCAGCCATTTTCTCCACGGGAACTGATCTCTGTAGTTTGGAGATCAGTTGTGATTCTGAGATATCTTCAGGCCACACCTGGATGTTGGGGAGTGGCACTGGGCTTCACGTTTAAACTGAGCCCCGCACTGCTGTGTGTCCTGAATTACTACACCAGCGTGGTACCGTCCCAAGCCATGGATCATAGTTATGTGCTCTTGAACTTCTGTAAAGTCATCAAGTCTCTTGGATGGTGGGTTGGTTGCTGTGTGTGCCCATGTCGATATGCACAAGGTGCCAGAAGGGAAGAAAATCCTTTTAGGTTACTGTTTGAATGTGTGTCATTGAAATATTAGTTGAGCATTCACTGTTATGATTTTACTCACAATACTAGTTTCTATGAGCACCTGAACACAGTTAAAATTTCATGGGGGTTCTGTTCTCTTCTCTTTGTGTGTCTTTGGCTTAAAGAACCACAAATTCAGACACCCCGCCTTCCATCAGGTAAAACTAGAATGTCCATGCTAACTTATTTTGATTTACAGTAAATCTGACAATTTCAGTCAGAACATAAATTAATTACAAAATAGCTGCTCATCCTGTATGTCAAAAATTGCTACTCTCCCCTTCTCCCAAATATTCTCATTTTTGTGTGTGTGTGGCTGACAATATTTGGATCCTACACATCTTATATCAACATTAAAATGCAAACATTTGGGAATTTATCCCCCTTTATTGCCAAACCAGTTGTTTTAATGAGTAGTTTTTAGATGTCAGAAAAGACAGAAAATTATAGCGTATCAGCAAGTCTGTTCCGGTAAAGTAAGTCTGATGAGCAATTTTGTGCTCTTTGGGTATTGTGAAACATTTATGAAGCTATTGGTGTTCTGTAATAGATAATGGTGAGTCAAGGAACAATTTCAGCATGGTGGAGTCAGCTGTAGGTAGCTTAGACATGGAATCTGCAGATTTCTTCTTGATGAGCTTTATATGGCTTAGAATAGAGTTCATTTGATTTTCTTGATAGCTTAAAGAAATTGCCTGTGAGCGAAGCAGCTTGATTCCTCTAAGGCTTCTAGATGATGATGTGTTCATCTGCTGGACTGTAGATCTGATTTTTAAAAATATTCTTGTTTCATTTCCATTGTGCACCAACCTGTTTACCAGAAAACAGAACAATAGTTTATCTAGTCCATCACTGCCAATTGCACCATCTAGCTTATCTGCTAAACCTAGTTTAATGCATGTTGCATCAGAACATATTATAAATGCACGGCTTAAAGGAAATTGGTTAAGCCTGTTTGCAGTATCTTGTTTTCTGGAAGTCCTAGAGCGCACTCTAAATTTTCATTTCACAGGGCTGAGGGGTATTTTCTCCGTCATCCTCCGTCAAGAGGGTGGGAGGAAGATGGTGGGTTGGATCTAACTAGACTTTCTGTGGGTACCAAAGGTAGCAAAGGGCTCTTTTTGATCACCAGAAAGGAAATGCTGAAGATGAACAAAAGCCATGTGGAATGTTGTGAGTCACCTCTAGCTGGTTCTGAAGAAGTGGCATACAAATTCTCTAAAGAAATATGGATAATAAACATGTAATTGGCAAACTTAGGTTTGCTTCAGCATCATCAGTGATGAGCACAGAAAGAATACATCTGGACTGATCTGTTTCTAAAGAGTTGCTTTTCTCTTTTTGAGGTAACGACTGTGTAGTGTATTCAGAAGCTGCCATGAATACCTAAGATGTATTGTGAAACACCTCATTGGGAAGCTATGTTAAGCTTTGTCTTGGACAGGGATTAAAGCCCAAGACTAATGCGACCAATCAGGTTTGGATTGTTTGTAAGCGGGAACAACGCTGATTGGTCCTTATGCGCTCAACCTGATAGGTTGATATCTGTACAGTAGGTGTGGCTACATTAGTCGGGAAATGTTTAAATACCGAGCAGCTAGAATGGACAAGCTGTTCGGGCTATCAGATGTTGTACCGTGTTGGAGAAGTGTTCGTGATCGGAAATAAACTGGAGTTTTTGCTGAAATCACTCTCCGACTATTTATTAAGCGCTGGACTTAACAGACTGTATTCCATCATGGCCGTAGCCAGCAGTGGGGTGCTAGGGGCAATGCCCCATATTGAATCCGCAGTGTCCTCACCCCCAATCTTCCATTTCACTTGCCATGTATTGCTTAGGCTGCACTGTGCCACCACCATACCGGCCTGAAGTGGCCTGAAGACAGGAGCCCCCGATTCTAGGAGGAAGCAGCAGGGTGCAGAGCCACAGCCAGAGAATCTGCAGCGCCCCCACCCTCCTTCCCTCCTCTCACCTACCCTGGCTTTGGGCCGGTGCAGTGCTGGCACGGTGTGGCTTAAACTATCCCAGACTCCCTCCCTTCTACTGCACCAGCCTGGCTGTCAGCCATATGCAACTCCTGACAACCGGCCCCCGGCACATTCTTTGCACAGGGATCGGGGTTCTCTTTCCACTGCTGGTTTACACTTTGGCACAAGCTCTGTGGAAATCTACTGGATCCCAGGGCTGGCTAGAGGACATCCCCCCCCCACTTCTTTCCTTCCAGCCCTGCAAAAAGACCTCTCTGCTGGTGCAGCAGTCCTTTGCAAGGATGACTTTGCCCACATCCAGAAGCCAAACCTGCCACATCTCAGTCCGACTGTTGGGGGGGGGGGGCTTTGGTTTCCAAATAACAAAAACGGTCACATCTCCCTCCAAGCCTCCTGCACACACGCACAAACACATATCCAGCGAAGGAGCCCACAATAATACAAGACAACCCTCCCCCACAAGAATTTCCACATTCTTGCTGAAGTGGAGACTGCTGGAAGTTTTCTTAATATGCATTTTCTCCACACAAATGGGGAAATCAATCATATCACAACCAATGTTCAATCTAAGCTGTGGAGTCTTGTGAGCAAAACGTCTACTTTGTGAGCTACTGGCATTAAAGTTGTGAGTGAGCGATTTGGCTACTGCATAAAGTAGTTTGCTCTGGAGTCATCCTTCCTGAGCTAAGACAACAATGTGTGAGCTGGAGGCTAAAAAACTGTGAGCTTGCTCACACTAACTCAGTTTAGAGGGAACACTGATCACAACACTAAAAGGGGGAAAGAGCAAGTGTCAAGATCCTCCCTTGCCACCTGGCACGGGCACAGTGGAGGGGGAGGGACAGCTTAAACTGGGGAAAGTGAAATTGCTTTGGGCTTCCTTAATTTAATTACCAGAACTAATTTAATTAGCTGCATTATTTTAATTCCATTTTTATTTAATTACCATCCCCTGGTGTGTGTCCCCCCCTTGAAAAAATTCCTGGCTCCAGGGCTCCAGTCCACTGTTAAAAGTTCTGGCCCAGAGAGTTCTACTGGTTCCTGAAGTTATGTATTAATAATTTCCTCAGGGACCCAAATATTATATTTGATTCATTCTTAAATTTGCTTGTTATCTGTTATAGTATGGTGGTAAAAGAGGTGGGTACTCCTACTTCAGATTTAACTGAATGTGACAAATTTTGCATATTGTTAACTCACACCACAGCCAATGGGAGAACTGGAAAGTGTCAATACACTAGGGCTTTATATATATATAATATATATATATATATATATATATATGGATGTTTTTAATTCTTCTTGTCTTTGTCTTTTAAAATGTACAGGAGAGAAAGTTGCAAATTAATTTGATGTGTAAGTTCTTTGTTTGATCTATATCTGAATAACAATAGACAAGAGTGCTTTTAGTGCTTCCATCTGGATTAGCAGTTCTACATTATTTCTGTATGATCTGTTTTTCAACAGATGGAGAATAGCACAAGGAAGAGTAATGAAGCACCTCTGAATGCGAAAGAACTGGAATAATTACAGTGCAGTATCACTCAAACACCTATTCCTTAAAGCGTGACAGGTGATCTCATTGATAGGTGTGAAACCACTCACTTCTCCATGCTCAGTCTAATAAAACGATGCATGCAAGGTTCCCCCCCCCCCTTGCTATGTAAATATGGTCTACCTTTTTTGTCACTTTCCCCATCAACAGACAATGAAGTACAATTTTCAGTGCTGAAGGGTTTTTTTATTTGGGATGCTTTTGCTGTGGAAAGATGAAAAGTCCCCCCCCCCTTTAAAAATGTGTGCTTCATTTGCATAACATATGCATATGTGTCTAGGTATATGTCCATCCTATCTATCTAGCATCCTTTCCAGCTATAAATAGACACCTGGCCTACTGACAAACTTGTCAAAGGAAAACAGAAATAATCAGCTATGATGTGGCTGTATGTCTTCTATAACATAATTCCTAGTCCACAGATACAGATCTTGTTTTTAAAGCACAACTGGATATCCCAGAAGTCTTGGGATAAATGTTTGATCTAGATCCTGTTTTGTTTGGGATTGTGTTACATTAGTTTTGTCAGGGTGTTTGATGGTGTCATCCAGGAACTATGCTTACAATGCACCCAAAATGACAACCATGAAACAGCGCTTGAATAAATCATTGTAATTGTTGATAACCAGGGGCTATCCTGATATAAAAGAGGTAGTTATCAGCTTACAAGTTCAGTCCAAAAAAGTGTGCTCCATTAAAACATATTAAAAGAAGCACTACTTTGAATTCTGCACCACTATTGGTCTCCTAGGATATGATCAGGTTGTATGATTAATTTTTTTAGTTTTTTCTTTGGCTTTTAAAATCATAAGGGCATTAATAGTCTTGTTTCCTTTTGTTATCCAGTGGTGTTTTGAAATAACATTTGAACATTCATGTTCTGTAGATACAGTATGAGCTGGTTGCTTGGATATCCTCAGAGACCAAGGTTCTAGTGTTCTTGGGGTCTGCAGAGGAGAGAGATCCTTAACACTTGTGGTTTCACAGTAGTTTCTGTTTTATAGACATTACAGATAACATTTGTGGGTTTTATAGTATGCCATTTTTAATGCCTTATTCCTTTTCATTGATGTGCCTGTTTTTACTCAGTGGCACTGTTGGCTAAGATTTTATTTTCTTTCTCTCCTGATTTCTTTTTTTAAAAGATAATTGTTCTCTGAACTCTTGTCATAATACCGGATTTCACTTTCTTCTTATTCAGTCCTGGACCTGAATACCTGAGGGTATCATAGTGGTGCTGTAAGCAGAAAAGCAATAATAATATATAATTGGATAGTCCATTTCTGTTCCATTACTAAATCTTGTTGCATTATATTATGTGCTGATTGCAGTGGGATTTTATTGAGACAATGGATGTAGGTGAGATTAGACTACAGGCTTTTGTAGTTTTTCCTCTTCTGCCTTGTCATGTTAAGAATACTCTTTTTCACAAAACCATGATAATTTTTGAGACAAAAAGATCTGCTTTGCCTAATGAATTCCTTTTTTTTTAAGCTTCTCTGTTCATACAAATGAACAGCTTACAGATTTACTTATGTACTTTGTAGGTTTGAGATGGTAGCTTTTCTTTCTTTTTTTAAAAAAAGGCAATTTGAGATGTTTCAGCTACGTACTGCGAATGTCTGTATTGCTAAATATGCCCCCCCATAAATGGTATTTTTGTGGTGGAAAGTGCTGTCAAGTGACACCTGACTTATGGTGACCCCATGGGGTTTTCAAGGCGAGAGATGTTCAGAGGTGGTTTGTCACTGCCTGCCTCCATGTGATGACCCTGCTGTTCCTTGAAGTTCTCTCATCCACATACTAGCCACGGCTGACCCTGCTCTGAGATCTGATGAAATCGGACTAGCCCAGGCTTGCCAGGTCAGGGCAAATAGTATTTCTAGTTCATGAAAATAGAGACCACAGTTGCTTGCCATTGAATTGAGTGGTAATAAGGGTCATAGCTGAGCAACAGTTGCACAATATATTTTAACTGGGAGGGGTGTCAGTCTATAAAAGTTCACTGGTGATGTTTCTTCTGTAAGTAGTTAGCATTTCATTTAGCAGCAATAGTATACTTTGTGTTCACAATACAAGATGGGAGAGAGATGGAGAGGCCCTATCTACCTACCTGCCGGTGACTGCCTTGGCTTGGCAGTTGGCTCCTCCTTCCTCTCAGAACTGTTTCCTGCAGGAACCATTCTGTCTGGTCATTATGGAACAGTTATATATATTACTGCCTGAATTCGCTTGTTTTCCTCTTCCCTTTGTGTTGTGTATATTATATTGTATACCGTCTTCAGTGCAATGACAGGTAGTATATAAATATATAAAATAAACGTATGAAGAAGGAAATAAAAATGTAATTCTGCATGCAATACCCTTGACTTTTGTTGCTGATTAATACTTTCATACTGTACGGTCAGGATGAAGGTGTCCATTCATACAAAGGTGTCCACTTAGGGTTGCTGAATGCATGATATTTTTCTACCAAGATTTATATGTACAAAAGGAAATCATAGACTGAGAATGGGTTGATGAAGGGGTAGGTCCTCCATCATAGCATCAGGGTTGATTTTCATGAGCTCCCATTATTCATAAGCTAAAAGAAATGCTTGCTGCCTGGAATGCAGTTCCAAGAAGGACTGCCCCTTGGCCTTGACACTGTGGTCATCAGTAAAACTCTGATTGGGGTTGCCTACATTAGATGAGGGCTATTTTAATCCTGTGGAGTTTTTGTATTTAATTGAATTTATAAGGAACTAGGAGTAAGGCCCGTATTGGGAAGAAATACAACGGTCTCTAGAAGGAAGCTCCAGGTGGCTGTCCCGGCTGTGGCTGGTGAGGTGGCAGAGGGAAGGGGAGAATAGAGTGAGGCAAGCCATTTTTATTTCCTTCTGCTTAGCTATAAGGCAGGGCTGTCTCAAGTCACTTTGCTGCCCCAAGTGGGTAGTATGGGAGGACAGCCTCATGGTAACAGGAATGGTTCCCTCCGCCCCTGACTTATGTTAATTTGCCACATGACAGAGTTAGCTTCTGTCTCTGGTCCCAGCTCCTGCCAACCTAGCAGTCTGAAAGAAAGAAACTGCAAGTAGATAAATAGGTACCACTTCAGTGGGAAGGTAACAGTGTTCCATACACCTTGGCGTCTAGTCATGCCGGCCACATGACCACAGAAATGTCTTTGGACAGCACTGGCTCTTCGGCTTGGAAATGGAGATGAGCACCGCATCCCTAGAGTCGGATTCGACTGGCTTTCAAGTAAGGGAAACCATTACCTAGTTGCAGCTAAGGTAGAAAAGCACCTCCTCCTATGCCATATCTTCTGGGTTCCAAGAGTCTGGAAAACAGTTCCATAGCCAGTTACACAGTTGCCAACTCTGGGTTGGGATATACCTGTAAATTTGAGGGGTAGAGCCTGGGGAGGGGAGGGTTTGGGGTGGGGAGGGACCTCAGCAGGGTATAATGCCATAGAGTCCCCTGGCCAAAACAGCCATTGTCTCCAGGAGGACTGATCTTGGTCATCTGGGCATCAGTTGTAATAGCTGGGAAATTTTCTGTAGGGGAAATGATGTGCTGTGGTTGGGGAGATCTCCAGGCCCCACAGGGAGATTGGGATATGTATTTTACCTCAGGACTCCCAACAGCAACAGCAGACTATTTAGAACGTTAGAGGCAAAGGGCAATCAGGCCACATATGCAAATGACCTCTGTGTTCTGACTGGCTATGTGGGGGGAGAGGAACAGCAAACTTTTTAGAATGTTGGAGGCAGGACTCAGGCAACGCAGCCAGTGGATAGGGAGACCCTCTGAATGACAGATCATTCAGCCAACTGATTTCAGAGCATGTTGGAATGTTCAGGGGAGTCCATGACCAAAACAGAATTATATATAAGGAGAGATGTGCAGGAAAGACAATTGGAGCTTCAATAGTAAGCTGGGAATCAAAATACCTGGTTTCCTATATAGCTGCAAATTTTCTTTAATTCCAGAGGTGCCAATCATGCAGATTAGGATACTACTAATAAAACCTTTTGCTTCTAAAAATGTGTGATCTAACAAAAAATAAGCATTTTTAAAACAACATTGAATTCAGTAGGTGCATTGAACACCTTCTAAATCTCTCTCATTCAAGTCAATATTTCCTTCAGTCTACTTCCCTTTGGTGAGATCATGCCCTAGGCTTTTCAATTACTTGTTTATAGGAAAGGTTGTACTGAATACCAGAATACCAGAATTTTATTGTGTATATAGCCAAAGGGCATCACAATACAGAATTAGGATAAGGTTGTACTGAAAAGTAATAATAATCCATTGTTCCCTCTCCCTTTCTCCACTTTATACTCCTCTTATTTTTGTGTCCATATTTGTGAGCTTTTCCTTCTCTCTTGCAGGAGGAGACATCTTTCAAAGCTATAAATCACTTTCAACATCAGGACAGCTTACAGAGGCTGCAAGGTAATTATTTATATAATTGCTTTTTGTTTTCTCTAGAGGTCACTCTAGGTTTACTTCAGTGTTCTCTACAGACACGATTTATGGAGGCACCCGTTCTGAGCAATTAAACTCAGTAATGGTTACATTTGGCTTTTAGTGAAGCTATCTTACAACTTGGTATGCTATGTTACCTTACAAAAAACAAAACCCTGCTGCACCCTAAAACTGGTGTTTGCCTTAGGATATGTGTGATATTTTAGAAAATATGCTCAGTCATTTAGACAACAGAAAAGAGTGATACAAGCAGATCCTGTTTCATCTGTGCAACCTCCACCCCCTTCTGAAATCTACATCACCACATCAGTCTTGTCTTTTGGCTGCAGTACATAGAGACGGGGACTATATGCACAGGTACACTCATGAGCTCACAGACACACTATCCCTGTCCGTTTGGAAAGTCTGGAGTGTTCATTATAAGTAGTGTAGCTCAGGAAGAGTGCTGGCTTTGAAGAGGACAAAAAAGGACTTTACTGTGGGGCAATTCTGCTCTGCATGGTAGTTGAACTCCCTGGCTTCTGCACTGGAAATGTCTTCCTACTTTCACAAAACAGCCAGAATCTTAAGACTGTGCAACTGGTTACAAAGATCTAAGAGCAGTACCTCGATTATTTTATCTGTACCTCCAGCCCCAATGCCATATGGCTTTTGCAAATAAAAGACAGAGGGGTGAAGTATGCTGTTCAGCAAAGCTTAGAATGGTTCTTTGGAACCTGGAAGAGGGCAGAGGGGGAAATGATTACTGGAATATTAGGTGAGAAAAATTCTCCCTTACCATTCAGGATTATTTAATTTAGCTAATTCCATCACACCCCAATAAATAACGATAACTCAAAAGAATCTGGCTGACTGATTTTTGAGTCTGGAAATGTTTTTAGCCTTGTTATCATTCTTCATGTTTTTCCTTTGCCTGGAGGAAAATTGAGAAAGGTCTTGCCCTCTGTATTAGACTTCAGAGGAGAGCATGGCCTGTGCATTTCCATGTAGTTTCCTTTCAAGCTCAAATAAAGCCCTCCATTTGCTAATTGAAAAATGAAATTAACACGTGGTTTGTTATCAGAAACTGCAAAGCATTATTGATGAAAAGAGCTTTTTGTCTCCCCCGAGGAGCTCAGCATTACACCAGGGGAGGGGGGAGTCCAGTGCTTGTTTTTTGTTAGCATGCTGGGCAGTGTTTCAGTAAAATATTGGGTTCTGGTTTGGGTCTGGGTGATCCTAATGAAGTAGAACTGCAGAGAAAATTCCTTGTATTCCAGCCCTTAGGGAAAAAAATGCTACCCTGCAGAAGGAAGAGAAAAGCAGGACAGGGAAGAAGTTGTCATGCATTTGAAAGCTGCTTTTTCAGGTTGGAAAGGAGAGGTACCACTTGGGCCCAGGTTTACAAGGGGGTTTCTGGTTTACTGTTCAGGACAGAAGACTTAAAAGGTGAAAGTACCAGATGATTCTCTACAGAATGGAAATAGCATGTTTATCAGACTTTTAAGATCAAAAACATTTCTATGAAGAACTAAATAGACATCTTCTCTTAGGATGGTGATCAAGATCTAATGAAGAAGAGCCAAGGCTCCAGCAGTAATGCATCGGTGTCAGACTGAAAATGAAGCTTAGAAGATTACCTTCGTGCCTGCCCTACAGGTGATTCTGGAGCATCACACAGGCTGTCACCGTGTTCTTCATGGAGAAGTGGTAAGATAATAGAGGCAGGCTGGTTGATGACTGTGGACTGGTCAGCATCCGCTGCCCAGCAAATTTTGTAAATATCATGACTTACAAAGTCCTACCTCTGAGCTGGAGACAGGGAATCAGCCAGAATGACAGAGCAGTGTACAATGAGGTGGGGTGGGGTTCTGGTGGACTGGTCATGTTCAGCATCTATGGCAATCTGGAGCTTGGAAGAGGCAGGGGCCGCCTTCTCTCATTTGCGTACATGAATTTGACTGTTGAACCCAGCTCTGTGTGAGTGAGGTGAGAATATAAATAAATATGGTAGAGCAAGATTAGGGTAGGGGCTATTTGAAAGCAATTGTTTTCTGGGAGGAAATTAATGTTTGGGCCTTTCTTTACCAAACCTGCAATCTTGAAGGTCATTCATCATTAGCCTCAGTAATGTGCCTTCTGTAAAATGTGTTGGAGTCTGTTTCCAGACTGCAAAGCAGAGATACTTCTGCTGGCAGCCCCAGTGTGTTAGTATGCCATGGAAAGCCAGTCGTATTGGACTGGGGGATTTCTAGAGTAGCTGTTTGGGTGGCACATGAGAGTGTAGCAGGGGAAAGCAGTGACTTCCGCAGCATGAGCAGAAATGTTTTCTAGATGCTTGGAGGGCTTTGGGTTTAAGCCCAAGTCTTGTTTTATGGTGCAGCTGACAGATCTCAGCTTCTTGACTGTACTAGATTGAAATACAGCATGGGTAGGGCTGCTTTCTGCAGAAACGCAAGCCATAATAAACTTGTAAATCTTTCAAAGTGTCACACTCGTCTATTTTTTTTCAGAATGAGATTCCAAATGAGGCCATGGTTCCTGTTTCTGTTATTTGGGTTTAAAATGCTCGGTCCCATTTTTGGTTACTATTTCTGAATATCCTTTGAACATGCCATTGCAATCAATCCTGACGTGCCTGTGGGAAAACTACCAGTCTAGTTTCCTTAACAATGTTCCCTCTAAGGTGTGCAGTCCTGTGAGCAGAAATTTTACCCTGTGAGTGAAAAATGGTGCTAGCTTTAAAATTGTGAGCAGGCCAACATTTATTTTTTTAAAAAATCACTTACAGAAACTATTCAAATATAGTCTCGCTTCCCTTAATTACCAGAGAGAGACAGAGGTGGAAAGTAAGCAAATAGATGGGGAGAGAGAAGAGGAAGGAAGGAAGGAAGGATGGAAGAAAGGGGACCCTCACAGGCCCTGACTGTAGGAGAAAGCAAGGCCAGGATCTTCTCTGCCGCTGGAGCATCAGGGCATAGGAGCTTCTGGGGCTCGCTTTCTCCTGCAGCCCAGTTTAAACCGGACTGCAGGAGAAAGCGAGCCACTCACTGATGCCGTTGGTGGCGGGAGGCCACAGAAGAGTGTCAGGGTCACGTTTCTAGCTCAAGGAGCCCCCCCCCCCACACACACCTTCATTCTTGCCTGGCTCCCCTCCCCGACCTCCATCCATCCTCCCCACTAACAGGCGGCCAGGTGCACTCCAAGCCCGGCTCTGCTACCTCCCTTTCCCGGACCTGCTGGATGCCTGGCCGCAGCAGCATCAGTGGGAAGGCGGTTCGGGCTTCGGCGGCGGCAGCAGCAGCAGGAGCTCCCAGGTTGCTCTACTCTGCTGGAAGGAGGGTTGCTGGGAGAGGCCAGCCTCTATAGTTAGTACAGGCAGGGGCTAAGTGGGAGGGAAGGCCACCCACTACCTCTGTGCTGAGAGAGGGAAATCAGTGCGCTGGGGGGAGAAAAAAAATAGCCTAGCGCACGTAACTCAGCTAACAGGGAACGCTGCTCCTCATTAGTTTGAAACTATTCCTATTATTTATTTATTTATTTATTCTATGAGAGGGTTACACACAGGAAGCCTATAATAATATAAAATACGTAACCAATAAAGTACGTGACCAATACAATATGTGTTGATACAAGGAATAGTGTGTTCAGAAGCAACCTTTAGAAATTCAATATTTGCTGCTGACCATCCTACAAAGGAAGATGGTGCTTCAGTGGAGGAAGTTGTTACACATTGATTTCCTTTTGATCTTGTGTTTTGGCAGATCTCGCCAAACAAATCCAAACAATCACTACCATGTTAGCAGATCTGCTTTAATAATGTCAGTCTCTCCAAACTTCTGTGGCCTGTTCAATTGAACTTGTATGTCTGTTGCTGTTTCTTGCCTGGTTCTTGATACACATTTTTGACCAATGGAAGACATTGTTTTGGACGGAACCAAAAATTCTTGAATGAGAGAGAGTACTATGACTAGCACTATTTGTATAGAATATTTCCTGCACTAGACAGCAATCTACTGGATAAATTCAGGTGGTACAAATCCAGGCTGCTTCCTCACAGGGATTTTCCCCAAAATTAAAAGGGAATAGCCACACGGTTTTGTGCCCATTCTGAGGATGAATTGTGGCAGTCCTGGGGTTTTCCCCTTCCATTCATAGAAGAAAAATAAACCTGTTTTGCTCTCGATTAAGTTTTGATTGGTTACCCATCTGTAGCCTTTCCTGGACAGAAAAGATCTGAGCACTGTGATGCATGCACTGGTTATGTCTAGATTAGACTACTGCTATGTGCACTATGTAGGGCTGCACTTGGAGAGTGTTTTGAACTTCAACTGGTGCAGAATGCTGCAACCAGGATGCTGACTGAAGTGGGTCATAGTAACCATATTGTTCTAGTCTTGGCTCATCTATACTGGTTCCCAGTCTGTTTCTGGACACAGTTCAAGACTTTGATGGACTGTATAGGACCTTTAAAGCCCTATATGGCCTGGGACCAATATACCTGAAGGACTGCCTGTGCTCTTATGAACCTACCCAACCACTGTAGTCATCTTCCGAGATCCTGTTTCAGGTATATGGCAACCCAAAAGTGGGTCTTCTCAGCTGTGGCATCGAAACTCTCTCCCCAGAGAAACTCATTGTCTCCTTCTGTTACCATCTTCTGACAGTGAGTGAAGACTTTTCTGTTTTGTTTGGCGTTCCCTCAGTGATTCCTCCTTCCTGGCCAATGTTTCAATTGTTGTTCTGATGTTTTTGTGTGTCTGTCTTAGCCCTGGTTTTAATGATGTGTTTTTGATGATTTTATTAGTTTTTAATCTGATTTTATAATGTATGTTTTTAATTTGTTAACTGCCTGGATGGCCCTTATGTCAGCTGAAAGACAGGATATAAATTTTGTAAAATATATAAATGAAAGTGAGAAGGAGGGTAGTTTCAGGGCTGCAGATGGTGAGATCCATTTTTGTGCAGGTGTCATAAGGGTAAAGGAGAAGAATTGAAGGGCAGCAGCAAATGGAGCAAGATCAAGGCAGGGGCTGTTCCTGCACGTTCCCATATTACTTGCTACTTCTGGGGTACATTTTCACACCCCTGTGTTGGAAGTAGTCCTGCTTAATGGCTGAGCTCTCTCACTTTCTCCCTCCTCTTTCTTTTCTCCTTGTGTGGTATACCGTGATCTTCAGCTAATTCCAATTTATTGTGACATCCAAATCTGGGTACGTCAGTGGCACCCCAAACGGCATAGCTGTGATGGGAGGGCGGCCTCTCCATAGATTAGCCAGTGATCTATCTGATGCCACTTGGTCTCGACACACACACACACACACACACACACACACACACACACACACTCCTCCTCCTCCGCTGTCTAGTTATGGTCCTTATCTTTTTTGTTGTTCCATGGTGGTACTTTTGCTGTTGGCTTGGCAGTTGGGTTGGCAGTAACTCTGCATGCACATTAAAAATAAAAACCATGGCATGAAAACAGATCTAGAGGGATTGAATCCACTTGTCCTAGAAGGAGTGATGGCTTTTTCAGAGCCAGTTAAGCACTTTGGCATCCTCATCCCTGCAATTTGAAAAGTAGGATGGCATGATGGCCAAGAGCTCCTTCTATCAGCTGCATCTGATTCACCAAGTCTCTCATTACATCAGCTCAGCTGATATGATCCATGCTTCCGTAACCTCATGGCTGGATTACTGCAACACACTCTACATGGGGCTGCCCTTCAAGACAGCCTGGAAACTACAGCTGGTCCAGAATACAGCAGCCCAACTACTGTCAGGGGCTAGCTGCCAAGAACATATTCTACATTGGCTGCCAGTCTGTTTCCAAGTTCAATTCAAGGTGCTGGTTATGACCTTTAAAGTTCTTCACAACCTGAGATCTTCATGACCCGGGGCCCACATATTTGATGGAACGTCCCTGTATGCCAACTATGGTCACTGAGCAGCCATCTGCTGACATCCCACTACTTGAGGTGGCCCACCTGACATTAGCCATAGCCCACACCTTTTCCATTGTGGCTCTGTCTCTGTGGAATGGGCCCCCTGAAGAGGTGAGGGGGCCTCCTTCCTGGAGATTTTCAGGAGGTGCTGCAAGGCTGCCTGTTTGACAGGGCTTTTGAGGGGGGTTGGATGGCAGGCATCTAGGGTTGCCAGACCCCCTGATTTGGCAGGGGTTCCCCACTTTTGGGGGGGTTCAACCTGCCACTGGCCGGCGGGGGAAACCCCACCCCCAAGCCCCAACATCCACAGCCACCCCTTTCCCTTCTCTCTTGAGAGAGAGGAGGGAAAGGAGTGGCTGCGGGCCGCGCACCTGATCTCCAAGTGGCATCTCCTCAGAGACTGGGCAGGTGGGACCCTCTGGCTGTGTGCACTTAAAGGGAACCCTTTAAGTGCAGGCAGCCAGTGGGAAAAGGGCCCCATGCTCAGATATCGGGCACGCGGGGCCCTCTGGCTGTGCCTCACAGCAGGTGGGACCATCCCCGTGGGGGCAGGGCTTTGAGCCGGGATGTCCCCAACGTGACATCATGTTGGGGATGCCCCGCCCCTCCGGGAACACCCCCCCCCCAAAGTCCCTTGCTGGGGACGATGGACCTGGCAACCCTAGAGGCAACTTTTAAGAGGAGAGGGGAGAGGGATTTGGGCCTTGCTGTTTTATCTCTGGTTTTAGCTGGTTTCAACTACTATTGTAAGCCACCTTGGACCAAGAGGAAAGGTGGGATATAAATGTCTGAATAAAAAAAAAAGTTGTGGTGCATTACCATAGAAGTACCAGCATGTGGCAGGTGCCATAGAGAAGGCAGTGAGAGGTTACTGTCTCTGAGTAAGTAATTATACTAATTGTTGTGGGACCAGGAATTCTGTTGAAAGCAACATTCTGTGTTCACAGGGGTAGAATTATGAAATGTTTAAGTTCTTCAAATCATTAAGAATAAATGACAGATTCCCATTGTTCACAATCCATTGCCTGAAGCAACCCGCTCTACCTTGCTTCTTTGAGGGGTTTGTCCGTACCAGTATCTCACTGAAAAATAAGACTTGTTTTAGAATTAGCTAGGCGCTTTAGCTGTCAGCTGAGCCATTTGTAATGACAGCCAGCTTCATGACACTGTGCACTGAAACAATTTCAAGAGCCAAGATAATTTACTATCAATTTACTATCACTTACTTTGTGCTATGTATTAGGAATCCATGGACCAGTTATTCACAGACCATTCTGCAATCAGTGTACCTATTCAATTTGAAGATGATAATTATTCTTGCAAATAGAACTTGCGTTGCAAAGGCAGCAGGCTTTTAAAAGCATCTGTTTTAAAGTGCCAAGTTTTTCCCCCTGTTTTGTCATTAAAATTGCTTTATAAATTTTAGACAGCCTTCAGCCAAATGAAAGTCTATCACATGCCAGACACATATTGATTTTTCCCCCTTAGATCAATGCTTTCCAGGGGCACTGTATTATTTATTCATAAGGCAGAAAAGATGCCTGACAAGCAGTTACAGAGGTGTAAATCTGTAATCCAGATAACATTGGTGGAGAGCTTTGCAAAGATCCAAGAAAATCAGTGTAGCCAAGAGAGAACTCTTCATTCTAAGCACATGCTCATTTCTGCAATCATTCATTCATTTGGAGAAAGAACAAGCTATTACTGAAGCCTGAAATTTCAGCTCATTTTCCATATTAGTATTCAAGCGAAGGAAGCAGGAGAGATTTTCATATTCTACTCAAATTGAGTCATATTGTCTTTTCTCCTTCAATAGGATGTGTATTTGAACCCCTTGAAGGGAAAATTGTTTTCTACAAATCATGTTTTAAACTTCTCTGTCATTGTTTGACCAGACTAAACACCTTATCAGTATGCATCTTGTGTACTAAGAATATTTCGTTTTGCACTGATGGCTGTGCATATATTCACTGTATTAGCATTATTGTCCGCTGAGTACAGAGCATATGTGCTGAAATATTTTTGAAGACTTAGTCATTTGTCTTTCTGTTTGTGCATCTTCATGTCGACTAGTTCCTTGGAAGTGTCATAATACAACACGTATGTATGTATGGCCTTTCTGCATACATGCTTACATGATTATATTAACCTCATGCATTCATGTATGTGATTGTTGATGAGGAGAACCAAGAGAACTTGGGAGGACTCGTAGCTGGACTGTTCATTAGTGCGTGTCTAAGGATGCATTCATACAGTTCTGCAACCCTATGGGAACAGCTGTCCTATATCTTCTTTCCATTCCGCAGTAGTAAACATACAGAACCCCAAAGCCAGACAGGTGGGGCCAATTCCAGGGGTCCCTCGGGGAGGATGGGGGAGTGCAGAGCTATTTCCAGTTTAAGTAATCCCCAATCTCCCTGGCTTCCCCAAGGTCCAAAACCACAGTAAACAAAGAAAATAACTAATAACTCAGTAAAACCATCACCTGTCTGGGCTTTCAAAGTCTTCATAAATAGGATTGAAAGAGCCCTAATATAATCTGAAAAGTAAACCTGGTAATCATAAACCAAAGCTGGAAAGGGAAGACAAATCATGCTAGAATTCAAAGTTACAGAGTTGTAAGTTTAAAAAGTAAAATTAAATTTACTGTAAAAGATTGTTTACGTGGCACTGTAAAAAGGGACAAGTCTTGGTTCGAATTAAGCATTCTGAAACATAAAGCCAGTTAGGTTAGAGTTTCCTCATCATAGATCTGGGAAATCATGAGATAATACTATTGAAAAATAAGAGGTAAGCTAAATATATGCCTATACACATACCCATATGTATAGTGTTCTTGGATCCCTAGAGCTTGAGGGAGTCAAGGTGAAAGTTGCAGATGCACAGCTGGTGTCAAGTTTCATTCAGTTTTCCCATGAAAACCCAGATGTTAGTGGAGGTTCAGATGCTGTGCATCTATAAAACCTGTATCACCTTCCTTTTACAGGCAGCTTTTAGTACTTCTGTTCTGTGTAGAGTTGCCAGGTCCTTACCCACTGCCAGTGGGGGATTTGGGGGGCATTCTGGGGGTGGGTGGGGATGTTGTTGACATGATGATGTCACTTCCAGAAGTGACATCATCGCGTCGGTGACATTGGGGCAACGTTCTACTTTTTGGGCAAAACTCTATGGTAAAAATAGCTACAAACCATAGAGTTTTGCCCAAAAAAGTATAGAGTCGCTCTCAGAAGTGACATCATCACATCACCAAGGGATGTCTTTTTGGGGGTGGGGTTTCCCCCGATGTCCAGCTGGCCAGCGAGAGGTCTAAGCCCACAAAAGTAGGGGAAGCGGGGTCAGCCCTGGTTATTGTTTGGATGGGAGACCACCAGGGAGGTCCGGGGTCGCTGCGCAGTGGCAGGCAATGGCAAAGCACCTCTGTTGAACACCCTACTGGGCTGCCATAAGTTGGCTGTGACATGATGGCATTTTCTACCACCACCATGGTAGTCATCTGAGCTCAGATGCTAATAGCTGTCTGGGGATTCAGCCACTGCATGTGAGGTCACTGACTGGTTGGCTGCAAGAATAATCCAGTTGACAGGACGAGAGCAGATTCAGTTTATCATGTTTCAGGCCATAGATTTACCTTCAGTAGGGAAATTTCCAGGTTAGTTGATCAAAACATCATTAGATGCATCATATCATTTACAAAATGTAAATGTGTTTTCATTTGTTGTAGTAAAAGCATATTTGCTTGTCATTGAGAAATCAGTAATAAAACTCATGAAGTTAATTTAAGTTTTCACAGTCAAAAAATACACTGTATTAATAAAAATGGTTCAAGCAGCTCACTTTGCATCTTCCCATATATTATAGTTGTTGCTGTTTTATACAAACTGTGGCTTGCCATTTTCTTCCATGCCAGAATTCCAAATCATGATTTGAGCATAGCTGGCATTTCTGGTGTGACAGAAGTCACAAACCATAATTCAACAATTCTAAAGAAACTACAAACTATGGTTTTCTAACAGTCAAAATGTAGGAGAGGGTATAATAGGACAAGAAGGTCCATGAGAGCCTGAGGCTTCTTCACATAATGCCGAGCCGTGGTTTATTATACGTCTTCTAGGAATATCTTAATCTTTATACCTTAAATCTTTTTCCTAGCAGAGGTGACACAATTTTTATAGAAGCAAAGAAGTGAGTTGTCTGAAATGAAATGCCAGGTCTGCATATTAATTAAGGAGCAAGCCTTGCTTCTTCAGTATTCACATCTAAAATAATGATACTTTGCAATCCATATCTTCTCCTTTTTAACTCTCTTTCAAGGCCGATCTTTTTACCACATGTCAGTGGTGAAAATAGGGATGGAGAAGTATTTTGCATGCTCAGTGATTCAACACAACCTTGTTAAACTTCGACTGCTTTTTATTTACTGTCCAAGATAACAGCTTGGATGGTTATCCTTCCTTTACCAATTCAAATCCATGGAGTACTGAACTGTGTACCAGAGCACGTAGCACAGAACTGTGGAATTGCAACAGATAGTTTATCTCAGAGAGAAATGTTAGTGTATTGAACAAGAGTGGGGTGGTGGTCTGCTTTCTGTCTGTGGATGTTCCTGGTAATTTTGTTGATGCGCTGTGCATTACAATGTAAGCATTGTACAAGGGTCATTTAGAGGTCATAGGACTAAATGAAAAAGCTTTCTTCCATTCTGTTGAAATGCAACATTTTCATTGCAACAATGTTGCATTTTCTGTGTATTTATTGCATTGATGCATATCAGTGTTATATATGGCTTTGGATAAAGAGGTAAAAAGGTTTGTGTGTATGTGTCTGAATATCTCAGAAAGAAATCATTAGACAAACCATATACTCTAGTGCAGTTGGTAATGACTTTATAGGCAGCCCATTTTATTCCAAGGCTAATTTATCGTAAATACATTTTTGAAGAGTCATTAAAGTATAATTAGTAATTAGGTTATGAACTACTGAGATAGCTATGCCTTGAGATTTGAAATTAAACAGAGGAAGATGCCATCATGCATATTATTAAATGCATATCTTCCATGGGCAGATAAAGGAAGAGGAGGGAGAAGAACCGTTACTTTAATGGGACTAGAGAATTCTAATGATATTGCATATGTACATGTATAAAAGGAATAAAATCTGGTGTTCAAATAGTGGCATTTGCATGTGTCTTGTATGATTGCTGCTAGTGGGAATGCATAGGTGATGCATTAGCATTGCATCATTCATCAGAACCAAAGCCACATTTCAGATTTTCAGGTATTTAGATAACAGTATTAGACTTCAGATTGGCATAGGGTGACTTGAAGGATGCAACATCTATTCACATAACTCCTTTTGTGCAGAATATATTTACATATGGAGTGGGAGGGAGTCTTCCAATGTAGAATGAAATATTTCACAGGGAAATAAGGTCCAAAATAAAGATTGGTTCGTTTGATCATCCCAGCCTTCCTTTTCTAGTGGAGTTTCCTTTAAAAAAACAAAACAAAAGCTAAAGTCAGTCGTGTTGCCTCCTGCTTTAAGGAAAGATACATACCTCAAGCATCCTATAACCTAGATTGCCCTGAGATCATTAATTCTGCTGCCTGCTCAAATGACATTTTTGGTTTTAAAAACCCTGCTATAAACTGCAGTGAATTTATCTGTTCAGTTCAAGTAACAGTAATACTATAATAACTTCTGCTCAGTGGGATTAATATCTATACTTTAATGTATTCTGAGGAGGGGAGTATCTGGCTTCAGAAGGGATCCAATCATGTAAACTGCAGGATTCTTATAGACTTCTTGTTGAAATTAGTTGAAAGCAGGGGTCATTTCATAGAAAAAGAGGTGCAGGAGCTCATTAGCATAACACATTAGTATAACTTATTTGCATATGCCACACCCCCTGACATCACTGGAAGTGTGTCAGAAGGCAACACCCACCGCTCGGGCTCCACTGGACTGTTTTGGATTGCTAGCTATTGGGGGGGACGTGCAGATCTGTCCTTGCAGAGGAGGGAGAGCTTGTACCTAAATAAAACTTGGTCTTAAAGGTGCCACTGGACTGTTTTGAACCAGGGGGCCGGGGGGGGGGCTCTGCAGCTTTCCTGGCTGCTTCTTGCTCTGACTGAAAGCTGCTGGGAGCAGGGGGTGGGGCTTGTTTCATGTGCCCACCCCCTGGGCTCTTTACTTCCGGAGCTCCGCTCCTGTGCGCTCCTGCAGGAAATGACCCCTGGTTGAAAGAATGAATGCAATATTATTAGTGTATGGAGGATCTTGAGCCCACTGCACTCCATAGATTTAACATGGATATTGGTTTTGAATTCAGTAATCTGAAGATCACAAAAATAAATGTCCAGAGTAATTGCATTGGTTTCCCACACTGTGGTGTAATGGTTAGAATGTTAGATTAGAATCTGGGACACCCCGATTCAAATTCTCACTCTGCCATGTGCTTTGCTGAGAGACCTTGGGCCAGTTAAACTCTCTTAGTGTCAAATAAGTCATAATCTGCTGTAGAGATGTGATTAAAGTGTAAACAGTAACATGTGGTTTAGTACTTTGAGACTAGGATCTTGGAGACCCAGGTTTGAAACTCCACTCTGCCATGTATACTCACTGAGTGTGGCCATGGGCCAGTCACTCTCTCTTATCCTAACATACCTCACATAGTGGCTGTAAGGACGAAGTGGAGAATGATGTTATTAAGCCACATTGGGGCCCCTGCCACACGGGCAGGAAACTGCAGAGGAGAAGTGTGGCTGTTTGCCCCGGGGCAAACTAACATGCAGTAAAGCGATCAGACCTACTGTGGAGGTTCTGTGGAGGTACTGTGGAGGTTCCATGGCAAGGGAGAGGTGCCGATCACAACACACGCCTGCGCGCAATGAAGAAGCGCGCGGCGCGGCGAACTGGTTTTCTTTTTTTGTGTACACTACGAATGCGCATGCTCCGTTGGGTGCGTGTGCGCATCCACGGAGACGTGGGGGGAAAAAACCCCTTTTCCGCAAGGGGACATGGGCGGGCGCCGGATACCACCGGAAACGCGATCAGACGCCCGCCCTTGCCCCGCAGTTTCTGGAAACTAGTATCTCCAAGGTACTAGTTTTTTGCTGCGCTTTTTCGGCAGGAAGCCTCAGTTGTGCCACGGAAGCGCTACGCTTCCCAGATGTGCTGGTGAGATCGCGACCGGAAACTCCGCTTGTCTTCTGTATCTCTTGCGTGGCTAATGTTGCGTGTGACCGCAGCCTGGGTTATCTTAGAGAGAATAGCAGGGTATAAATATCTAAATAAATACACATATATGAAGAGCAGATGCAGGACAATAGTACGAGGTTTACATGTTTGTAGAGTAGTTTGTTATGGTTCTGCAGATGAAAGTGCTACATTAAGGGCCAACCTAGATGTGACGTTGTCCTTGTGGCTGCCTTGAGGGTGCTTCTGCCATTAAAAAAAAAATGCTGCAAGGACCTGAATCTAATCAGGTTGACAGCAGGATGAGGCACTCTTGTTTTCTTCTCTCCTGCTCCTTATCAAGTGCTGAAGTGGTTGCAACCCCACTCCAGCAGCTGTTTTGGGGAACAAGAGCACCACACTGTGGGCCTTGTCAGGACTGGGCCCCCAGAGCATTTTTAAATGACTTTAAAACAGTGGCAGCATCCTTATGCCAGCCATGAGGATGCTGTCACATCTAAATTGGCCCTAAGCTGTATATGAGCCCCGTAGAGCACTGAGGTCCACCCATCAACATCTTTTGGTGGTCCCCGGCCCCAGGGACATCCGACTTGCCTCGACCAGGGCCAGGGCCTTTTCGGCCCTGGCCCCTGCCTGGTAGAATGAGCTCCCGTGTGAGATCAGGGCCCTGCAGGATTTATTACAATTCCACAGGGCCTGCAAGACGGAGCTCTTGGCTGAGGCAGTGGACAATCCCGCCCCTTGGGCCCCCTCCATCTGTAGCCTCTTTATCTGTAGCCTGGGTCTATCTGTAGTTCTGGGTCCTTGGGATCCTAAATTTTAAAGATCTTATAACAAAAACTGATTTTAACATCAACCACTGAAGCATCTGACTTTTATTAGAGTGGTATGGCACCTATGACTTATGTGTTGTTATGTATTTTACATTGTGTTTTTAAATGGTTTTAACTGTATTGCACTTTTACTGTTGGAACCTGCCCTGAGCCTGTCAAGGGGAGGGCGGGATACAAATCCAATAAATAAATAAATAAATATTTCCTGTGTCACTGGATTTACAATACAATATGGGAAATGTTTGCCTTTTTAATGCAAGAAAATATGGTTCTGGTTACCTTGCATGCCAGTATCGTATGAATTTATAGTGTGTGAGGATATATTAGAAATGTCATTGATATCCAGGCCAAGAGTTTCTATTAATCTTATTCCTAATATAAAGCATAGCACAAGCCCCTAGTAGAAAACACAGAAAATAATCAAAACGTACCTCCTCTATCCCCCTGAGGGTAATTTGAAGACATTAGCTAATTGAATTGCCACCTTTTAAACCTTTTGGATATAAAGCACCCCTAATGTGAGTTGAGGTAACCATTTCTTAAAGGCATTTAATTTGATTGTTCTATTTTTCAGCCCTTTGTTAATATTGACAGGAGGCTTTTTTCCCCTTTTGCCATAAACTCCATTTTTAATATGAATTCCAGCAGGACCCAGAGAAGTGTGCCGTGTGGCAGGTGGCACAACAGAATTTTAATCAAATAATAGAATGCTGTTGGTGGGTGGTCTGCTGGTTGAAAGCACTTGCGATGTAATGCAGGCCTTCCTTTTTTGCCTAAGAGATGGCCTAGAAACATGATCTGTGAAATTGCTGAGGAAATAAAACTTCAGAATTGTCCGAATGAAGTGCATGCTTATTCTTGATTTGTTCTACTTTGCACAAAATGACCTCTGGTTTGTAGATATGCTAATCATCAGTCACTGTGTGTTTCTTCCTCATATATTGCACTTGCTAGCTATTTTACCACTATCAGCCATTTTCCGTTGTCACTAGCAACAGGAATTCCATTCTAGTTATACGATAATCTTTGTGCCCACAACTGTCCCTTGACCGTAGTGTGAAAACAGTATGCAATTAGAAATTAACTGGAATCCTTATACTGTTGTAATTGCTTTTTATTCCAAAGAATATTCTTCTGTTGACATTATGTGATGTTAGAATGATATTGATGTGTGGAAACAAACTTATGAAGCACCAGAGTGGCACCTTGCATTGTTAGTTTTCTCAATGATGTGGGTGTGTGGGTGACCATGTACTCTTGAGGAACTCTGCAATTTGGAGGTTTTAAATTGGTTCAGTAAAATAATTCTTTATTTATAGTCTATCTTTCCTACTGAGACTCAAGACGGATCACACAGTTTAAAGCATTGCAGCAAAAACCGCGTACAGCCAACAGTGAATACGAGTGGCTTACAGCATTAGAGAACAGTACACTAACTTAAACAGAGCTGGCTTGCAGTCAGAGAACAGTACAATAAACAATGTAATATATATATATATGGAATAAAGCAATGAAAAAAACCCAAGTTTCACATTCATTAAGCAATCTTATACCCTGTAATTAAAAATGCCCTCCTGAACATTTCTGCTGAATGCATTCTGCGGCATAAGGGTACAGGAGATTTCCTGACTTTATCAGACCTTAGGTATGAGCAGCTGCCAGTCTTACCCATTTGCATGGTGGCACCTTCAGAATGCTTTGATGAGAAACAACTTTATTCCCCTATTCTTGAACAATTCTGTTTTATACATTCCTGCAGAATGATCAGCATATAGGAGCTTTCCTGTCCTCAGGCTATCCCATCAGATGGGAGCCATGACAAGGAATGCTGGAGTTCAGGCAGCTGTTGATCGCACCCATTTGTAGGATGGTACAGTGAGAAGACTTTGGTTGGATGATCACTGCGGAACATTTTGAGAGACAGGATTTTGTAGTTGTATGGGTCCTAGACTATGAAGGGCCTTATAGCTGTTAACTAGCACCTTTAGTTGAACCCAGTAACTACTTGGTAGCCAATGGAGTGACTGTAGGATAGGTGAATCAACTCAATTAGTGAATCAGTGTTCTGTATCTGCTGGAGTTTCCAAATTGTCTTCATAGGCAAGCCCACACAAAGTGCATTATGATAGCCTAGGTTACCATGGCATTGATCAGTGTGGCCAGATTGGCTGATTCAAGGTATGGTGCTATACTCTGGGCTAAATGAAGATGGAAGAAAGCATTTTTAGTTGACTTGTTTTGTATCACTTGATCATAATTCTTTCATTCTTATTCTTTAAAGAATTAATTGATGTCGCAAAGATGCTGATTATTTCTAACATGAAGTTACTAGATATGTCACCAATGATACTTTTGATACTAATCTGCTCTGATTAGTTTATACTGTCTTTCAGTCTTCCAGTGACTGCTAGCGATAAACATGCAAAGTTTGTTTTCAGAGACAATATACTAGAATCACTTGTATTCAGATTATTGCTGCTTCCACATGCTTGATTTTCTCTGTCTTGGTTTCCCAACTGGAGTGCTTTTTTTTTTTTTAGCTGCCGCATGTTTGGGATTTGTTTTTTGCCCTTGTTTTCCCTTTCCCGGGTCCCCTCTTCCCAAACCTTCTTTACTCTGGTCTTTTTGGAATGTTGAAGAACATTCAACACGCCACCACCTGCTGTAACACCAGAGGGCTTTTTTGAAGGTTTTTTTTAAAAAAAAGAAATCAGTAATTGCTATAGTGATTATAATGATCTATTACTATAAGGCTGTAATGTTTCTATAAAAACTTGAAATAGATAAGTGGTAATAGATTATGATCCATTGCCACTTACCTATTCAGAAATTTGATAGGACCATTATAGTGAGTGTTTGAAGGGGAAAAAAATTAAAAAGGTAGTGAGTCAGCACAGCAGCTGTGGCAACCTAAGAACCAATGTGAAGTATGTGTGGAAAGGAAAAATCAGAATAAGATATGAAAGTGTGCAAAAAACTCCCAAGAACAGAAGCTGCATTGCCATTGAGTATGCAGTGTTGCATTTGCAGTGTTGATAAAACCAATGTAAGGCATCTTTGCTATGTGGAATCAGCCTATCTCACAGGAACCCTGGGGTTCTTGGGGATCATTAGGGCTTTGCTCCTGAGCAAGATCTCTGTGATGGGAAACAGGCTTCCTTGGAATTCAGTGTTCTCACCAATGCTAGTTTTTTCATGTAGTTCAAGGCTATAGGGTGTTGCAGGGCGATCACTCAGTTCTTTTTCAGTATTACAGTTGTAGACAAGGCATCCAGAGGAAGATCCAGTGAAGCCCCTCCCTAAGGACTTTTAGTAGGAGTTGCGAGGGTTAGTTATTGGGGGGGGCATTTGGGGGCTGATATAAACTCACATGCTGCCTTGTAGGAGTTTTTCTTGGTTTTAGCTGTGGTTCTTGAAGTTTAATTATTATGAACAAGCATGTTGAAACAGAATATAAATGTTTAAAACACATACGTAAATTGGTGATGCCTTCAATTATACTGCTATCAAAGATGCCAAGAGGTAAGCCTAGCTCCTTGAAGTGACATTCTCTGACCTAGAATAGTCCATAGATATTCCTTCAGAGGCAAGGGAATTCTATTTTGTTTGACAGCTTTCTTCTTTATGACTGCACACATTCCAGTGTCAAATTCTGGTATGAAAGCACGTCCTAAGACCTAAAGCACATTCTGAAATTAAACTGGAAGGTCTCTTTTCAAAATGTTGGCAGAACTACAAAGAGCACAGAAACAAAAGGCAGTCCTTTGTCAAGGTCTCCTCTCTACTGTCTAAACATCTAGTTGAAAAATGTTGTCTGCATCATTGTTATGGAGTGTGCGAAGAGAGGAAAAGACTCCTAGTACTGGCATAAGTGCACAGGGCAGCAAATTTAACTAGGTATTACGAAGATGACTTGTCATATGATGCTAAGCAGAGTTGAATAGGCTTAGAAGGTTGTAAATCTGCTTAGGATCGCACTGTGGGTGTGGAGCTTTTGATTTGTGCTGCATGTGTGTGCATTTCCACTTGTGGCATTGAATGAAGTCCATGTTAATCTGTTGGTGTCAAACAAGCAGGAGATTTGTGCTACACCTTTTAAATGGCTAATATATTTTAATTGTGGCATAAGGTTAGAATCCATTTCATCTCATGCATGTGTTCATTTGGCAGATATGTATGCATATCCTATATATATAATTGCCCCACATATTGGCACTTTCCGGCTCTCCCATTGGCTGTGCTGCGCTCTCCATCAGCCATTGGCCCATCAACCACCATTCAAGAGTACTTGTGTGCCATTGGCTGTGTGCTAGGTCTGCTCCTCTCCCCCTCCTGGCCACTCGTCCCTGACAGAATAAACTGCCAAAACGGCTGTCTCTCCTGACTAAGACACTTCTCCTGCCTGGCTCCTCCATGGCTGGCTACTGAGGTTGGCCAGTGGCTGACAAACCATTCTCTTCTCCTCCTCATGTGGGGCTAACTTTTTCCTCAGTGGCTGTTGCTAGGCAACCAAGCTTGGTTCTGTCAGTAAAAAGACAAAGGCGGGAGGCCCTTTCCAGGCCTACTTTGGACTTTGTGCAGAACGCATTGGGGCCAGTCCTGACTAGGGTTACCAGCTCCAGGTTGGGAAATTTCTGGATATTTTGTGGTGGAGTCTACGAAAGCTAGAGTTTGGGGAGGGAAGAGGCCTCAGCTGAATAGAATGCCATAGAGTCCACCCTCCAAAGCAATTATTTTCTCCTGGGGAACCCTTGCTGCCAATCTCCAGGTGAGGGCTGGAGATCACTCAGAATTAAAACTGCTCTCCAGATGACAGAGATCAGTTCCCCTGGAGAAAATGGCTTCTTTGCAGAGTGGACTCTGTGCCATTATACCTTACTAAGGTTGCTTCCCTCCTGCTTGGGTCCCTGCTGCAGAGAATGACTGTACTTTTCCTAGGTAGAGGCTGCATGTGGCAGGCTGGAGATGGAAAGCTGAAGTCAGAGGGTCAGATAACAATTGGATGATGGTTGGCTGGGAAGGAGATACGGTTGCCTCCTCCATGTTGGAAAATTCCTGGAGATTTGAGGGGTTGAGCCTGAAGAGGATGGGGTTTGAGGAGGGGTGGGACCTCAGACAGGTATAATGCCATAGACTCCAACCGCCAAACCAGCCATTTCCTCCTAGGTAATCATTGTTGCCAATCTCCAGGTGAGGGCTGGAGATCACTCAGAATTACGACTGCCGTTCAGATGGCAGAGATTAGTTCCCCTGGAGAAAACAGTGGACTCTGTGTTATTATACCTTGCTGAGGTCGCCACAGCAAATTGATGCTGAGTGCCCAGGGCTGGGGCACCCGCACAGAGCCTCTTTCTAGAGCTAGTTGTATTTATTTCCACAACAGGCCTTATTCCTAGTATGATATAAACACAGAGTTATGGAGAAAAGGATTGTAAATTGCTGGGCCAGAAGGCCAACAAATGCCAATAGTACTGGAGCAGTGGAAGCACAAATAATTAACACTCATATTTTGTACTTCCTGTGTGGTGTAGAAAGAGGTGGATGAGATGTCTCTCCCTCTGCAGAATGTCGTCTGCAGAATGTGTAACTTCACATGATCACACAAACCCTTGTCCTTCTTAGTTGCAATATGTGACCTTCTCACAAATCTGCACACCACACTAATTTACAAACCAGGCTACTTCTTTTTCTGCATGCATGCTTTCTTTCTCTCACTCTCCACACACATACACACACACACACCCCGCATAAATTCCTAGCAGGAGCTTTCCTGAGGAATGGGTAATATATGCTAAATCCTTGTCTTTGCCATGAATTTAACAGCTTTTTCAGTGGAGAAAGCCCTAGAAATAACAGAAACCTAACACTGGAACACCTAAAACTGCTCTTTAATACTTAGTTGCAAGATGTTTGGCAGTAGGATAAATATCAAAGCATAGCGTAGAGTACAGCGTTGAAGTTTTACCAAGGAATTAAATGGGGCTTTACAGCTTGTGATGGAACACCTTTAATATAGCTGCTTTGGAAGATAGACTCAGTTGTGTAACATATGAAATTCTCCCTCAGCTGTGCTATAAATTTAACAGGAAAGGTCTACTGAAGTGAACTCTTGTGATCTTTGTGCAAAAACCCCCCGATCAATGTGTGTCTTATATTTTATGATATTTTATCTGCAGCAGATCAGCAATTAAACCAGGTGAAAAGGTTCCAATGCAGGGTATGGATTCACTTTCTCCTACCCCTTCATGTAATAACCAATGCTGAGAATGAATTAATAAAGATGTATTTTGGAAATGCATGCTTGTTTTCTTTGTATGTATTAAATGTACCATAATCCTGCAGAGGAAGGCAAAGGCTATGGCAAACCACCTCTGTTCCTCTCTTGCCTTAAAAACCCTATGGAGTTGCCATAAATTGGCTGTGACTTGACAGCACTTGACACAAACACAGTAAATGGAAAAAGGCTTCAGTATCCTATGACATTTGTAGCTACAGATTTGACTTGAAACAGTGATGCACTCCACCTTTAACTAATAAATATATTTTTATGTTGTTACAATGTACATTGGCTGTCCCACAACTGGGCAGTTCTGTTCACTGTGCAGACTAGCCAAGACTGGGGCCTGAATGTTTTCTAAAAAGTTCTGTAGAATTTCTCATTTAGACTGTTTCTAATCAGCTGACATTAAGCCAGCACAGTAATCCTGCTTTTGGATACTTGTGTTTTGTACTTTGTTGCAATTCATTATTATGTTGGCAGTTCATTATTAAATTGTTAGTTGTTCCCCCCTGCAGAGGCCCTGGGGACAAGACAGTCAAGAATCTTCACATCCTTAGTGCCAGGAGCAGCAGCTGCTGTTAATCCAGCAAAATATCATAAAGTTCTGCTGCTCTCCCTTCTTCTTTCATTTATATTAACAAAATGAGCTTTTGCACTTTTTTCATTTGCAGAAATTTTGAGTTATTAACATCTATTAATTTTTATAAATTTGTTTTAAAAAACGGAATGCTTTCAGCACACAGTTAATTAACCATCTGCTCCTAAAAAGCACCCGATTTTCTGTGCTGTAAAATATGTCTGTGGTACCATGAAAGCAGTTTATATGAATGTTTCGAATTTACATTTGATTCTGATTCCTTCTTGTGCCCTTCCATTGCTTGTTAATAGAAAATGTAAAGCTTCCAAAAATAGAAAGCAAATGTAAAATGCCTATAGCTTTGCATATTTTAAAAGGTAGGTGTGAAATTTCTGTTTTGTCTTAGTATATGTGGCTGGTCTTTTTGAAATATCAGCTATATGAGTCGAATCCAGGCTGAATTTTGCATCAGCAGAATGGTTCTTTCCTGAGCTCCCTGCCCTTTCTGTGTATCCCTCTGACCTCCACTGAATGTTGTTCCAGGGGGACAGGAGACCCTGAGGTACAACGTGAGAGAGGTCTGCAAGTGGGAAGGGGGGATTAGTATAAATTTCCAGTTATGATTCTTTTCCATTCTTAAAGAATTATGACATTATGGTTTCGAAATACTTAATAAAACTCTGTTTATGGATCTTCGGGAAAAACACGGAATGTGAAGGGATGCAAAGGGAGGGGGAAACTTATCAGAAGTGTCCTTTCACTGACACAGTGAAGGTTTACTTACGGCTCTATAACAGTGTATATGTCCATCAACAGGCATTGTTCTTATATAACTGGTCTAATAGAAATAGGGACTGAGAAAAATGAGCTGCATAGTCCACATTTTGTAATGGTTCTATTGGGGCTGAGGGCTAGATTTTAATGAATACATGGCAAGGACAAGATAGATTTAGTTGGGTCACTTGGTTTGAATGCTGCTAGACAATGTCGTTTTAAAAATCCCTCTGGAAATCCAAGGGTTATTTAAGCGTAGTAGTTAATGAAGCTATTATTTATGTATACCTTTCGAAATAATAAATGGGAGAAACTCCATGAATAAATTTACTTTTATTTCTGTTCAAGATGCAAGGTGGTGGATTATAATGCATTCCTATCTCTTGATAATGCTTTTAAAAATTCTGAGATGCTTTCATTTGGTGGTAATGACCACAAGCACATTAAAGCTAATTTTATGGATCCATTAGTCTGTTGTCTGATTGAGAAGAAGATCTGGTAGGTGCGGAAAAGCCAAGATGACATGAGATGGATGCTGTCTGTTAAGGGCAGGAAAGGTCTCTCATCAGAATTAGTTAATTTGCAAGCTATTTTTTTAGCAGCCAGTAGTAGTACCAGTACAACTGATGTATTTAGTCAAATTACAGCATTAATCACATTAAGCAGTTTGGAAAGCATTTGATATAGTTTGACTAGCAAATTATGACTGTCAAACGATCAAGCTGCAAGGCAATTAAAAACTCTTGTTTAGGATGCTATTAAATCTCGATAATTCAGAAAAAAGGAACATTTAATATGGGTGAAAGGAAAGAAAAGCTCTCCTCTCAAATCTATCATAAACCAAAGAGTATGACTTTTTGGAGGTTAATAATAGATACAGAGAAATCCTGAACATCATACGTCATACGTATTGAAATCTTCTTGGGAAGAACATTTTATGTATAGAAGTATGGATTGGAGCCTTTTTCCAGTGGAAGATGTACTACGGGAAGTTTCTACTGTCAGTGAAACAGAACCTTTGAATCTAATCTAATGTTTCTAGCACCAGCACTGATCCTGTAGATATGCAGGTTAATAAAAATTTCTCTTTATTTGTTGGGTTCTTGGCTACCGGTTTCCACAAATGAACTTGCTGAATTGTCAACTCTAATGACAAAGCTCTGTAGATATATTTTTAAAAAAACAATATTTGATGGGGCCTGTGATTGCTAAATTGAGAAGTTTCATTAACAGATGTGGATAACAGGCCATCTACTTTTTACGCTCTTGGATTACAGAAGTGGTGCTAGAAGGTTTGTCTAGGAGATCTTAATGGCTCATGACATTTTGTTCAGGAGGAATACTTTGGTCCAGCTCTTGCTAGTAGAGATGAGGCAAAAGAAATCCTGGTTATATACATCTCTTATGATAGTGAGGTTAGAAGGTTTGAATCATAGGCATCTAAGTGCTGTCTTCTGTCTTTTGCAAGGATTTCCTCAGTTTTAATTAAAAATGTATAACTTCAGATGCTTGAAGACTGTGAGAGATTGCAGCTAATGTGCCTCCTGTTCCGCTTGCTGCACCGGGCCAAAACCAAACTAGCTTTTCCTGTAAGCTTTTCTGGTTAAAGCAGATGAGTAAGGAGGGTAGGCAAGGAAACTGGCTGAAGATCTGGGCAAGAAGTCTGGTGGATGTGTCCTTTTCTGCTGGCCAGGAGTATTTAGTGGTATAGGTACAGCATCTAGTAGTTTGTTAGGATAATTGCAATTCCTGAGATGGCTGAAAAACATCTCTTCAACAACATTATCTATGTCCAAAGTTCAAATGATCTAGACAGAAATTCTCTAATACCCCGTAGTTACATATTTCTCCTCAGGTATGTCCAAACCTAAGCCTTTTTCCCCTTAGAATAAGTGCAGGACTTCTTTGCTGAGTTTGCACTGGAGTCAGATGTATCAGGACTAGATAATTATAATTGACAGGATGTTCTATTACACTTTGCATTAAAAAAAAAATTGGTGAGTATTTCGTGTGTGTGTGTGTCATGGATGTCATGGTGACTTCTGGCAATCCCTAGTGGAGCTAGGATGTTTCAGAGAGGTGACTTTGATATTACCTGCCTCTGAGTCCTGTCCCTGGTATTCCTTGGAATACCTTAATTTGTGGTGTTTTCATGCTGCTCTGGTCACTAGAATAATAGAATCACATACAATCACAGAGCTGGAAGGGGCCATACAGGCCGTCTAGTCAGTGCAGGATCAGCCCAGAGCATCCCTGGCAAGTGTTTGTCCAGCTGCTGCTTAAAGACTGCTGGGGTGATGGGGGGGGGGAGCTCCCCACCTCCCCAGGCAGCTGATTCCACTGTTGAATAACTCTTACTGTAAAAAAGGTTTTCCTAATATCCAGCCAGTCCCTTCCTGCCACTCATTTAACCCCATTAGTGCCAGGGTCGGCCCTGCTTAGCTTCCGAGATCTGGCAAGATCGGGCTTGCCTGAGCTATCCACGTCAGTGCTTACTTTGCACTTTTAAATCTATGCTGAATCTTTGGGACACAGCAAAAGAAAATGCGCTCAGCAAACAGAATGCCATAGGAGTAGGGCTGAAGTCCCTGGTGAGAGGCAAAAATGTGCTTTGTGACTCTGATCAAGTGTAGGTCTAATGCGGCCTGGTCTCTGACAACTGGGAGTACCTTGCTGGCTCTTCCTTCTTCCCACTTGTAAGTATGTGAGCATATTTGCTCCTTTGCAGTTTTTGATCCAGCTGTGGTTAGCATTGTGTCCCTACCAGTTGGCTAAAATTGGAATGGGTGAACCTGCCACTTCTGACTATAATTTCAAACTGAGCTGGTGGTAACTGGTTTGCAAATGAAATGCTGACCACAGTTTGTCTCCAAAACTGAAAGGAGAGGAGGAAGAAGGAGAGGAGAAGGAACACACAAGCTTTATGTGATGTAGTGAAGTCATGTTGTAATGAAGCATAACAAAATATATTGTAAAATGATCTCAAGTTTGTTGCTCCCTGGTCAGATTAGAGGGCCAGCATAGTGCAGTGTTTAAAATGTCAGACTAGCCTCTGGGAAATCCAGGGTCAAATCCTGACTGCCATAGATGTTTGCTAGGTGACATTTGGCCAGTCACATACTCCCAGCCTAACCTACTTCACAGGGTTATTGTGAGGATAAAATAGAAGAGGGGAGAAGTATGTGAGCTGGTTTGGGTCCCCAGTGGGGTGAAAGGCAGGGGCATAAATGAAACAGATAAATAAATTAATTGGTATCTACAGAGCCAGGAAGTCTTTTGTAATATTTTCATGCTGCTCTTGTCACTACAATCATAGAATCACAGAGCTGGAAGGGGCCCTACAGGCCACCTGACAACTTACAATTTGGATGTTAGGCCCCTGTTGATAAACCCCAAGATCACGTGGCCTTTTTTGTTGCTACTTCTCGCCCCTCCCCCCCCCCGTCGGAATAACGAGACAGACAACAGTTTGGAAGTAAACAAGGACCACTTTATTAACTATTTAATGTAACATTGTGGCAAGGGACTTGCTAAGCAAGCACGGAACAGGCAAGGCAGGCGTCATTCCCCTGACCAACCTCCTTGCCCTTTTCTCGGGCGGGTCACCCAGCTCCAGTCTTGAGCCAGTGGTCTAGTTCGCGACCGGCAGCCCAGCAAAACTGGTTGCCACCTAGGAGTGCCTATCCCTGAAGCCTTCCAACTTGTAGAGAGGAGACTTACCCTAAGAGGTTCCCAGAGGTGATCACCATTCCCCACCCTGGACCTTCAGAATCCGAAGGCAGTTCCTGATGACCCCCTGTTCCCTAATAGGGAAAATGCCATAAGGTGATCACTGGTTCCATTTTCTTGCCCGCACCAACCTGCCACAGGCAAGACCAAGCCTCTGCTTTGGCCTTTGCTCCCAGCTAACAGCCTAAGGCTGACCTAATGCCTTGCCGTGAGTCCTGCAAAAATAACCCATTGCCCTTGTCTGATAGATGTACCCTGTCAGCCCTGTACAGATACTGGAACTTGACCCGTATGTCGGGGTGCGGCAAAAATTGCCCTAAACCACCCTCCATGGCCTTCCTCATTTGCCAGATGGCCTTACACCTGGCACAGTCGATACACCAGGGGTCCCCAAAGTTGCGCCACCCTGGCAGGGCACAATAGCCGACCAGACTATCTGCACTCTGGGCCACCTTGCTCTTATCATCGCAAGGTCAGCCTCTGCTTGTAACACCAGGGCCTTGCCGTTCAAGGCGAGGCAGAATAGCCAACCAGACTATCTGCACTCTGGGCCACCTTGCTCTTATCATCGCAAGGTCAGCCTCTGCTTGTAATACCAGGGCCATGCCCTTCATGGTGAGGCAGAATAGCCAACCAGACTATCTGCACTCTGGGCCACCTTGCTCTTATCATCGCAAGGTCAGCCTCTGCTTGTAATACCAGGGCCATGCCCTTCATGGTGAGGCAGAATAGCCAACCAGACTATCTGCACTCTGGGCCACTTTGCTCTTATCATCACAAGGTTTGCCTCGGTGTGGTCTGGTGCGCGAACGACTTCTGGCATTGTCCTTTGGAGCGGCAAACCCGGGAGATGTGCCCCGATTTGTTGCAGTTCCGGCAGACTGCGTTTCAGAAGCAGCTTGACCGGCACTCGTGGCCCTCCCCACAGCTGACGCATGGGGCAGAGGTGGTTGAAGAGGCCTTGCTCACGTTGGTGGACGGCTGAGACGACCGGCGACGGACCTGGTGCACTTCGTCCTCGTCCGAGGCATCGGGGTCGGCTGTCGCTTGCGTGCGGTGGACCGCCTTGGCGCGGCGGTCTTGGTGTGCCTTTTCGTATGCAGTGGCCTCCCGGATTGCCTTCTCCAGGTCCAGGTTGTCCTGGCTTACCAGCTTCCTCTGAAGCTTCGGCTCTCGGAGTCCCACGAGGAACTGGTTGAGGAAAGTTTTGGCTAGGTTGGAGAAGGAGCACCTGGTCGCACTCCGCCGCAGAGCCGCCAGGAAATCTGAGGCGGTCTCGTCGGGGCCCTGGACCTTCGCAAAAAAGTCCAGGCACTCCACAAACTTTGTTGGTTTGGGAGCCAGATGGTCGGTCAGTGCCTTGACCAAGGGGCTGTACGACTCGTCTTTGGTCAGCTTGGGCACTATTAAGTCCTTAAGCAGGAGATGGGTCTCCATCCCGCAGTGGCGCAGCAGATACGCCTTTTTTGTATCTTTTATATTCACTTTGTGGATGGTGAAGTGGCTCTCGAGAGTTTCCAGCCAGGTCTCCCACTGCGAAGGTTGGGAGATGTCGAAGACTGGGAGACTCTCTGATGCGGCAGCCATCTTACGGGTTCTATGTGGAAGCGAGCGGCGTAGATGGTGGAGCGGTGCGGTGCTGCTCTCGGGGTCAGCGGCGCGATGCTCAGCGTTCTGTAGAGGCGGAGCGGTGCGGTGCTGCTCTCAAGGTCAGCGGCGCGATGCTCGTAGCTCGGGAGCGGTGTGGTGAGCGGCGCTTCTCGAAGATGCTCAGTGCTGGCGGCCACGGCAAATTCGGCGTGGTGGCTCACGCCGATGTCCTGAACGTGGTCTCTGTTCCGAGGGAGATGAATCCCATCCTCGTCGCCAGTGAAAAGTACGCAGACGGAGAGTGATTTCAGCAAAGCGTACTTTATTCTATCTGGAACAAGACGACTTTGGCCGGCTCGCAGGCCGGCTTATATCCCCCAAGAAACCACCACGCAAAACACACCCGTACTTCCCTATAGGTTATTTACAGTGGCTGAGAGTCCTATAGGCTCTCGGCCGGGAACCTAGCCCCCTGATTGGAGCGGGCTAGGATCCGCTTAGTCCATTGTCTCTTGGAGCGAAGCTCGACGTTAGTCTCTGGACTTGTCTGGACATGTTTGGATACATTACAGCCACAGACGTCTTTAGGCCCACAGGTAGGCCACAGCTTTGCCCCTCTGTGTGCTCAGAGCTTCCTTCAAGCTTAAGCACACGGAGCAACTGGCTTGGGCGGGAGCAAAGCCCGGCCGTTTGCCCTATGACACGACACCAGGCATCTTGGCTGTTTTGCTGCCCGGCTTTCTCAGGGCGGCAAAGCAGCCCCCGGTGACCAGCGGCATTGCCGGGTTGCTAGGAGCTTAGACACTGGCAATTCATATTTAAGTTATGGCCCAAGATCATGTTCACACACACTGATCCCCAGAAGTGAATCCCCCATCCAGTATGTGTGTTCCTCATTTTTTAAAATCTAGATGTAAAACTCTGCACTTATCCTTGTTAAATTGCATCTTGTTCATATCTGCCCACTTTTCCAGTGTGCTCAGATCTCGTTGAGTTCTGTCTCTGTCGTCTGGTGTGTTCATTGCTCCTTCTAATTTGGTGTCATCTGCAAATTTAATGAGTAGCCCCTCCACACCCTCATCCAGATCATTTATAAAAATTTAAAATCTTTTGCACTTAGGGGTTTGTTATTCTAATATGTAAAAGATCACAGGCCTCTGTGATGGGGGAAGGAGGGGAGGGTTTAACCCTTGCACCCCCTCTCAGTTTTGGTCTGTTATCAGCTTTTGTTCCTTAAATAAAAGGAGACTCCCCCCCCCCTATTTTTGTACATAGATGCAGGGTTAAATCTGCTTTCTTCCCCCAGATGGCCTCAATCTGAGTTGGTGCACGTTGTTATAGTTTAGGTTTTAATGAGGAATGGAGATACTTGACTTGCATCTCATATAGTTTGACTCTGAGTGTGTATGTGAGCGTGTTTCTAGGCATAAAACCACTTGTAGAATTTTATTGGAAATATGATTCAAAAACAGTTTGGTTAACCACAGTTGTGTATTAGACCTAAAATGTAAGAAATTTTAAAATAGAAATGAATACAATAAGCTACACATGGTATTCAGTAGCATGTAGTTCACCTTTTTTCTTTCTTTTACAAAATGTGACAATTGAAATTGAAATTTAGAGAGAAAACACTATTTTTATGTTATAGGCAGGAAAATCTCTGTGACAGGTGGGGGTGGGAGAAAAAGCTGGGGGATATCTTTAATGGAAAAATCACCAGAGATAAATTATTTAAGAAGCCCTTCCAACCACCTTCTGTTCTCAGTTTTAGCCTTCAAGGACAACCTGTATGTGGCCAAAGTCATGTGAAGTTTGGCTATAAGTAGATGCAGGTGACAAGTTTGCATACTCTTGCTCTAATAGACAGTTTGGTGTAGTGGTTAAGAGTGGTGGACTCTAATCTGGAGAACCAGGTATGATTCCCCACTCTTCCACATGCAGCCAGCTGGGTGACCTTGGATCAGTTGCAGTTCTCTCAGAGTTGTTCTCTCAAGAGCAGTTCTCTCAGAGCTCTCTCAGTGTCACCTACCTCTGTTGTGGGGAAAGGAAGCAAAGGTGAGTGTAAGCCGCTCCAGGACTCCTTCAGGTAGTGAAGAGTGAGATATCAAAACAACTCTTCATCTAGATCTTCTTCTTCTTCGTTGTCGTATTCTTCTTCATCATCATCTTCCAGTGAAAGGATTTCCCTTCCCCCCCCCTTTTGTGATTCATATCAGCTGTGGCTAAACCTAAGCTTTGGAATATCACTTCTATGCACACCCTAACCAACATACACTTTACCTTTGAATTATATGTTGTACTGGGAATCTTCTTAGTTATGGACATCTCATGGATCAGTTTGTGATATGATTGTTTTGTATGTGGCATTCTAGGCAAACTTCAAAGAGAGAGAGAGAGAGAGTGCCTAAGGGATTTGCTGAGATATCACTTTCTGCTAATTGAGCTAAGTACATTCAGAACATGTAAAAAGAGATAACAATAAAGGATTGTGGGTTTTTTCCACTTTTTAGGAAAGACAAGCAATACATTTCCCAGACATATTAATGTCTGATGAAGAATGATGCTTGTCCTCAGAAACTGACTGCTGAGTTTAAATGAATAAGCAAATAGAAAACTCAATTTTCTGCAACTATTTAATGACTTGTTAAATAAATGCTGCTGCTTTTCTGTAGAAAATAATAGAATTTGCGGCCTTTCATATTAAAAGTGTGAAGCAAGCTATCAGTTAGTGACACTGTGGGCACTCTTTACGATTAGGTCATAAGATTTTAATACCATTTTCTCCTTTTAATGAGTTAGAGTTTTTAACAGCCGCTTCAGGCCAGAGTAATTTCAAACTCTTAATGGCTTCTGAAGAAGATCTGAATGTTTACTTTCATACTGTTAAAGACTCATATGAGCTACTCTTTTTGTTGTCAGATTGAAAATGAGCTAAGAAAATAAGCTTTGTGAGGGGGGGGGAATCAGTATTTAGGACTAAGGATTCCAACAACATCTGCATCAAAATTTCATGGGGTGTCTGTAACAAAGCCATCCTTTTATGTATTTAATTTTTTATCCTATCTGTGCATCAGATGATCTACGTGGCAGCATATAAAATTGATTAAAAAATCAAGTTAAAATAATATATAAGAAACACGGAACCAACAATGAAATACTAGGTATTATAACCACCAGATTTACATGTTAAAAGCATAAGCAAATAGGATGGGCTTCCCCTGGCACCTAAATGCTTATAAGCATATTTAAGTAGGAAGAGAATTCTGTGATTATAGTGTCAATGCATAAAAGGCCTTTTTCCCAATAATCCCATATTTAATTTCTGAAATCAGGGGCATATGAAAAAGAGTCTCAGCAAGTGATATTAAATGATAGGCAAGTTTATACATGACTAAACAGCTCTTAATATACATGTGAGTCCTCATGCATTTAGGTTTGGTAAATTAATAGCAGCACTCAGAAACAGTCAGTAAATTCTTTCACATTAGGGAAACAAATCCCCAACAGGTAGCCTCCATCAAAAATTTTGCTGTGGTATGCTGGGCTAGCTGAAATTTCTGAAAGGACATAGATTGTAATTGAAGTCTGGAAGTAACCAGAGAATAGGTAAGAGTGTCAAGATGATTTCTCCCTAATTGGAAATGAAAATGATTACAAGCCAAAGGAACACCTAGTAAAACATACGTTACCTGAGTAAAAACATAAGAACATAAGAAGCGCCCTGCTAGATCAGAGCAATACTCCGCTGGAGGGCCAACAACTGGACATAGAGGCAGAAGCCTTCCCCTAATGTTGCCTCCTGGCTTGGGATTCAATGAATTAGTGCCCCTGAATATGGAGGTTCCTCTCAGTCACCATGGCTAGTAGCCATTGATAGACTTATCCTCCATGAACCTATCAAATCCCCCTTTAAAGCTTTTTATTCCCGTGGCCATCACTCCATCCTATGGCAGTGAATTCTGTGTTTTAATCACTCTGTGTAAAGAAGTATTTATTTTTGTCCGCCCATCAGCTTCATTGGATGCCCTCGAGTGCTATTATTTTGGGAGAGGGAGAAAATTTTCTCTTTGTCAACTCTCTCTACCTCATGCATAATTTTATAAGTCTCTATCATGTCCCCCTGAGTCATCTTTTTTCTAAACTGAAAAGTCGCAGACTCTTCAGCCTTTCCTGATAGGGAAAATACTCCAACCCCCTAGTCATCTTGGTTGCACTCCTCTGTACTTTTTCCAGCTCTGCAATGTCCTTTTTGAGATATGGTGACCAGGGTATCAAGTTGCAAAGTCTCATCCAAGCAGAACAGGATCAACATTTTATTTATTTTTTGTATTTTTCGTATACATCCCACTGTATTAAGCTAAACATGCTTACCTATAACATGCCTATCTTGCTTGAAATAAACTTCAGTGTGGATGAGGATTAGTGATATGGTACACCTGTCCTGATTCTGTCCATATCCAGACTCTGTCAATACAGGATTGATCAGTGACTCAGGTATACCAAAATTCCTAACCTTTGCACACCCTGAAACTGCGAGCATCTTAAAGCCAGGAATAGCTTGTTAATGATTATACTGTGTAAGCTTCCTAGACATTCCGCTTATGTATCTGTTTTTCCCTTGTTTCTGTACGTGCCACAACTTCACCTCACGGTGGGGGGGGGGGCAGAGTGTGTATAAAATATAGTCTCTTGCTCCTTTGGAGCAGACAGATTCCTCTACCCTCAAGAGATCGTGTCTCATGTGAGTCCTTCACTTCAGTTTATTAGCCCTTATCCATCACATTGCCGATTCCAAACACCTATTTCTGACATCTACTGACTCTGCAGATGCAGATGAAAGGGAGAAGTAGGCTTGCCAAGTCCCCCCGGGGGGCGGGGAAACCCCCACCCCAGAGGCCTGTTCCCCGCTGCTGGCAGATCGGGCCCCGGGGGGAACCCCACCCCGACGTGCACGTCACCTGGAAGTGATGTGACCACACCGGGCACGCTGGGGGCGGGGCCACAGTCATCCGAGGGAAAACTCTATGGTTTTCCCTCAGATGGTCGTGGCCCCGCCCCCAAAGTGCCTGGCGTGGTTGCTTCACTTCTGAGTGACGTGGATACGGCGCGCGCGCGCACTCCAGCCACCAGCCAGGAGTCCCCCGCTGCGGCGAAATTCGGACTTGGCAACCCTAGGGAGAAGTAAAGTTGAATGCCACCTGTTCACTCTAAGTCTGCAGACAACGTTACCCGGTGGGTTCATGTAGATGATAAACAGGACACTTCAGATGATAAATGCCATGAGCCTAATCAGGATTTACCAAGCACCATATTCATTAAGCCCACAACCTCCTGTGAGAGAATAATAGTTTCCATGTTGGCTGAGAAATCCTGAGCTGCTCTTGGGTATCAGAGTCTTGGCCACCAATACTGAGGTCTTCTTACACTGCAGTCAACCTTCACCAGGTTAGGCAAGAAGCCCATGAGGCAATGGGGTTGGCAATACATTACATCAATCTCTAAGAAGAATTCTAAGGAATCATTAGATACTAAAATAGCCTTTTGAAGCCATATTTCTTTTAAGAATTGGATACAAGCACGATTAGGATAGTCTTGGGCAGAGTCCCAGGCAATACTGCTCTTTCTAAAACTTCAGAATCTGAGTGAATTTTTTTGTCTTTAAGCATTGAGAACATAAGAAGAGTGGTCTATTTAGTTCAGCATCCTGTCTCACACAGTGTCCAAACAGTTCATCTGGAGAGCCAACAATAGGACATAGAGGCCGAAACCCTCTCCTGATATTGCCTCCTGGCTCTGGGATTCAGAGGTTTAGTGCCTCTGAATGTGGAGGTTTCCCCCAGTCACCACGACTAGTAGTCATGGAGTATCCTCCATGAGTCGATCTAATCCCCTTTTAAAGCTGTCTGTTCCCGTGGCCATCACTACATCCTCTGGCAGCGAATTCCACATTTTAATCCCATTCTGTGTAAAGACATGATTAACCACGTTATATGGTTTAACTGTACATATAAGACTTTAATATCCTTTTATGTAAAACATGTATTTTTGGTTTTTTTAAAAAGGTGTATATATGGAATCAATAAAGGCACAGCTCTCAGTATGCAAGACTTGAGAGTGGATGTTAATGATAGGACATTTTGAAGGACATTAATTCATAGGGTCGCCGTAAGTGGGAAATAACGGCACTTCACACACACAGAATGGTTACATTTAACCTTATACACAAATGCATCAAATAACAAAAACCACACACAGATAATAGGTTTTTAAAAATGGTGTTTTAAATAATGCTATGCTGTTTGATCTGAGTGGATGGCTTATGACTGAGAACCTTCCTAGAAAGAGGTTTGCTATAGTTATAGATGTATGGATGAAAAGATGGAAACAGGAATAGTGTGCGCAGATTTGGTTTCTCCAAGGTCCTGTTGGTATGTCAAGAAGGCCATGTTATGGAGCGCATTCTAGCAGATGAAAACACGTACAATGTGATAGCATATTTTAAGTGAGTGGCATCTGATTTGCCAAACTCTTTCCTTTTTATTTCTTTGCACATGCACAAGTGAATATAAATGGTACTTCCTTCTCTTTTGGAACGCGGGTGGTGATCACTGGATTCTCTTTGACCAGCTGCTGGTTTAATTCATAAATCCCTTGCATTGTTTTTTGGAGCTCCAAAAAACATTATCTCCTTTGGGGTTTGCACGAATCCTACATGCACAGTCATCCTTCCCTTCACTCCCTTGCCTCTTTTTCTCTCACACATACATGCAGTGGCTGGGATAGAAATCTCTGGATTAGAAGGAAAGTGTGAGGAACTGGGGAGAGATGAATGTCAAAATAATAAATTTCAAAGATTTCCTCGCCAGTGTTTACAATTCAAGGGACAGTACTGTGATACTATCTCCTGTCTTTTTTTTATTTCAACCAGCAACAGCTGAGGGGGGTTGTTGTGGTGGGATCTCAGTTTCTTCCCTTCTTAGTGCCAAGCAGTATAACAACAACCACTTTTTTTTTCAGTAAAGCTACTTGAGCTTCAGAAACAGCATAGGATTTGTGATCTAGAGCGCCAAGGGGATTTAAACCGAGCTCCTTCTTTCCTGGTCCATAATGACTCCAGATATGTAATGAAAATGGCTAAATACCTGACTTATCTGGATGTGCCACCCTATAGAAGAGCTCTTTCCCTGGCTCGTTGTGCGGCTGTTCCTTCTAAGGTTTTAGAAGGAAAATATAGAAAGATACCATATGGATACAGGTGCTCTCCATGCTCTATGGGAGAAGTGGAATTGATGTTCTACATGTTCTTTCACTGTCCTTTTAATCAGGTTTATAGGGATAAGCTTATTGCCCCCCTCTTGGATAGACCAGCACTTGAGGCAGATAGTGCTGATCTAGGAAGACTTTTAATAGAGGAAAATCAGCAGATCTCCAGACAAATAGCAAAATTCTGCGTGCAACTGGTAAATTTTCACAATAAGAAGCAGATCAAGTAGAATCCTCATGACTCATAAGTAGTTTAGTTTTAAACATTTCATAATTATTTTGATATAATTGACTGTTAAACTTTTCTCCTTTTAACATTTTAGTGATTTTAAGGTTATATGTTTATTTTAGAGCTGAAAGCTGGACTTCCAGTTTAAGCGTTTCGCTGCTCGGACGCGTCCCGTCTCGCTCTAATGGAGACGCGCCGAGACCCGGATGATGGGAGGGGACGGTTAGAACGGATAAAATGAAGTACTTCTTCACCCAAAGAGTGATTAACACTTGGAATTCACTGCCACAGGAAGTGGTGGCAGCTACAAGCATGGACGGCTTCAAAAGGGAATTAGATAAGCATATGGAGCAGAGGTCCATCAGTGGCTATTAGCCACAAGGTATAGATAGGGACTCTGGGGCAAGTGATGCTCTGTCATCTTGGTGCTTGGGGGGGGGGGTCAACAGTGGGAGGGCTTCTAATGTCCTGGCCCCACTGGTGGACCTCCTGATGGCAC
>NW_015175364.1:1121717-1147602 GCF_001447785.1 Gekko japonicus | reverse complement strand
TAAAGTCAACAATGGGAAAATCCTTAAAAATCAAGAATGAAGAAGTAAAATTTTTGAAAGACATCCCTTTCGAAGTTAGAAAACAGAGGAAACGCTACAGGATGCTCACTCTTGCTCTGCAAAAAAAAAGGGAATAGCATATAGATGGTTATTCCCGGAAGGGCTGAGCTTCAATTTCAAGGGGAAAAAATATAAAATTGACTCTGTTCCAAAAGTGGAAAAATTTATGAACCAAGTGTTTAACACCAAAAAGGAGCAGAAGGAAAAGAACTTAAAACCGGATGGGGAGGAAGAAGAAGAAGATGAATCCTACTCACAGGATTCAACAAGCCAAACCTCCACGTCATCAGAATCATCTGAATCGGAGAAAGGAGCGGCCTCTCTGAAACTCCAGAAAATAAAGAAACGCAGGAAGAAAAGACTCTAGAACTAAGGCAATAGTATTAAAGGCAGAAATTGTGTTAAGCTACTAAATATGTATTAATAATTGAATCAAATCTTAACATATTGTGTTATATTAGGTTTAAAAACAATATTTCTATAACTTCTCAGATCGTGACATGTATTAGTCTTTACCCATTCCCCAAATCCAGTAGATGGAATAGATTAGAACTGTAGTACTCCTTCCCCTATCCAGTAGATTTATGTATTAGATTTCCTATACCCATCACCCATAGTATTAGTGTTAGGGTATTAGTATCCCTTCCCCCATCCCATAATTGTAGAGTGTAGAAAATGCAAAAAAAAAAAAAAAATTCCCCTGTGGGGGACCAAAAAAAAAAAAGAGCTGAAAGCTAATTTGCTTGTATTTAACAAGCACGTAATATTTTAATAAATGGCCTTTGACCGCAAATTAACATCATTCACTCATTCAACCACCACTTCCAATTTTTAAGGAAAAAAATGAATTGCACCCATATTTTGAATGGCAGAGCTAGAAGGTTACGTCTGTTCAGGTTCTGTAGCTAGTACAAAAGCCACGGAGGGACAGGAGGGTAGCATTTGTCTGCATGATTTCAACAAACCCATCCTGTTCTGGTGATTTATGTACATAAATTTGGACTTGTGATCACCATGAATGCATTAGAATCATGTGAGTTAGATAGCCAGTAGATATGACTTAGTGTGATTATACCAACCAGAGATGTTAGAATGCTAATGGGTTCATAAAAGTAACATCAGCATTTTACCCTTCCATAATGGAGGGCAATGCAAAATGGTGCTCAGCTGAATCAGTTTAAAAGCCATTTTTTTAAGGGGGATTTCCTGATGTATTCTGTCTCTGCCTTGCACAAGGCATTTATGCTTTTTAAAAGTAAGTGCATCAAATGGGAGAGAGATAATCAGTGTGTGGGTGTGTGTGTGTGGGGGTCATATTAACTCATCACTTACTAAGAGAATTGAAAGCATGAGCGAGCATAGCTTGGAGAGGAAATGGTGGAGAGAGACAGCTGGAATAAATATATAAATAAGACACCCGAAGGACACTGGAGAGATGGAAGTTGGCTCCAAAGCTGAAACCAACTGAGGGACCCAGGCAGTGAAGGGTACTCATTTATCGGAGGCATTTATGAGGTCATAAATTACATCTTGAGCTATTACTGAGTATGTTTGTTTGATGGTCTTAATATAGTGCCCTTGTTTGAAAGTTCTTGTATTGATTTACTCCAGCCCATTAAACAAGCGTCTGTTTCCTGATTCCTTTACCACTGCTCCAGAATTAGCATGGTATCAAAGGAACGTAAAATAATTGAGCAGGGATGTGCAGGGGTGCAGGGCTAGTGCAAGCTCCTTGGCTCCCCACAGTTCTCCTTCCTTAGGCTGGCCTCTCATCCCTTGGTCTCTTTCCTCCCTGCAACAGCCGTTTGCCACTATGGCAGCCACTGGCAAAACAGGAAGAGGAAGAATGAGTGGCTCCATGTTTTGGGGCCCTATCAGTGGGGTGCTGTCAATGTTTCCTGCTTGTCTTCCTTAAGGTACCCCTGCCCAAATCAGCCACCCTGTTTGTTTAACTGCCTTTCTTCCTCTGGTTATCAGAGGTAACAGCCTCTTCTGAAGGAACGTCAGCCCGAGGGAGATGAGCAGGCAGGCGACTACTGGTTAGGAATGCATGTATGAATGGCTATGTCACCCAGGTGTTGCTTGCTTATCCATTTGGCCACCTGCTAGCTTGACGTCCTTGAGAAGGCTACCATTGGCAGTCTCTTTAGGGGACTTGCTCCTACTTTGCATGTTTTGGTCCTGTTACATAGAAGCAGCCTTTACAGGTGCTGACTAGAGCTTAGTAGACCTTGCCCAACGTTGTAAGAAACAGAATAGTATTATCCTATAAGGAAATGGAATGAGACTCCCAATGTTCTTTGTTCCTGAGGAAGGACCAGAAGTCTGAAACACTGAAAACTACCTAGGAAAAGTGTTGGATATTTTCTTTGGACTCTGTATTTTCCTGTTATGGATCTTGTTGGCTTCTGTATTTTCCTATGAGGGATTATATGACTATATATGCATTTCACTTCATTGAAGTCTCCTTTTGTATATATATATTTGTGGGATATTCAGCTCACAGTTGTTTTCTGTTAGTCTTATATAATTGCCAAAATGTCATCTCCACCGATACTGTTAGGATAGAATCTCAGAGTTGGAAAGGGCCATACAGCCCATCTAGTCCAACCCCCCTGCTCAATGAAGGATCAGCCTGGAGCATCGCTGACAAGTGTTTGTCCAGCTGCTGCTTAAAGACTGCTGGGGGGGGGGAGCTCACCACATCCCTAGGTAGCTGATTCCACTGTTGCACAACTCTTACTGTAAAAACGTTTTTCCTAATATCCAGCCAGTATTTTCCACCCTTAACTGAAACCCATTATTGCGAGTCTTATCCTCTGCCGCCAACAGGAACAGCTCCCTGCCCTCCTCTGACAGCCCATATACTTCAAGAGAGCAATCATGTCCCCCCTCAACCTCCTCTTCCCCAGACTAAACACTCCCAAGTCTCTTAGCCTTTCCTCATAGGGCTTGGTCTCCAGGCCCCTAATCATCCTTGTCGCTCTCCTCAGCACCCACTCCATTCTGTCCACATCCTTTTTGAAGTGAGACCTCCAGAACTGCACATAGCCTGACCAATGCAGTGTACAGTGAAAGTATAACATCTTGCGATTTGGATGTTATGCCTTTGTTGATACACCCCCAAGATCGCATTAGCCTTTTTTGGTGCTGCTTCACACTGGCCGCTGATATTTAACTTACAGTCCACCCATACCGCAAGATCTTGTTCACACACTCTGCTTGTTCTCTGGTTGTTATCGTTCAGTGGACTTTATAATAGTTGAAAGAGGCCATATTTTACACTCATCTGTTTCATCTTTTAAAGTAAGAAGGATAAAGCAGAGCTAAATACAGATAATACCACCAACTGTACATGATACAGAGAAGTCAGACTTTCCTTCAAAGCCAGAAATATTCATTATTAGTCTTATTTTTCTTCTTTCAAGTCAATTGGTTGTCTATTTTTTAAATTAGTCTTTGGATTGAACAAATGTAATAGCGGTTTTGCTGCCCAAGTTCCCACAATAGCAGCAAATGATCTTATTTCAGGGGGAGCTAAGACCCTTTCATCATCATCATAGAACTTTCATTGATTTATCAGGCACAGCAGCTGCATCCCCCATGGGAAAGTTCACAGCTGTCTGCAGCTGCTACAGTGAGTTTCTCTCAAAAGGATTCAGCGCAGCTTTAGAAAAGAAAGGAAACTCAGGAAAAATAGTATTGTAGAAGGGGGAAAGTATGGGTGCTGTACCTTAGTGCTGTGGTTCAGGAGAAAAGGCTGTAATGCCATTGTGTATTCTTAAGAGAGACAGTGATCTGAGGTATTTACCTCAGAATTATCTAGTACAGAAGGTTTTTCACTTGCAACACCCAGAATTCAGGGGCTTATTGGGCTTGTTTGCCCCACCATCAATCCATGTCTTAGACCAAAAAAGACATAAGGAACCAGTGTGGGAGAGTCCTCAGTGTGGTTGTTGGGAAAGAGATGAAGAGTAGGGCAGCTGAGGCCGGAAGGAGTTGTAGTCTGCTAGTGAACTCTCTGCCAGGCTTGGTGTAATGTGGTCCATGGGGTTGTGACGAGTTGGACTCGACTGTGCGACTGAACAACAACAGTGAAACAAACTGGGATCAGAGCAGCTAAAAAGTGCTGCTAGAAAGAAGAGGAATACATGAAGGCGTTCCTTAGGGTATCACAGGCCAGGGGAAATAGCCAGAAGGGAAGATTTTTCTGTAGAGTTAAAGGGTAAATAAATGAACTGGAATGCAGCATGTGTCAAGAGATGGTGCTGGATTAAAATGTGTTTCCCTGCTGGGAGCTACAAACCAAGTTTCCACACTTGCATACCTTGATCAGCATGTTGATCAGCAGTATCCTTGAACTGTACGGAGCCTATTCCGAATGCTGCTATGGTAGCAGTTGGTACCTACCTTCTGCTACTCAGCTGCACCTATTCAGCACCCATACTTGATGTGGAGTTTGCTGACCTTAGCCCTAGACCCCATGTTCCTTTGAAAATGTATGGACCTCCCTCATTGGCCTGAAAATTTCCTTCATTTCCCCATGTCCCCTTTTGCCCCAGTACTCAAATGAAGAGAGAACAGTGTGGGTTTAACTAGTTTATTTAAATTTGTTCAAATCTGCTAATCTACATCATGAATAAAGTATGCTAATATATAACTGAGGGCAGGCTGCTCTAGTTCTGGCAAATCCACACTGGCTCCAAAAGCTGCTACCAGGTTCAGGAAGATGTTGCTCAGCACCAAAGGTGCTCTTTCCCAAGCCCCATCCTGCCGTCCAGCAAGTGATGGCCTGTTCAGGACACACTCTCCATCACACCCCACACCCAATGGCTCAGGGTGCTCACTGCTTTAACCCTACCTACATGAGCAGCCTCCCCTATCCCTGAGAAACTAGTTATGGCCTAAACAGTGAAAGACCAAGCCTACTTAATCCTACATTCAATTATTTATTTAATTCTTAACCATTACTACCATCAGCCTGGACATCACGAAGCAGGTGAAAAAGGGCTCTGCCCAAGTTGTTGTGTAGATAAAAAGGAGAACAATGTAACCTGCTTTGGTTCCCACTGTGGAGAAAGACTGTAATTTTCTTAGGTAGAAGCTGTAGAGGGAGAGGGTAGAGATGGAAAGCTGAAGACAGAGAGGCAGATTAAGTGGCTGTTGAGTGGGAAGAAATAGGATGTCCCACTCCAGGTTGGGAAATTCCTGGACATTTTAGGGGTGGAGCCTGGGGAGAGTGGGATTTGAGGAGGGGAGGAATTTCAAACCGGTATAATGCCATAGACTCCACCCTCCAAACCAACCATTTCCTCCACGAGAACTACCATTGCCAGTCTCCAGATGAGGGCTGGTGATCACCCAGAATTACAACTGTTGTCAAAGTGACAGAGATCAGTTCCCCTGGATAAAATGGCAGCTTTGGAGGGTTGTCTGTGGCATTATACCCTGCTGAGGCTGCTTGCCTCTCCAAGCCTCACTGTCCCAAGGCTCCTCCCCCAAATCCCCAGAAATGTTCCAACATGGAGCTGGCAGCCCTAAGGTGAATTGATTTTTGTAGCTGGTAGATCACTTGCAATTCCCAGAAAGCTGCCCCTGCTGCTGTGGGGGAGAGGAAGCAGGTGGGTGGCTGGAAGCACTGCCTACACTGCTGCTGCTGTGTGGGGTGGGGGAGGAAGCAGGCAGGAGGCTGGGAGAGTGGTGGGGGCAGAAAAAGAGAGTGATGGGGTGGGTGCAGAAACAGAAAGAGTGATGAGGTGGGAAGGCAGAAAAACAAAGAAAATGCAGAAAGAGAGAAGTAGCATGCATGGAGGAGAGATAGAGAGTAAGAAAAGGGGGGCAGAAGGGAGAAAGATGTGAGAGGTAGGGGGAGAGGGGAGGAAGCAAAGGTGTGAGGAATGGGATAACTGCCCCGCAAGTTTCTTGCAGGTCCCCACTTGTAAGAATATAAGACCTTAGAAAAGGTGGGTAGCAAGTGCTTCAAGCTCCAAGAAGCCAGGAGACCTGTGGGCAAAACGGGTTGGACAAAAGTGATCCAAATAACATTAACACTTCTGCATTACAACATATTAGCCCCCAGTTGGAGAGATGAGCTAGATTACTAAGGAAAATGCATCTCTCTGTGGTTGGTGATAGCCAAAATACAGTCTGAGAAATATGTGTTGTCGATAGTCTGCCACTGATATTTCTTATCTTTGGATGCGGTTTTATTTCAGGTAGTTATATCTATGTAGAACCTTCATAACTGGACAGGAAAGGTATTCAAATAAATTTTAGAAACCTATGTGCTTTGTAGGAATGAACCTTCTAAATATGATAAATATGCACATAATAAAAGTTTGACATTTTAAAGTGCTACTTAATGATGTGGTGAGAAGCCCTTCAGCAACCCTACTTAATCAGATTTTATTTAGCAGAACACTAGTTTTAAAGAAAGTTATAAAAATATTACCATAACATATAATTGGTCCTATCTGGTACTATATGGGTAATTTGTTTCTTGTACCTCCTCAGCCCAAATTATCTGTCCCCTGTTAAAAACTTCTGTGCTGCTCTTTAGGAAAAAGTACTACTCTGGGAAGTAGTAAGAGAACAGTGGATTAATTCAATTTTTTTATGCTCTGGTGACTGTCAGATTGACTTCTGCCTTCTGGCTGTCGGTGCTCTGCCAAATGTCTTCAGACAGCCTCATGCTCTGCAGTTGGGGTTTTGCAAACAGACTAATGTTGCTATAACTTATTTGGAGTTGTGGTCACAGAAGGGTCATTGTCCTTTATAAGCTGTAAAATTGAGGTTCTTGCTGCTAGACTCCTATTGCTATTTTGTTTGAGTAATTTCTAGTCATATTACCTTCTTGGCTGGGTTGCTTTCATTTCACAGTCTTCTCAAAGTACCAACTGTGTATTCGGGAGTTTTGCTAAATGGTCTATTTCCGTTTCCTAGTTAACAAAAATAAATGTAGCTGCTTTGTTTAGCACCACAAGTCTCATTGGCATCTTAACACGTGATGTCTCGTTAAGCAGTTTTTAAAAAAGTGTCTCTCAAGCTGTGGTTTTCTTTCCTCCTTCAGCTCCAAATACAAGCTGTAACACCCTTGAATTTCATGCATTTCTATGGACAGATATAGCTTGTCCAGGGGTTTCCAACAGGTAGTTTGTGTAGCTCACTGACTCCTGCAGAGTAGCTCATCCATCTCCTAAAACAGTGATAGCGAACCTTTTAGAGACCGTGCGCCCAAACTGCGACCCAAAACCCACCTATTTATCACAAAGTGCCAACACGGCAATTTAACCTGAATACTGAGGTTTTACTTTAGAAAAAACAACTCATACATTAACTTAAGATGATCCAAACAAAGTAAGGAAAGCAATCCCAAATGCTTTCATTTACTTAAAATTATTTGGCAGAGAATTCGACACTTTAACAATGGTCTGGGCCTGGCTGGGGCGATGGCACGCGTGCCCACAGAGAGGGCTCTGAGTGCCACCTCTGGCACCCGTGCCATAGGTTCACCACCACTGTCCTAAAAGACCCAGGAAACAATTATGAAAAGATCTGCTCTACCCTTTAAAACACACACAAAGAGAGCCATCATGACTCAGTGATTAGAGTGTAGGACTAGGATCTGAGAGACCCAGGTTCCAATCTCTACAGTGCCATAGAAATTTGCCAGGTGACCTTGGACCAATCACTCTGTGTGAGCCCCATCTACCTCACAGGGTTGTTGTGAGGATACAATGGAGGAAGGGAGGATGATGTTTTAAGCTACTTTGTAAGCCTCATTGTAGAGAAAAGTGCGGTATAAATGAAGTAAATATACATTTTAAAATTAAAAGCTTTTGTTTTATAGTGTTTTTTTTCTGTGCTGTTTAATTGATCGCTTCACTTCTGGTATTCTCATCCACATTCTTTTTGGGGGGCGGAACAAACTTGATAAGATGCTGGTGAAGCAAGTAGCCTGGGATTTTTTCCCCAGTAATGTGGTTAAAGAAAGGTGACTTTTACGATCTCAAGAGCAGCGGTAGCAATGGCAGTGGTGGAGGGGCTCTTTGTAGAAAAAGTGACCTCCCTAATAGTAGGAAGCAGGCTCTGCAAATAAAATGGGAGAGGTGGTTGAAGATGCTGAAGAAGGTAATCCATTGCATGGGGAGGACAGATTGTGCAATTAACACTGAATCAGACTAGCCTGAGTGTGGTGTTAGCAAAACAGAAGGAGAAACTTCTTTGTTGTTTGGCAGCTCTTAGAAGGTGCTTTGTTCATGAAGGAAAGGAAGGCTGGGCAGACAAAAGAAAGGGAGAGGATGCTGAGAGCTTGGTCCACCACTGAGAGGTCTTCTCATGGTCCAGCAGCAAATGAAGCTGCTGATCCATAGTATAAAATATCAGTGTCAGTTGGAACACTCAAAATTCTTGCATTAAAATGGATGATGTATAGGTGGTATATGACACCGAAAAAGATTGCTAATATGAATATCAATATGTCTAACAAATGTTGGAAGTGTAAAAAAGTGGAGGGCTCTTTTTACCATATGTGGTGGACATGCGAAAAAGCAAAGAAATTTTGGAGTGAGATCCATGCAGAGATGGAAAAGATCACGAAATGTACATTTAAAAAGGAACCAGAAATACTACTTTTGGGACTAAAAATGGAAGAGGTTAATGTATCAAAGAGAACTCTGATGTGGTATATGATAACTACAGCAAGAATGACGTATGCTCAGAATTGGAAACAGCAAGAAGTCCTGAAGATTGAAGATTGGATTAAAAAATTATTATTTTCAGTTGAAATGGACAAACTGACAAGAAAGTTGAATAATATGGAAGCAGAAGATTTTTATAATGACTGGAAGGATCTAAAAGAATACTTAGAAAAGTATTGGGAAGTAAAAGACAATTTGTTTAGTTTTAATAATTATTAATCATAGAATGCTTGGGAGATAGGATAAGTTAAAAAATAATTACTATAGTGAAATAATAGTTACCTAGTGAATTACAAAAAGAAAATTGTTGTTGTAAAAATTAATAAAGAGATGGGCAGGAGGTCGAAGCACTGTGGGAAGCCATATATTAGGGAGGGGAAAAGGGAGGTGGGTAGGGTATGAAAGGGACAAATGTAAAAAATTTAATGTTGATTATGAATGTTTATATCCTAAATAAAAAAAATTGGACAAAAAAAAATTCTTGCATTAAAATGGTATTTGTGGAAGACTGAATGGCATATAATTCAGGTACGCTTAGTTAAATTTGATGGCCTTTACATTAATTGCATACATAATTTTCTGTACGGAAACCATTTCTATGTAGTGGTTTTGTTATGTTTAGAGTGGCCTTTATGTGTTGTGTTCCTTTTATTCAAAATAGCTTTCTCTCATTCATACCTGCTTAAATTTGGTACTCACCAGTAAAAAGTAAATGAATATGCTTATTATTATGTATGTGTGTATAACTCAGGTAGAAGTAACAACAGCAGTTATCTAATTTTTAAAAAGAAGTCCTAAGACAGAAAACTAGTGACAAAATAGCATTAGGTGGGTAATTTTTCACCTTCGTCGCTCACTTCTGCTGTTCTGAGTGTTGTCATTGGAATGTTAAGAAGATGTCAATCTTTCCTCTTTGTTTAATAGTGAAAAATCTTAATTATATGGTAATATGCAATCATACCACACAGTACCCTCTTCTGGGGGATGTGTGTGCTACTAGTTTTATGAATATTTCATTTCCAAAGACCTCCTTTGTATTGACATCCAGTGACTTGGCATATTATTTGACATGCTTTTTAATCAGACCTGGCGTGTCAGAAAAGTGTTTTTATTACTATTCCCTTGTGTTTTTAGGGCTTAGCAATTTGATTTAGCTAACGAAATACTCTGCATAATTCAAACTACATCTAAGGAATTTTTATTACTGGTCATGACAACACGGTAAAATGATTGTTTTTTACACTTTCCATACATATTGCCTCTTTTGATACATTTGAAAGTCACAAGAGCAGAAAGAAGATTGATTGGGAATGTAATTAAGAAATGTAAATAACAACATGAAAGGCCCCAAGCCTGTCAGGTACAGAACAGTACACTTGAAATTTGTATCACTGGCAAAAGAATGTGTCTAGCAATAAAATGCTCACAAGAAATATTAATATTTGTTTCCCTCTAGTATGTTGGAATTAACAAGATGTAGTTGAGAACAGAGAGAGAAGTGATACTAGGTGACAGGGCAGCTTGCCCGGGTCACAGTCAGTGTTCCCTCTAAGCTGAGTTAGTGTGAGCCAGCTCACAGTTTTTTAGCCTCCGGCTCACACATTTTTGTCACAGCTCAGGAAGGATGGCTCCAGAACACACTCATTTATGCAGTAGCCAAATCACCTGCTCACAACTTTAATGCCAGTAGCTCACAAAGTAGAATTTTTGCTCATAGGATTCTATAGCTTAGAGGGAACATTGGTCACAGTACTACACTGAGGAAAAACAAAAGTAAAAGGGGAAGGGATGGTTGAAAGCCTATTTTTAATCCACCTTTGCTGGGCATGGTGGATGGTGGGCCTTATTTTTGGCCCTCATCTTGCAATGCCTCTCCAGCGTGCATGCAGGAAGTGGCATGTAATATATATTGGAACAGGCAGTGTATGTACAAGATGGGATTTCTTTTAAGAGGCTTGTATGAGGAAACGTGGCACTGAATTAACTGAAATTAGTAAAGATGGTAAAGTGGTCAGGCCTTGTAGTTAAGAGGAGCTGGGCCTTCTTGTCTAGTCAGAACAAATTTATTGCAAGGAGACTGCTCATCTCCTTCCTACTTAGTGTTGCCAGATCCCCTCGGGTTGCTGGCAGGGGGATTTGGGGGGCATTCTGGGAATGGGTGGGGAGGTTACATGACATTCCTGACATGACGACATCTCATGGAAGTGATGTCATCATGTTGGGGGTGTCGTGTGGCAATGCTCTGTATTTTGGGCACAACTCTGGGGGTTTTGGCCTAAAACCATAGAGTTTTTCCCCAAAACCAGAGCATCACCATGTGATGTCCCTGTTTGGGGGCAGGGCTTCCCCCTGCTGGCCAGCTGGCTGGCAGCAGGCAGAAGCCCCCCAAAAACAGGGGAACCCCCACCCGGACCAGGGGTTTGGCAACCCTATTCCTACTGGATGCCCTAGCTGCAGTCATTTTGAGTTGTGACAAAGTTAAGATAGTCGAAGTCCTTCCTGAAATAACAGGAGTCACCTGATTCAGTTATACCACTGACAAATACTATTTTGTTGTTGTTGTTGTTCAGTCGCACAGTCGAGTCCAACTCTTCGCGACCCCACGGACCACGTCATGCCAGGCCCTCCTGTCTTCTGCCATCCTCTTGAGTTTGGTCAATTTCATGTTTGTGACAAATATTCAATTTCTAGGAAGTATTATATGCTGGCCATGTATGAAGAGTCAATAAAGGTCATTAGCTGCACCAATGATTTAGTATGGAACTTCTTCACAACTCCAATTTGATACTTTGAGTTGAGTTTTTCAAAGAATTGGCATGTATGAACCTGTTTGGTATCCAGAATCTACATGCATCCAGATTCAACCCAATTTTTGAAGCTATTTCAGCACAAACTTTCTTGTGATCAGGACATGACTGGAAGAGTTTACAAGCCTGGTTCAACACATGGAAATCTGTTGATTCCAGCTATGAAAAGTGGTGTTTTGGGGACTTATTCCTTAAACTAGTTAGTGCATGATGTCTTCAAAGAGAACCTTGGTCATGTTGGTTCTTGGCAAGTTGACTGTATATATCTGCTGCCATGCTATGCATTTGCTACTGTCAGATTGGAATTGTTTCTGTTGCCCCAGAAGGTCAGACTAGAACCAGTGGATTGAAATTAAATGAAAAGAGTTTTGGCTAAACATTAGGAAGAACTTCCTGATTGTTAGAGTGGACTCTCCTTTGGAGGTTTTTAAGCAGAGACTAGATGACCATCTGCCAGCTATGCTGATTCTGTGAATTTAGGCAGATCATGAGAGGGAGGGCAAGAAGGGATGAGTTGGTGCTCAGCTCTTGTGGTCCTTTCTTACATGCCCAGGGTAATGCTGATTGCTACTTTGGGGTCAGGAAGGAATTTTCCTGCAGGCCAGATTGGCCAGGGATCTTGGATTTTTTTTTGCCTTCCTCTGGGCATAGAGCAGGGGGTCACTGGGGGAGTGGGGGGGGAGTTGTGAATTTCCTGCATTGTGCAGGGGGTTGGACTAAATGACCCTTGAGGTCTGTTCCAGCTCTGTGTTTCTAATACTCAAAAAACTTTGTGGGCAAATTGCCAACTTGAGGAAGGCTTTTTCTGCAGTTTTTCAGAAGCGGTTGCACCAGAACATAGGCCTGAGAGTACCCCAGTAAGCGAATTCATAGTATCAGAAAACTTAACATATGTCAAGCTCTTGAAATACCATATGGGGTGAGATAGTCACAAGCCTTACCAGCTTTCATTCTTCAAAGCAACCCCTAAAATATCTTTTCCTAGGATTCCTATAGAAGGAAGGCCATGCATGAATACATGAAGGAGCAATTATACAGACCACCATATCCTTTCTTTTTTGTTTCAAGAGATCCTGAGAAAACAGATCTGACAGTAGGTGTTACCAGGAAAAAACAAAGCTGATACATCCCTTTCTTCTGCTACCCAATGGACACAGGGATAAAGTCTCTTTTGGGAATTATGTAAATTTGTCACAGTAATTCAGCACAAATAATTTGCATGATCAGACAGATCTGCATATTATGCAAATTGTGCTTCATTATTTTGAGTAGGTGGAAGTAAGATTATGTTAATCTTCTTGGTGAAATCCGGAAAGCCTCTGCCATCATCTTAATGCAGAAAGCAGTTGCACTTTCCTCTGACCAAATCATCTTTACTTGGGGAGAGTTTTGTTTTGGTTTTGCTTCCAGGAACCTCTCAGTGCACAGGATGTGGTTACAAGGTCAGCTAGAAACCATTTTTGAACCATTTTTACCATTGTTAATTAAAACCATATAATCGTTGAAACTGGAAAGGACAGGTTACTTTCAGGCAGTCGCTACAACATCTCAAGCCGGTGGTCTGAAGATTATACAACAGTTTGGTTTTGTTAACTGCACTGTGTTTTGCCTCTGCATTTTTACGTGCATTTGATAAATGTATAGAACACGTGCCAGAAGTGGTATCAGCGGTCTGACCATGATTGAATGCCTGCCAGCTATTTCTGCTCACACCATGAGTATAGTACAAATGTGTTGGAGTGCATGAAGGACTTTTAAATCTCCATTGTCTCCAGAGCCAGTGTGGTGTAATGCTTCAAGCCAGGGTCCCCAAGGGGGTGGCCATGGGCCCCGTGGTGCCTGCTGACATCTTTTCTCGTGCCCATCAAGTATTTTTAGGAAGTGAGTTTGGACAGGTCAGGCTTTTGCCCAGCAAGGCTGATTATTGACTATTGGCAATTTGATTGCCTGTGCAGATTCTTTTAAACAAGGATCTATACTGTGTTACTGAAGGTCATCTGTGGCAAGCATTCTGTGGCTGGCTCTGCCTCCTCTGGCAGCCATTTTGTGGTAGCCATTTTGTTCCTGCACCCAATATGAAGAAGAAGAGAAGAGATTGGATTTACACCCCGCCCTTCACTCGGAGTCTCAGAGCAGCTTACAAACTCATTTCCCTTCCCCTCCCCACAATAGACACTCTGTGAGGTAGGTGGGGCTGAGAGAGCTCTGACAGAAACTGCTCTTGAGAGAACAGCTCTGAGAGAACTATGGCTTGCCCAAGGTCATCCAGCAGCTGCATGTGGAGGAGTGGGGAATCAAACCCGGTTCTCCCAGATTAGAGTCTGTGTACTTAACCACTACACCAAACATATTTCTCTCTTGAAATATGCCATTTCAAAATTCCAAATGTGCCCACAGGCTCAAAAAGGTTGAGGACCCCTAGTTTAGACTGTTGCCCTAGGATCTGTGAGATCCCAGTTCAAATCCCCACTCTGCTAAAAGCTTGCTAGATGATCTTGGTCCAGACATACTCTCTCAGCCTAATCTACCTCACAGGGTGGTTGTGAAGATAATAGATAAATGAGAGGAGAAGAGAATGATGTAAGCTGCTTTGTGTCCCTATTGGGGAGAAAGGTGGGAAATGTATGAAGAAGAAGAAAAATAGTAAATGAATATTTGTTCTGGAAGTAACTGTAAGCATTTTCTTCAGAGGGGAAGGTTTAAGTGTTATTTTTTATTGTTGCTATGGTTCAAAACGCATCTTAAGTTATCCCCTGGCCTGCAAGTTTAAAAACCAATGTATTAAATAGTTAATTCCTGGTATGAAAACCAATTTCCCATCTCTACTAACCAGTGTTTTAAATTGCATATGAGAACACAAGTCAGATGGATTACATTTGACAATGTCCTTACGTTTGTTGGCATAAAATTTTGAAATAGCTGCCAATGATTGAGAAGTTAAATTTCAGCTGGCAACCTAAGTACTTGAACCTTCCCTAAGGGAAAACAGAGCATTCTAACGTGGATGAATCCCAGTAAAATTTAATAAATTCTGCTTCTCTACTTCCACCTCACACACTCCACCTCATACTCTAGAGAATGACAGTGTTATATGCCCCTTTTGTAACAGGAAGCATGAAGCAGAGCCCTCTTGAGCCCCATGAAGCTCCCACTGCATTCAAGCACTCTGCTCCTGTGCAAAGAAGGGGTCAGGCCTTTATTTATTTTTGTATTTATTTTATTCAATTTATACCCCGCCCTCCTCGCAATGCGGGCTCAGGGCGGCTTACATAGGGGCATACGCCAATATAAAAACATATTTAAAACCATTTAAAATCCATACAATACAAAAACATTATTAACAAGTTATTAACTAACTAAAGTGCTCTAGATGTTCAAGATGACATTTCACAGATGGCGTATTTTAACTGTTCAGCATCATCTGTTCCGGGAAGCGCTGGTGTTCCCTCATCCAGGGCCAGGTTAAGATGGAGCAATAGTGATGGTAGTGGCGGCTCCTACTCATATGCCTGGTGGAAGAGCTCCGTCTTACAGGCCCTGCGGAACTGTACAAGGTCCCGCAGGGCCCGGATCTCCTCTGGGAACTCGTACCACCAGGTAGGAGCCGCCACCGAGAAAGCCCTGGCCGTGGTAGCGGCCAGCCTGGCCTCTTTGGGGCCTGGCATTGCCAGGAGATGTTGCGTCCTGGACCAAAGTGCTCGCGGGGGAACATATGAGGAAAGGCGGTCCCTTAGGTAAGCTGGACCCAGACCATGTAGGGCTTTAAAGGTAAGAACCAGCACTTTGAAACGAATCCGGTACGCTATTGGCAGCCAGTGCAGTGCTTTCAGCACAGGCTGGATATGTTTCCTTCTAGGAAGACCCATCAACAGCCTGGCCGCAGCATTCTGCACTAGCTGCAGCTTCCGGATTTGCAACAAAGGCAGCCCCATGTAGAGAGCGTTACAGTAGTCTAGCCTCGAGGTGACCGTCGCATGGATCACTGTGGCCAAGTCACTGCGGTCGAGGAAAGGGACCAACTGCCGCACCAGCTGCAGATGGTAAAAGGCTGACTTGGCAGTGGCAGTGGGTCAGGATGTGAAGACCAAACTAGTGATGATGATGGATCTGTTATGTGCTCTTATTTTCTTATCTTCTCCACATGTATAAAAGCGGGGACTTCTTGTTACATGGCAACAAGACAAGCCAAAGCCGCCTCTCTTCCCCTACATTACCTCTCAGAACTCTAAGCTCCTTTCTCCTCACCTCAGCTGTCATTTGGTTTTAGAGTGGGCTGAAGTAAAAACTGCTTCAGATAATAGAGCGCAAACAGCATAGCAGTTTCTTGGTTAGAGTGTCAGACTAGTTTCAAATCCCCACTCGGCCATGGAAGCTTGCTGGGCCAGTCTCTTTCTCTCTCTTCCCCTCTCCCCCCTTAACCTAACTCACAAGGTTTTTGTGAGGGAAAAATGGGAGAGGTGAGAATGGTGTACACTGCCCTGAATGTTCTTGGGGGAAGGACAGGATAAAATTGTGATAACAAACGACACGGATGGTGGAGAGTTTTACTCACACTGGTGTGCTGCTTTTTGCATTTTTATACATGATTGGGACACGTGGCTGTCTCATCACATCGAGTTTGGCCCCAAGTTGTGAGTGTGTGTTTTGAATATAAAACTTAACAGCAAAATAATGCACTCATAACAAAACTCAACCCTCGGGGTGGGGGGATGTCTGTATTTGCTGACACTGTGGTTCAAGAAACAGAGTTTACCTTCATGATGTTCCTAGAATCACTACCTTCTCTGGCTTTCTGTCACCCAGTATAATTACTACTATTTTTGTGCCTTGGATAGTAGGAGTTGACAGCATTCTCTTAATATATTTGTCTTTCTCCTGAGGTAATGGGTTTCTCTGATGCTGAACTCAATGGTTTCCCTGTTCCTCTCGCAAATAAAGTTCTATTTTGATGGTAACATGAATAAAAATATCTTCCACATGAAGTAAAAGGGCTCTAAGGCGACCACTATTTCCATCACCTCCAAAACCATTTCACTTGTTCCTGCACAGTATTCTTTGAGCTTACATTTCAGCATGAAAGCGCTGCACTTCTTTTTTTCTAAATCTAACCTTGATAGGATTTGACCTTTAAAAAAATAGTTCTGCTTTGCCTTAAGCTACAAACATTTTTCCAAATGGTACAATGCATGTGTTATTTCTTTTTGCCATTTATTTGGTTGTGCAAATAGTGTCAGGTGTCCTTGGATGGTTATATGATGCTGGTTTTGCTGCATTAGGAAATGATTTTTTTTAATTTGGGGAAAATAATATTGATGGATCTTTCAGATTAAAAAGTTGGAATCAGAGTTGAAGCTCACAATTGCCTTTCAAATAGAGTTGGTTGCTGTTTCTGACAATTGCTTGTGTTGTAAAGTTTTGCATAGATTATGTGCTGCAGTCACAAATGTTAAGTGGTACAAACTTCCCATTATGGGACTGTCAACAAGTGTCATGCTTCACTCGTTAGGAGCTTGTTTGGGTGAAAACTGAGGGCCTCCATTATGACAGTCACTGAGCTGCGAATTAATAAATGTGCCAGGCTTAACTGCTTGGCTGCCTTGACACTGTTCTGCCTGTGCATGGGACCAGCTCCACTGTGGAGCCCATCATTTTTGGTTGGAGAGTGGTTGCAAAAGTGAATGCGCATGAAAGCTACATGGGCATCCTTCTGCTCAGTTTCAATTAATCTCGTTTACAGAATCTGCAAAAAAGAAGTGGCTCAAGTTGAGCTCAGAAGTGTGAGACACATTTTGTGTGAACCTAAGAAAGACTGTGCCGGGGCCACCTATTTGATCCGTTTCCAGCAGTGACCAACCCAAATGCCCTTGGGAAACTCTAAAGTAGGGCAGACTAGAGGGAAAGCCATCCTGTTTATCTGCAGCATCTGGTGGCTCTCAATCCGCCTCAGGCACTCTTTGCAGAAAAATGCAGAGGGATGGCCCAGGGATAGTTGTGTAGCCGCGGCATGGGTGTAATCAAATACAAGTGCTTTCAGACATCATAAAATCAACATAGACTAGGTACAGACGGCTTGGCAGCGAGACACTTTGGCAGGAGGGAATGCAGACATCTTTCCTGCAGGTTGTGCTGCCGTTGTCAGTTTCCCACAGCAAGACTGGAAGCACATTTAACTGAATGTCTCAGTCCCTTTTATTGATACCAGAGGACCTGCTTAAATGACATCTGCAGATTTTTTTAAAAAAAGAAAACTTCTTATCAATCAAATGTCCTGAAGCCAGTAGGGATAGCAGCATTTGTTTGTATCCCCCCCCCCCGGAATCCATTATGTTTACTTGAGATTCCTCTCCTTGCTCTAAGAAGCTAAAGTAAGCTTCCAATCATCCAAAGCTTTATTCATCTACTTCCATTGCACAAATCCCACTTCAGACTCTTGCACTATCATTCATAATACAAGTGCTCTGTTCCAGAAGCTGAGCCCCTGGTTCAAAGACCAAAACGTATAATCCATTTCAAAACACAGTGAGTGGCAGAAGGATTTATCCACGCTCTGCTGACACCCTGTGGGATTTTTCTTCTTGCTCTTTTGTTTCACTCTTGATGAGTTGAAGCAGACTTTCCGGACTCCCCAAAAATGAATATTCCAGACGCTCCTTGTGCGTTTGATCACTTGGGATGAAAGTATAGACTGAACGTGTGCATTTCATTTTAATGTAAAGTTCTGTTTTTTTGTTTTTTTTTAAAAAAGCATCGGTATCATGTTTCTGCTATTTTAATAATGACTGGCATGGGGGGGGGGGAGTACACCCAAATATCAAGTGATTTGTCTCCATCCGCTCTCACCCGGGTTAGATTGGCTGGAGAGGAGGAGGCAAAAGTCCAGAGCAGTACATGAGAGGAGTGTCTTTGTGATACGATTCTCTGTTCTGACAGAGAAGGCATTGTTTGCTCACTGTAATAGGCTTGGCAGCCAAATAAGGTAGGGATCTGTGCTGCGCATACAGATTCAGAAAGGACCAGAGCAGGCAGGAATCTGAAAATCCCAAGAACTGGATTCCCTGAGAGGGACTTCACCGCATGCCATGCCTCTAGCAGCTCTTCTGGAGTTTTCTTGCTGCTGACAAGCCGTGCGCTTCTGGAGGAGAAGCATTTTTAAACTACAGGTAATTCTTCTTGCTTTTATAAGGATTAACTAATATTGCTAGTAAGCTTTATCACCTCAAAACAGCAACTGAACTATATGTAGGCATTAGGCAACTGTCTGGTTTTTCCTGGCTCTGAGAATATTGTTAGGTTTAGATCTGGTGCCACCCTGAGCAAAGAAGAGAAAGCTATTTAGGTTCTTTATCTGTTGCATTATATCTGACAGTTAAATCTTTATAAGCAACGGGGGCTTGAGGATTTTTGCTGATGTGTTAGTGTGGAGTCATCCGCTGGGCTTACATAGCTCTGCACACTTCCAGATACCCAGTGCTGTTCTAAACAGAGTTTACACCCTCCTGAGCCCATTGACTTGAGGGGAGTTAGAAAAGGGCAACTTCAGGATTGTACTGCTTTAGAGTTGTGCTGATAGTTTCTTACTTCTTCGTGCTTCTTCCTGACAAACGAATATTTGTCTGTTGAGGAACAACAAAAACATATAGTGCAAATTGTGTTTATTAACCAATTTTCGTATGGCATTTTTGAGACTAGTGGATTATAAATTGTGCTAAGGTTTTACATAGTAATTCAGACGTGTTTCCTACATGGCCTTTCTGCTCATTATCTCTTGAGCCTTCAAGCGGCTCAGATTTTTTTTTTTTAAAAAAAAGCACTTTGAAACTTCTTTTTTAAAAAGGCTAACCTATTATATTCACGGCTGTCAAGTGAGCAGAGAGATTTTTTTGTTCCCCTAGACACTGGAAAACAGTTTAGAGGTCCCTGACCTTTTGTAGTGTGTGTACTTCCACTTTCTAAAGCTGCTGGCTTGAAAATCAGACCAGTCTGAAGTGCTACATTTTAGAATGATCATCTAAAGAGAAAAGAAACTGGGAAGCTGGTAATCTGTAGTGTCGAAGCTGCATGCAGTTGAATACCTGGAAGCTTATTCTGATGAATCTGGTTCAGGCCACCTGTGGGTTTGCAAGCATGGATTTGCTCTCGTGAGGCTCACTCGACTTTGTTGTGTCTTAATCTCCAAGGAACAACTGTTCCAAGTAGCACAAACACATTGCACTGTGGACCTGTGGAATCACGCTGCATGACAACAAGAGTCCTTGCCCTGTCGCCCTTGAAAACAGCTTGCCAAAACCATCTAGGATTTCGCTCTAAGGACCGCAAGTTAACTGTCAAAAGTTGGCGAATAGCTAAGGAAGCTTTCTAGGGGGGGGAAACCAATCAGCCCAAATCATTTATTGATTGCTTGGAGACTGTTTTGTACTTTCCCCCAAGACAGTTAAAGGCAATTCACATATTATGAGTTTAGGTATGAATTACAAAAAGTGTGACAGTTTTGAATAAGGATTTGAAACTACCTGCATCACACAGCTACTAATATGATGAAGTAGTCTCCTTTACACGAACCCTTAAACATTGCAAATTTGCAATGACTGCAAATCAGTCATTGAGGGGCCACAAGGCCCTTAGTTGTTTTGGTGGCACAGAATAGCATGGCTACAGTTCTGGAATTTGCCATGCCATGGTGGTTGCGGTTCCAACTGCAATTGGGGGAAAACTAAGACTTGTTTCTGTGCAATGTGTGTCCCATTGTTTGGAAGTACAGTATTGCTTGTTGAAACTTTTACACTTGAATTTTAAAATATTTTCTAGAAATGATCCCCATTGGTTTCAATAGAGTTAATTGAAAGATTCCAGAACAGACTGGCTCTGAATACAGTAAGAGTCATAGAAGGGGTATGCATACTGCCTCTCTGGCAACGATCTTCCCATGGAATGGAGTGGTTAAAACAAGGAATAGGGATATTCAGGTCTAAATTCCCTCTTTGCCTTGATATTTGCTAAGTTACATTAGCCAGTCAATTTCAGAGGGTAGCCATGTTGGTAGAACAACTAGATTTGAGTCCGGTAGCACCGATACATCTTTGAGAGTCAAGGTTCCCTTTGTCAGATTGGGGAGAAATGGTATCTGATGATCTTTGACTTTTAAAAGTTTATACTCCAAGGTGCTACTGGACTCACATCTAGCCATTAGTCAATATCTCATCCTGACTGACCTCACAGGGTTCTTTTGAGGCTAAAATGAAGGGTGGAAACCAGTTCTGCCACCCCATTTTCCTTGTAGGAGGCACAGGATAAAACCATAGTAGATAATGGGATGGTCTGGGTGTATGCAGTGTTCTACCAATTATAGACAAAGAGCTTTAAGGGTCCAGGAGTGAAGGTTTCACATCAAATATGGGGCTGAATGGTAGGCCGACTGGAAGGCACTTTTGAGTTTGCATAATTCGCTTTGTGGAAAATGGAAGACAACATTTGAAATTCTATCTGTGGTGGTAATGAAGACTACTGGACTTCGAAGGTAATGAGAGGAAAGACTGGAATTACATGCTTAAACCTCAGCTGCTGATGAGAAGCAACTTGCATCTTAAATGGACAAAGGTAATTAAAAGTGCTGTGAACAGCAAAGCATCTCTCTTCTGGAATACATTACATTAGGCTGGATCCTATAGTCCATTAATGAAGAGCGATCTCTTTGCCTTCTCCCTCCCTTTTCTGCATCTGCCCCCAAGACGCTGCTGAATTCCGGGACTCTTGAGAATGAGTCGGATGCAGTATTAAGGGCTGGAGCCTGAGTGGAAATTGGCAGAAATCTCATGCTTCTCTCTTCTACAATTTTTTCCAAAAACGGAGCAAGTGTTACACAAGAGGGGAAGAAACTTCTGCCATTTTCTCCTTCCTTGTTGGAGTCTCCTGAGCTGCATTCTGCTCCATTTCAAAGGGAGGGTCTTTTTAAGAAGCACGGGAAGAGGAAGGAGGAAGGGGAGGGGGAGATTCATCCCATAAACTCTTTGCACTCATGGTTGATAGGATCCAAACCATTAATTTTACTGGCTTTATCACACTGGTGAATTTAGTTCAGCAAGTTTTAAATTGTGTTAATTAATTTCAGGCTCCCGATAGCTCACAAAAGCCGTCCTACATGGAGAAATCAAAAAAGTGTTGTGAGGCATATACCTATTAGGACACTTTTAAGGTGTCTCTGTTGTATCTAATATGGTCTCTGCATTTTGAGCTGAAACAAGAGGGTGCTTGCATTGAGAAAGCCTGTTGAAGGGAAACAGGAGCCCCTACAAGACCCTAATTGTTTTTGCCTCCATGGGGTGTTCTGGAATTTGGAGAGAAGTGACCAAAAGATTCATCCATGTGAGTCAAAAATAGTTGGGCACATGCCCCAGATGTACATTCAGCCAGCCAGTTTCCTGACTATTACAGATTACAAAACCATTTCCCTCTTCATATAAAATATATATGTATGTGTAATGAAGTATTCCTGTCTATTTACTTGCGACAGATGGCTTTTCTGTACTGAAGAAGATTTTGGTGGTTTCCACACAGGGGACAGACTTCTGTGCTTTCCCCACTGATGCCGTGGCTGCTAATTCAATGCAGTGGCTATGGGGCTTCTACATGGCAGGTTTCTCCAGTTTCCCTGCCCCCAACCCCCAATAGCAATCATCCTTGCTCCCTTAGGCCACTCTGTTGTTGGGTTTTTTCCCCATTTTTAAAAAAGAAATCATACAATGAATACCTTTATATCTGTATAACGTCACAACAATCTGTGTATCAGGTTCTTGGAGTGCAGAGGAGGGCAACGAGGATGATCGGGGGCCTGGAAACCAAGCCCTGTGAAGAAAGGCTGAAGGACTTGGGAATGTTTAGTCTAGAGAAGAGGAGGTTGAGGGGGACATGATTGCTCTCTTTAAGTATTTGAAGGGCTGTCACGTAGAGGGGGGCAGGGAGCTGTTCCTGTTGGCAGCGGAGGATAGGATTCACAATAATAGGTTTAAATTAAGGGCGGAAAGGTACCGGCTGGATATTAGGAAAACCTTTTTCAACAGTGGAATAAGCTGCCTAGGGAGGTGGTGATCTCTCCCCCCCCCCAGCTTTCTTTAAGCAGCGTCTGGACAAACACTTGTCAGGGATGCTCTAGGCTGATCCTGCATTGAGCAGGGGGTTGGACTAGATGGCCTGGACAGCCCCTTCCAACTCTGTGATTCTATTATTCTAATTCCTAGTTTTCATTGTTTGAAAAGTAAGTCACACAGATACGCCTTTCTCCTTAGAGCTCTGCGACAAAAGGGGCTACAGGAATACTATTTTTGTTAAAAAGGTAGGAATCCAGAGAAGGTGTTTTACAGATTTTTGTAAATGTATACTGATATAACGATTCAACTGACTGTTGTGGCTTTTTAAAAAATAAAGAAAGAAATACCTCTGATGGGGGGGGGGGGGGAATGGCCACAATGGGAGCAGGGAAACTGACTGTCATATGGGTGGGGAAATCTGAACTTTCCCCCTCAGACAGCAGCCATCCAGGCTTTTTCCTGTGAGCTGTTCCAAAACTTCACAGAAAAGCAGGTTTGAGAAAGACTGGAGAAAAGCCAAGGAAGCATTGGGAGCTACACAAATGTACTATGATGCTGAGGGGAGACAAGGAAAAGAAAAACAAAAAAAACTCCCACAGCATTAGACCTGGGGCAAAAATAACTCATGTTGAAATCTCTTTAGAATTGTGTCTTATTACAATGCTACATTTTTCTCCAAAAAGATGCTGAACACAGAGGTTTATCTCTAAAAATAATCATGTAAACTCCTGTAGCCTCAGGATGAAGCTGCCCTAGAAAAATGTCTGACTGCCTTATTAAACCTTTCCCAGAAAGATCCTGCTCCTTTTTATACTGAAGGGCTTGGCTGCTGCTGTCCTCAACAGTTATTTCTGCAGGCTTGCCACTGAAATTAATAGGACTTCTTCCGGGACATCTGTATTGAGGGACTGCCACCCATATACCTAAAAGAACCTGACAGAAAAAAATGCACTCTGCAGCTGAAGCTGAATGTGCATGGTACAGTTCCCAAGCCCATCTTTGCCACTTAATGCTAATTTATGGAGGGGGGAAGGGTGTTGGTAGGCTGAAATTGACATGAAGGTGTGTCTCTCCCCAACTTTAAGAAAGGGTCACAGGGCAAAATCAATGATGGGAGAAGGGTTTAGAATATCACCTCTTTAGCTGCTCCACTGCTATGTTACTATTAACCAGCAAATACAGGTTTGGGGGATATATGTGTTGTCAAAATAACCTTATCCAAATTTCACATAAGAACCAGGTAGGTTAGATGAGGCGCCTAGTCCGTCTCGTTTAGCAACCAGATACCTCTGGAAGGCCTGCAGGCAGGGTACAGAGCCCCCAGTTGCCCCCAAGTTGTTGGTCTTCATAAAGTTATTATGGCTTGTTGTCATTGGTCAGCCTATTGGTCTAATCCTTTTTTAAAGCCAGCCAACCTAGCAGCTGCCACGACACCCTGTGGCAGAGAATTCCAATAACTAATTACCTACTGGATGCCAAAGTCTTTCATTTTGCAAGACCAGAATCTACTATCTTTTTGTTTGTTTTTTAGAAAGTGCAACTCCTGTTTTAGCTTACAGAGCGAGCCTGAACTTCCTTAACTCTGTTGTCAATGCTTTAACAAAATTATTTTGGATTTTCTTAGCAAGTCAAAGAAAATGGGTTTTTTTAATTATTCTTCTGTTAATTGCTGTGTTCGGTTTTAGTACCACATGCAAAGTACCAGATTTGTGACTTTCATATTGAGTTACAGCTTATGCAAGAACTTCCTTCTAATTTCATGGGTAGCTCCCATCTATCACATGCGAAAGCTTCAACTCTGGTATCTTCTTGGGTTAGGAAGTACATGGTGTCTCCACTGCTCAACCCTTGTGTTCTTCTTTTTCAGTATATACCCGTTGCTTCCTCATTGAAACTGTGTGACTGCAAGGGGGAATGCAGCTGTGAAGTAAGTAAGCCTCTTGTATTAACAAGTTCTTGATTTATTTGTGATACTGCTACTAATTTTATTCCAACACATATTTATATTGCTACTCAAATGACATGTAGTTGTTTTATGCTGTAACTAATGCTGTTGGTCTGTGCATATTTGTGCCATTTTACAATGAATAATTAGTCGATGACATTCTTTACCACACAATGTGGTGGTGGCCACTAGCTTAGAATGGTTTTTAAAAGGATAAGGCAAATTAATCAGAGAGGACAGGGCTATTAACCATTTACAGCTAAATGGTTAGAAGTAGATTACATCTGAATGTCAGATGTAAGGCATGTTTGGCTTGTGAGCCACCAGAACCATCTGCCTGTCCTATATTGTAAATGGAATCCTGAATTAGGCAGGTTTTAGGGTCAGACTAGAGGAAATGCTAGGGCTTTTATAATTGTGACCTGCCCTGTTTGTTTTTAATGTTCACTTAAAACTGGAGAACAGTACAAGCTGGGGAACAGAGGAATTAAATCAAATTGAGACCACAGTGCTTGGGAAGGGTTTTCTTTAAAAAGCATTCTTAGAGTGCTATGTTCTTGCAAGGAATGCAGAGAGGGTGATAAAGAGGGGAAACTATTCTGGTGCGCCCAAGACTGCAGGATCCCAACATATTTCCTAAAGTTAGTGGACAAATGAAGTTGTACCTATCAGACCTTTCACCTTTGACATTCAGGGTATTGGCTTACGTAGTCAAACAAGAAGGCTGTTTGTTTACCTAGATGATTGGCATTTATCTATATATCTAATTTCCAAGTCGACCCCTGGTGTGTGGATGCTTAAATCCGCACATCGGGGGGACCTGGGGGGGAGGGAGAGGTTTGTGCGCATGTGGGCCGGTCCCCACGTGTGCACAAAAATCCCAAACCTGGAAAAAAAGATGGGGGGATGTTTAAATCCCCCCGAAACTCATAGAGCGTCCCCTGTGCATGCGCAGGGAACGCTCTGCGGCCGCCACGGCCGCCACTTGGGAGGGAAGCGGCGAGCAGGGGGGGGCCCAAAGCGGCGACGTCCGAGTGGCTCGACGCACGGCCCTCCCTTCAGAGCCGGGGGGAAGAGAAAAAGCCGGCGCCGCTTGGGAGGGAAGCGACGAGCGGCGAGCAGGGAGGGGGGCCAGAGCGGCAAGGGCCGAGCGGCTCGACGCACGGCCCTCCCTTCGGAGCCAGAGGGGGAGAGAAAAAGCAGCCACCGCCGCTTGGGAGGGAAGCGGCGAGCAGGGGGGGCAGAGTGGTGACGGCCAAGTGGCTCCCCGCTCGGCCCTGCCTTCAGAGCCGG
>NW_015175364.1:1112081-1121184 GCF_001447785.1 Gekko japonicus | reverse complement strand
GACTTTTGTGCACACTTGGGGCAGTCCCCAGGTGTGCACAAAAATCTGAAAACTTTTTAAAAGTATCAGGGGATATTAAAATCCCCCCAAAACTAAAAGAGCATTCCCTGCACATGCGCCGGGAACGCTCTTGGAACGGCTTCGCTTCTGCCGTCAGCAGAAAAGGGGAGGGGTGGGGGGAAGGCTTGGCCGGCGTGCGACTGTAAGCCGCAAATCCCTGGCCGCCACCACCGCCGTCCATGGGGGGAAGGAGAGAGTACCGCCGTCCATGGGGGGAAGGAGAGAGTTTGCCAAAGGGAGCTCCGGCCTCGCTGCCACTGCTGGGGGAGCCAAGGGGGAGGGAGAAAGCTTGGCGGGCCGCCGAGGCCTTGCCGCCGCCACAGCTGAGGGGGGAGAAACCTTGGCCGCAAACTAAGCCTAGCTTCGGGGAGAGAGGGGGGAAGGAGAAAGGTTGCCACGCTGGCCTCAGAGCCACCACTGGGGGTAGAGGGAGGGAGAAGGATGGGCTCCTCTGATGGGTGGGTTCTCTCTCCCGCTTTCGGCCCGCCTCCCACTCAGCAGAGCCACCACAATCGCCTTTCTTCTGTTCCTCCCCTCTTTCCTCGTCTACCTGTCCTCCTCCCCCACGGCGGTGCGACTTCAGCCAGCCCCAGAGTGGCATAATCGAAGTGAGGACAGGATGAAAAGCTGGGAGAGACAGCCGGCCGAAAAAACTTTGCAGGCCCGCCCCTGGACGGCGAAAACTGCGGCCTAATTGCTCGCGGGACGAGCGACGTCCCGCCCCCCTGCCTGCAAACTAGAACACAGTATGCAACATTTTGTTGCGGGTCTCCACTTGTCTATATACTAATAGCCAAGACGCCCCCTGTGTGCGGGTATCTAAATCCGCACATTGGGGGCACCTAGGGGGCAAAGAGATTTTCCTGCACATTTGGGGCAATCCCCAGATGTGCAGAAAAATCTGAAATCTATAAAAAACTATTGGGGGGATACTTAAATCCCCCCAAAAGTAAAAGAGCTGCCTTGCCGCCACCGCCACTGGGGGGGCACGGGAGAAGGCTTGGCAGGCCAGCCGCTCAGGCCTCACCACTGCTGCCGCCGCTGCCGCAAGAGGGAGAAAGAAAGCTTGGCGGGCCTGACGGCTGGGAGCCGCGCGGGCCTTGCCATTGGTGCGGGAGGGGAGAAGGCTTGGCGGGCCTGGCGGAAGCCACTCGGGCCTCACCATTGGTGCCAGGGGGCAGGGTAGAAGGCCTGGCGGGACCGGGGGGGGGGCCCTTGCCGTTGGTGTGGGGGGGAGGCTTGGCGGACCCAGCGGGAGCCGCACGGGCCTCGCCATTGGTGCCAGGGGGAAGATGGAAAAGTCTGGTGGGCCCAGCAGGAGCTGCGCAGGCCTTGCCATAGGTGCTGGGGGGGGGGAAGGTTTGGCGGACCCGGCGGGAGCCACATGGGCCTTGCTGTTGGTGCCGGGGGGGGGGAGGCTTACCTGCAGCTGCTTCCTCTTCCTCCATGTGGAGCTCCCACTCCGCGAGTTTTGCAGGTCCCCCTTCTTGTGATTATATAATACATTTGGTATGTAATATTCTGTGTACTTTATTATGCTGTATTACCCACAGCATTTGAGGAAGTGCAGGGAGAAGAATGAGGGATCCAAGTCCCTGCTCTGAGCTGCGGTGACACTCATGGATTTTCCAAAGGGTTGCCAGCATACAGGTCCCAGCGGGGGTTTCCTTGCTTTTGGGGTGCTTTGATCCACCACCAGCCAGTTGGCCGTTGGGGGAAACCCCACCCCCAAACAAGGACACTGTTGCACGGCGCCATCAACATGATGATGTCACTTCGAGGTAATGTCATCACGTTGGGGATGTTGTGCGGTAGCACTGTAGTTTTTGGCCAAACTGGTTTTGAAGACAAAAAACCATAGAGTTTTGCCCCAAAACCAGAGCATCATGTGCAATGTCACCGACATGATGAATTCACTTCTGGGTGACATCATCACTTCAGGGACCTAGCAACCCTAATGTCACATTTAATGACATCACTTCCAGGTTCCAGCTGAAGTGATGTTGCAATGTTGCGCAATACCAATTTCCTTCCCCATTTTTCCCACTCCATTGAGCACCAATAGGGGACCAAGTGGGGATTTGACTGCTATAAGCAGGCAACTCTAGACCCAAGACTGTTTTGTCTCAGGCCCAGGTTACCTCTTTGTGATCTAGGTTTTTCTTCTGAATTGATACCACCAACAGCTCAAAATTGCTATTTGCCCTGCAGTAAAAATATATATAGGATCAAAAAGAAGCTAGAAGGGCTGTTAACCAACTGATGTTTTGATTTTTGAGTTCTGATGTCTGGAATGAGTATATGTGTGTGTGTATGTGACTAGATATAGTGCTTTTGTGATTGTAAGATATATGCTTAATGAGGTTGAAAGCCAGGATATAAATGCTCTAAATAAAAAAAACACACACATGAGTTTTTTGATTTTAAAAAAACGAAGTGGAGAAAAGAGTTCAACATCTCTTTTTCCAGTTGCTGTGACTTTTTAAAAATAATCTGCAAATCTTCTGGTGTCTCATCTACTTTGGTCCTTATTCTGATTCATCAGCGCAGTTCATATTTTATTATGTGTCAGTGTTGTTGACTATTTTTATTTACTGTTCTGAAATCAAATATTATACAAATATTTTAACTGGTGGTGGAATATGATATATGTCACTATGAGTGCACGTAACTGCTTGCCTGTCTTCACCTTTTGAACTGTTTCAAAAGTCCAAGTGTGATAAATACCAATGGAAATCTCAAAGAGAGGAATATGCAATGGATGGCCTTCAGAAGAAAAAGTGACAAAAGGATTGATTGGCTGAATATTCATACCTTGGAGCCTTTGTGATATCCTCAACAATAACTCTTACCTTATAGTTATGTTTCCAGCTCCAAAGAACCAAATATCTGCAATCTCAGTTTAATTCAAGCGGGCCAAAGGCCCGCTTACACTGACACCAAGGAGGGGAAGGGATTTAGAAAGCACCTTGGCCAGTCGTCTTGGACCATAATGAGCCAAGAAGGAAAAGGGAGGTGTGGAGAGGGCTAGAAACAGGAAAAGGAGGTTAGGCTTTAGCACTTGCCTGACCAATCAGCAGCAGCTCATGTTTGTGCCTCTGACTCTACTGCTGTGGGCATCTATTGACTGCACTTCAGTTTAGCACCATTTGCAAACCAGAATCTGCTTTCCTATTGACCTCAGTCCCTACTATTTGTACCTGTGAAATATAACCAACCTGTGTCCATGTTGTGTGTCCTGAATAGCAAATATGTCCATATCTGAAGCATCTCTCGTGTGTCTAAAATTGTTCCATACATGCACAGACTTCTGCCAACCTTTTCTTTTGACTTTAACACTTCCTGCTGCATTGGAAGCTGGACTAAAAGAGCTTTCGTGAATGCGTGAATGGATATATTGAGAACCCCACAGACGCCCTTCCAATCATTGTTTTATATCTTCGGGAATATCCCCCCCTTACAAAACTTCATTTTTTCTCAAAACAATGTCAGTTGTTTCTCCAAGTATTTCTCCTTTTCCTTTCCAAATGCTGTAGTCAGTCATCTTGCAAGTTAAAAAGCAACACTCCTCTTGCAAATTTTCTTTTGCCTGTCTTTGGTACTTATCCTCTGATGTTAGCATATTGTTTCTCTTAGCAAACTGCCAGGGAACAAAGCAGAATACCCTTTCAGCTGCCCTCTTCATTCTTTCCCCCCCAGCCCCCTGCTGCCCATTGGCATGCTAGAGTCTCTTCACTTGGATGGAAGGGCATGGGTTCTGACAGTGCTACTTTATGTTTCAAGGCCGGCCATGTGAACCAATCACCTTGGCAGATCGTAACCTATCAGATGTATTCATTTTTCTATTCCAATGGTTGGTTGGTTTTGACTTAGTTCTCTTCAGGGTTGTGAGAGTGAAGTCAAGGGTTCTTCAATCCCATACTATTACAAAATTGCACACTGCGAAAACAGACTTTCTTATGACCCCAGTGCCTTGTATTTTTTTTTAAATACTAACTATGCCCAAAGTAGTTTTTGGTGTCAGCAGAGTTGGAAGTGGTCACTGGGGAGATGCATATACATCCTTATCATAGCAATTGCTGAGTCCACAAATAAATGCTGGGAAGCAAGCACACAAGCTGCTTCCTTACCGCTGTCTGACATAAACCAAGCACATGTTTAGGATTAAATTCTAAAAAGAAAATGTTAAAGCCAACAATTTATTAGTCTTTAAGGTTCCACAAGATTCTTGATTATTTAGTCTGCCCCTAGCTCGGCATGCCAGGCATACCAAGATTTGACAACTCTTTAGATGTATTTGTACATTCTTCCCATTTCAAAAGAATTTTCAATATTAATATTGGCAGGTGGGGATATGTCAGAGATTTTGGATAGCTATTTTTCCCAGTTACTAGAAATTAACTGGGGAGATCTTGCTTTATCCTTGGTTCTTAAAATTCTTTCCAAATATGCTTACTTGAGAAGTAATAAATTAAGTGAAATCAAAATGCAGATCTTGCACTTATTACCAGGGAGGTGCCATATGTTACCCTTTGCCTTACTTACTCTTAGCTTGGTTCTGAGAACTGAAAATTTGGAGTCTTATATATTCCCTTCAGAAACATAACATTTTGAAGGAAGTGCAGGAGATGAAGTTGTGTAAAAGAGAAGGTTCTATTTACCTTGCTAAATATAGGACTTAAAAACAAAATTTTTGTTTTTATTAGTCCCTTGCATTTGTTGATTCAAAGTAAAGCCGAATATGGGTTTCAGCACAGAAAGATAACTTATTTATTTAAAATATATTTATGTACTGCCTCTCCACCAAATGTACATTTTTGTGTACAGCGCAATTAAACAAAGCAAAATGAAATCAATAATGCAGTCCCATTAACAAACAGCAATGATATACAATCGTTTAGCCATCCACAGTGCCTACCAATGTCTCTGCCTTTAGCATACATATTTTCAATTTATGTTCTCCAGTCTGACAATATGAACTCTCTTCCAGTTGGCATCAAACTGACTCATCTGTCATATTATTAAGATGCATGACGCTCTTAAACCTGTGTTTTTTTTTGTGTTTGCCTTTGTCAAGGCTAGTTCACACAGAATGTTTTCCTGCAGTGCAAATGGCCCATGATGCAAGTTCACAGTTGTTGGTAATGCAGTGTATGAACAGGAGTGCAGCCTGCAGCAGCTCTGGTTGGGATAACAATTGCCTGGGTTGTTGTGATTTATATCACACATTACATTTGTCCACAACAAGCACACGAACAAGGATGTTGTAGATTGTTTATGTAGTCTTATGTGGCCCAGCCTGAAATTTGAAAGATAATAACTATCCAAACTATGACTTGGCTTTTGTTAATTTTTTTCATCTACAAGCAATTCAGATCATAGCTGCTGTCTAGATGTCTGCTGCACATGGTTAAAACCCATTATATCTGGAACTTCACTGTGTGTAACTGTCAGATTGTGAGTTTTAGCAGACTAAGGCAAGACATATCACAAAACAAAACATCAGAAGAAAGTGGGAAGGTGGGATAGGAAAACTAACCACAAACAGATGTGGAACTAGCCTGCATTTTGTACACAGTTAACATGTTGAATAATACAGGTTGCATACTAGACTAATTTACTATAAAGCAGCACTACATTTTTTGATATTGTTAATTCAAAAATCCTATAGTGGAACAGCTGGTGTTCTTTTTAACTATTTAAAGCCACATGCTGAGACTCTAAAGAATAATCGTCTTATTCCTTGGAGTTTTAAAAACAATTATTGTTAGGGCAAAATCATAGGAATACAGGGACAAGATGGCTAGATATTAGCTCCTGTAAGACTTTCCCACTACTTTCTGCCATTTTACATGGTCCCTTAATTTAGGCCCTTTGTGAGTTATGATGCATGAAGTGGTATTTTGTTATTTGCAGTAAACGACAAGCAAGAATCAAGTGTTTAATTATATTTCCTCACTTCTTTTGTTCCCCATTAGTGCTACTAGATACTTGTCTTCATTTATTGCATAACACATTTCATGCCTCCTTTTGAAGGCTCAAGACGTGATAGCGGGAGGTCTAGACAGGATTTTTGAATATGAACAGAACAGCTCTTTATATGTGTGAAGACCTTCTTAAATAACATAACCACATGTAGACGCTGTTCTGCAACATACGGTTTATGATCATGATGGGGTTTTGGAGCAGTAATCATGGTTATGTCTGGGGTAGTTTAGGGACACAGACAAATCCTCCAGCTAAAGCAGCTGCTATTGCCTCCGGCTTTGAAGCTGATGCTTTGGGTTTGCTCATCCTGAAAAAACACTGAAAAGCCTGCTAGAGCTCTCATCCAAGTACGCAGAGTTAAGGTTTCTTAAGGTGAAAACTTTGCTTCGTGCCACTGAGTACATTTTGGCTGCTATCTTAGATTTAAAGATTTATGAGGTTCTTCTGAGTCCTTGATCCTAAAGTAAGACATTCTAAACTAACTCAGATCAATTCCAGAGTGATAGCTCTGGTCCTCTGTTTAGCAAAAAAAAAAAAAAAAGCACTCTTGGCATCTTAGACTAACAGATTTATTATGCATAAGCTTTCATGGACTAGAGCCCATTTCATCAGATCCATGAAGTGTATCCTCACATGGCAGATATATATATGCACTGGATTGAAAAACAGCTCTGGCCCTTTTTTTAGAAAAAAAAAAAAAAAAGCACTCTTGGCATCTTAGACTAACAGATTTATTATGCATAAGCTTTCATGGACTAGAGCCCATTTCATCAGATCCATGAAGTGTATCCTCACATGGCAGATATATATATGCACTGGATTGAAAAACACACACGTAAACAATGGGGTCAGGAGGCAATAAATTGCTTGAGATGCAGATGGTGACATTTCTTTGCCACGATAAATCTGTTAGCCTCTAACATGCCACATTGCATCTAGTAGGCATATTAGATCTTTGAAAAATAAAACATTTAAACTAATGAGAGCAAGCATGTTTTATTTGGACCTGAGAAGCCTGGGTTTTGAAGCCCACAGCAGACATGAATACAGGTTTTGCTCTGTTTTTCTTCACAGAACTGTGAACATCTTGCTCAGCCCAGCACCTGTTATTTGAGATGAGAGGTCTATGAACTTTGACACAAACATGCTTAGTATAATGAATGCACCAGGTGAACATACATTGTTCGACTGTTATGTCCTATGTGCAAGTCGAGGCTTGAATCTGATCATCGTGCCCTTTGGGTTCACTGGCCAACTCTTAAGGCGTAGCTGGGCAGCTTTGCAACCACTCAGTAGCCTTGGTAGGCAGGTTTAATTTCTTTATATCTTGTGGCATGCACAGTAGGAAATATCAATCTCCCGCAAGAATTATGGTTATTATTTTTAAAGGTTAAAAATCATAAACATCCATGTTTAATTGCCATAGAGGAAGGCGAAAAAACTCCATATCCCATGAGGATGTGTAACTTCGTGAACACAGAACTGCTTTGGATGCAGTTGCAGTCATTAATGTGCAAACTGTCAGGACTCAGGAGGACACACAAAGACAGCCACGCCAAATTAGTGAAAGTGAAATGCTGGGTTTTTAATGTAAAGTGATTCTTATATTGAGTGATGGTCATATTTTGGTGGTGGTGAAGTGCCAATAAACCAGAATGCATTTCTGTGCATGCACAGAGGCAGCACTTTGTGTGGTAGATGTGTTCCAGGCTATGTTGATACAGTCGTTATGTGAACCAAACTGGTGGTGTTCAGTCATCTTTAGTGAGAGCCATGCAACTAGCCTGTAACAATAGATATTTCCCTGAAAAATAACTACAGTTCCATTTGGTAGTGTAAGAATGCATAGGTATGAATTACGCTGGTGGTTGATCAAGCATTTCTGCCTTGTGATCCTTTTAAAATGGAGAAGTGAAGTAGAAATCTTGGCAAGAAGGAAATCCTATAATATTATGTACTGTCTTTGTAAGTCTATCTACCATCTTTTTGTGATCCACTTCTTTGTATTTGGTAGAAGAGAGTCCATCAGAACTTTCAAGGGGAGAGGATTTAGTGGTCTGGGATTTGTCTCTTTGGAATTTTTTAGCTATATCCCACTACCACTAACTGCTTTTTTTGGCATAGGGATGATGGAGGGAGAAAGACATATAAAGGCTTATGCAGGCTGTTTGTCATTAGCTGCCCCTAATCCATTCCAGTACTTCTCACACCTCTTTCTATGAGTACACCTCCATAGATCTAAACGTCACTGTTACAGGATACTAAATCAATGCTTTGACAAATCAAAGCATATAGGTCTCATCTTAGGTAAGGTTATAGTCTGTTTTAATCAGTTTGTCATCAGTCAGAGAAACCTGTACTTTAAAATACTAGTACAAGGAGTGCACAGCAACAGCCTCAACATTATTTGCATTAATGGTTGCCGATTGATATGCCGAAAGGTTATGAAGAGGAAAATTCAGGAAACAGACATATTTGCTTGAGGGAGGCAAGTACGAGGGAATCATGTTTGCCATGCGAAACAGCTAAAGGAAAAGATAGGAATACAAGCATAGGTGAGCCTGAATCAGTGCCACTGGTGATGGAAAGTGCCATCAAGTTGCCACCGACCTATGGTGACCCCATAGGATGTTCAAGGCAGGAGACATTCAGAAGTGGTTTACCATGGCTTGCCTCCGCGTAGCAAACCTGGGCTTCCCATTCAAGTACTAACCAGGGCTGGACCCGGCTTAGCTTCCAAATCTGATGAGATCAGGCTAGCCAGGTCAGGGCAATCAGTGCTGATACTACCTAGATAAAAAAGGGTTGTTCTTTTTTCAAACAAGTGACAATGCTGCAGCGGGAGAAATAGAGGCAATTCCTGGCGTCTCCAGTTAAAGAAACTCAGATAGCAAACGTTGGGAAATGACCAGTCTCTGCCTGGGACCCTGGAGAGCTGCTGCCAGTTGGAGAAAATAATCCTGAGCTAGATGGACAAGTGGTATGACTCAGTATAAGATACTTCGTGTTTTCTTATGATGTGTCTTTTGCATTTGTTGGTGTTTTCCCTACCCTA
>NW_015175364.1:1091681-1111759 GCF_001447785.1 Gekko japonicus | reverse complement strand
TGACACTGTCTAACCATCTCATCCTTTGCCGTCCCCGTCTTCTTTGACCTTCAATCTTTCCCAGCATCAGGGTTTTCTCCAGTGAGTGCAAACATGTCTTTCAAATGCCGGGAAAGATGCCTGGCTTTAAAGTTTGATGCGAACGTATCAAGCAAGCTAGTACTGTGAAAGGGTCATTATGGCTCCTGATTCTGCCACTTTCTCCAGATACTTGGTGACATATCTCTGCAGGTCTGCTATTGGTTCACTGACTTCAGCCTTTGAGAAGTTCCTGGTGGTGATGCACTGTGCTAAAACTGATGCTGCTTTTGGAAGAGCAGTTCTTCAGAGCCTGTTTCTTCAAGACGACCTGCAGATAACATCAGGTACATGGCTCCCTAGTCATCAAATCACCGCAGACTGTGACTGCAGCCATGAAATTAAAAGACGCCTGCTCCTTGGGAGGAAAGCGATGGCGAACCTAAACAGCATGATAAAAAGTAGAGACATCACCCTGCCAACAAAAGTCCGCATGGTCAAAGCAATGGTATTCCCAGTAGTCATGTATGGCTGCGAGAGTTGGACTATAAGGAAGGCCGAGCGCCGAAGAATAGATTCTTTTGAACTATGGTGCTGGAGGAGACTCTTGAGAGTCCCTTGGACTGCAAGGAGATCAAATCAGTCAATCCTCAAAGAAATCAACCCTGACTGTTCCCTGGAAGGCCAGATAATGAAACTGAAGCTCAAATACTTTGGCCACCAAATGAGAAGGGAGCACTCACTGGAGAAGACCCTGATGCTGGGAAAGATTGAAGGTCAAAGAAGACGGGGACGGCAAAGGATGAGATGGTTAGACAGTGTCATCGATGCAACGAACATGAAATTGAGCAAACTTCAGAGGATGGCGGGAGACAGGAGGGCCTGGCGGGAGCTGGTCCATGGGGTTGCGAAGAGTCGAACTCGACTGTGCGACTGAACAACAAGTTTTATTAAAGTTAAGTGCTACATCTCTGGTAGCAGGGAAGCCTTGTTGTGTCTCCTGACAGCCCAGACTGTGATGACTGCATTCTGCAACACCAACTGGAGTGATCGGAAAAAGGATGCAGTGCAGGAAGAGCCTGGTGAGCATTTGAGGCAGATTTGCTTCAAAAAACTCAGCACCAGCATTCTTCCAAAGTAACAGAAGTCTGGCAAAGGATTTCCCAGAAGGCAGCTTCATTGACACTCAGTATTCGAAACAAGAACTTTTATCTGATTGCCAGCTTCTTTTCTTCAAAAGACCAAGCCAGATCCAGACTGACAGCTTCAGGACTGACCATTACAGTACTGTAAAAGCAGTTTCCTAGGGTTGCCAACCTCCAGGCAGCAGCTGGAGAGCGCCTGGAACCATTACTGATCTCCAGACTACAGAGATCCGTTCCTCTGGAGAAAATGTCTGCTTTGGAATGAACGAACTGGATGGCATGATACCCCACTGAGGGTCCCTCTCGCCTTCCCAAACCCTGCCCTCCCCAGGCTCCACCCTCAAATCTTCAGGAATTTCCCCTCCTGGAATTGGCAGCCCTAAGCTTACCCCAGATGGTTCATTCCAGAAATCTCTTTCTCCTTTAGATTTGCATTTTTGTGTCATTTTTAAAAAGTGAATAAGGCCGGCACTGGACAGCTTCCTAGGTCCAGATTTCATGGGTGTAACCTTAATCCCTTTCAGCAAGTTTCTTCATGTCCAAAAAGATAATGCAGCTCCTTAATCTTCCCACAGGATAACTGTGTGTCTTAGTTGATCATGAACCCCAAGTAAATGTAAGATGCTTTCAACTTTTCTATTATAAACAGCATGGGGCATTTGTTTGAAGCCCCACATTTGCATGCTGATTTGGAAGAGAGCCAATCTTTCTGACTAAATCTTCTCTGAAATGACTCATGTGTAGCTCGTCTCATCTCTTTCTCCTCCTAGAGTGAAGAGCGCTAGTTTACCCCATCAGGAAGAATCATGTCTGACTGTTTTTAATCATGAGTTCTAGGAGTGTTGTGTTTTTTTAAAGTCACAGTGGGTAAATCTGTAAGCCAAGCAGGACACACAGACCCCGAGATTGATTTTGCCTGTTCAGCAGATGGCTTGAGACAATATGCTGCAATATACGCCTGCTGAGACCTGAAGGCAAATGTGCCGTAAGTAACCTTGCGATAAGCCTGTTAACGCTAAGGCAATTTTCTATTTTAAACTCAGTAAAGCTCCCCCTTTGTTTGCCGCCTGCCTATTTACAGAAGCTGCCCTGCAAGGGTTATAGCAGAATGTTTGCTCTAATAATAGGGCTGAGCCCTAAGGTCTTTTGGCAGGCAGCACTTCCATTTATCCTACCAGGAGTAATGGTACTTGTTGCTTAGTGTACAGAGAACATTTCATATGTTTGCAAGTGTTTCATAAGCAGCTAGAACAGATGCCCAGGAGGAGAGGGGAGGTAAAAGGGAGACAAAGAATTACCTGCTGCCTTTTAACACGGGACAGAATGAACAAGCCATATCTTCTGGCATTTCCCCCCCCCCCAACAAAGCAGAAAAACATGGTTTAGTCTTGAGCATTTTTGAGAAACAATCCAGATTGCAGATAGCGCGTTGAGTTTGCTTAAAGGAAATATCAAGTCACTGATTTGAGTTGTTTCTTCAATTAAATAAAACATTGCAAAAGTCTCTTGTAAACCTAGGGTTAACATTCCCCAATTGGGGGAATCCCCCCACTTTTGTGGGTTCCTCCCCGCTGGAGGCCAGCGGGAGGAAAAATCCCCCCCCAAAGCAGAGACATCGTGGGCAATGTGCTGACATCACCCGGAAGCGACATAGGGACACCGGTGATGGGGGGTGACACTCTGGTTTTTGGGCAAAACTCTATGGTTTGAGGGCAATTTTATCATAGAGTTTTGCCCAAAAACCAGAATGTCGCCCCCACATCACCAGCAAGACTACGTCACTTCAGGTGACATATGCAAACCCAAAGTAAAAGTAACTGTGGCATGAACTGGATCAGACAAGGGGAGGCAGGTGTGTTGAAACTGTAAAACTGAAAGTGTGTTTCTTTTTCAACCAAATCTTAGGAGCAGCAACTGCTTAAAGAAAGCAATGCAGGCATCCCAGTTTTTTTTAAAGGCTCCAATGATCAGTGTTACTCCTGAATTAGGCTGTAAAGAATAAACCTGAGAAGGTTCTCTGCCATATTGCATCCAGTCTGAGATTCCCAGAGACAAAATGGCACTTTCCTCCCTTACCCTGCCTACTGAAGCCCATGGATCTCCACAAGATGCTGCTCCTGGGGGATATGTGACCTTGAGGAATGACTGGAGGGGGGAAGGGGGATTCAGTGGAAATTATTAATTTAATCTGGATCCAACCGATTAAGCAGAATGTATGCTTTGCCCAACCCATAGGCCAGACAGACGGTAAACAGTGATTCACATTTCTTTCTTTGCTTCTACTGTATTGTGAGAACAAAATGCTGGAAATTTCATGCTGGTGATATTTGTGAGACTCAACTTTTTTGGGGGGGGGGGTATTTTTTATTTTACGGGAGTAGAATGAAAAAGTAGGGCTTCTGTTGTAGCAACTCAGTCAATGTGACAGCAGAAAGTACTGTGCCATAATAATGTGTCTTGACGCATGGTATCAGCTAGCTGTGGCAGATTAGATTGCTACTGTGCTGCTAATGAGCATTTGTTCATGCTTCCTTCCCTCCTCCCCACTTGAAAATTGCACAGCTGTGATTTAGACTAGGGAGCTCCAATGGGCAGTATGTGAGCTACTGGTAGCTCACTGGCTGCTGCAGAGTAGGTCATTGTGTCCCCTTGGAAGACTCAGGAAAAGATGCAGAAAGATCTGCTCCAAATTTATATAATATTTAAAAATACTTATTTCATAGGCTTTTTCTCTGTGCTGCTTAGCTTGATAGCTTCATTTCTGGTGTTCTTCCCAATTCCTGTTCTGTTTCTAGGACAGAACAAAACTTGGTAACAAGCTGGGGTAGGAGGGAATAGCTTGGGATATTTTTCTTTACTCACAAGTAGGTCTCATTCAAGAAAAAGGTGGTGGCCCCTGACAGACAGACGTGGCAATTGGAGAGCCATGACCGAACTTCCCTAGCATTCTTAAATAGCTGCCCTAGTTTGGTTTGGGGCCATAGTATAGAGGGAAAACACAGCCCTTTTAAAAGTTTGGAAAGATCCAATCATAGGTTTCCCAGGGGCGTATCTGCCTTGACCCTTAAATGTTCAGTTGCCTTTTAGAAAGGGATGTTCACTTCAGCAATGAAGGATCACACAGGTGTGCCCTTCCAGTATCTAGGATCACACCGGTGTGCCCTTCCAATCTCTTTTTTTACCTTGCAATCATAGTTAATAAGTGATTCATAGGTGCCATGACACCTGCCAGTGTTTATCATTGTGCCCACTTGTTGCTTGAACCTTGAGGATAAAATGCCAAGGGTGGAATGGAAAAGGGAACTTCCAGTTGCTCTCTACTGAGCTTTTCCCAAGTCGATGCCACATAGTCATGGACACAGAATTTATTATGTAAACTCTCCCCATTGTTTGGAAACTGAAACAACCAAAGTGTGCTTCTTTCGCAAAGAAAGCTAGGATTGGTTTCTTCCATGCCCTTGGCACAGGAGGTGGTTCTGGAGAGCCCAATAAGCATTGCCTTTGCAGCTGAAGGCTGTGTCTATTCAGAAGCGGCTACCTGTTATAGGAGGTTCTTGGCTTAGCCCCTCCCAATGTTTTGTGATTGGCCCTTCCCCCATGGACACAATAGTTTGCTTTCTCTCAGATTTCTGAAACGGCCCACAGACTTCACAAGTGTGGAGTCTCTAGTTCCTTCCATTGTGGAGATTTAAAGGGAAAGGCATATCTCTGCAACCAAACAGGCATGGGTCCCTAACTTTTCTAAGCCTGCAGGCACCACACAGGGTGATGTGCAAACCTACAAAATGGCTGCTGCAAGAGGTAGAGCCAATCACACCATGGCCACCACAAGAGGCAGAGACAATCACAACATGTTAGGCAGTTAGGTCATGCATAGCTCTAGCAGTAACTCTTCTACATTTAGGTATTGATCTCTATTTAACAGGATGCCTTTTAAAATCAACATATTGTTTAAGAAACTGTTCTTGCACACACGCAGCTACCTTCAGTCATAGTGCTGTGGTGGCATAGGGCTGCCAACTCCGAGTTGGCAAATACCTGGAGATTTGGGGGGTGGAGCCTGAGGAAGGTAGGTTGGGGAGGTGAGGGACTTCTGTGGGGTATAATGCCATAGAGTCCACCTTCCAAAGCGGCCATTTTCTCCAGGTGGACTGATCTATGTCACCTGGAAATCGGTTGTAATAGCGGGAGATCTCCAGTCACTACCTGGAGGTTGGCAGCTCTATGGTGGCAGCGGCGCCCAAATCACCTTTTTAAAAATCCAGCCAGTCAGATCTCCAGTGGCCAATCAGAAGTCCTGTTGGGCAAAAGCCCCGCCAGGCCTTGCCCTCTCTCTAAAAATGCTTGGCAGGCACTGGGAAAGGTGTCAGCAGACTCCATGGTGCCCACAGGCTTCACACTGGGGACTCCTGAACTAGACACTTTTAAAAATGAAAGCAGTGAATTAAGATAATTTGTTACGCCAGTTGTTATGGTGGTATAGTGATATGATGATATTCTATTGCTGATTTTTAACAAGTTGGAAAAAAAACCCACTGGTTAGGTGGAAGGGGGATGGCCACTGCCAGGGGACAGGGCGGGGAAACTGGGGAAACCCTCATGGAAGCTCTGTTGCTGCTGTGCTGTATTAGCAGCTGCACCAGCACCAGGGGAACCACAGAGGCCCGTCCCCGTGTGGAAACCACCAGGGTCTGTTTTAGCTCCGCTACTGAATCAGTAGTCAGGGCCCTAATGTGTTTCAGTATGTCTGGCTACCACAGCCTCCAGCTATGCATCTCAGCCTCTGTGGAGCCTGCTTTTCCTTTTAAGATCTTGCATAACCACAGACCCTACTTGCAAGAGCGTTGGTTTCAAGAGCGTGGAAACCAGTTACGCTTCAATTAGCATATGACATATTGGCTGCTGTCACACACACTAAATAATCCAGTTTCAATCCACTTATTAATGCACTTTCCAACTGGATTTTGCTAGTTCACACAGTAAAAATCCAGTTGGAAACTGCATTGAAAGTGAATTGAAACTGGATTATTTAGTGTGTGTGACTGCAGCCATTGTATAGTAAATATGAAATACAAGTCTTAAGAGCAGCTCCATCTATGATTCACTCAGCTGTCAGTAAATGAGTCGATAGATGTGGCTGCCATTTGGGTTTACCAGAATTGTAAACTAATTTGTCATACACAATGTTATGAAGAATCTCCCCACCACCACCAAATGGATATTGAATGAGGCAACCCAATTAAATTTGGAAGGAAAAATCTGTTATTCATTAGCTATTGAGAATTCCAAGATTCTATTAGCAGCAGATCATTAGATCTTATAATCATATTTGTTTTATGGCATTAAAGGGAAAGAAAGCATTCTGCTTTCAGATCATTCTCCCAGGGTCATAGATCAGCTCTTATTATCTTAGCATCTTGGACAGAATCTGTGATATATATGTATTCTTGTACAAGAAGAAGACAGGTGAGTAAACCAGACATAGCAACAGAAAATTAAAGAAAGCTGTCATAGAATTCAGTTTTTATTTTCCTCATTATTTTTATTAGTGTTGTTGATTGATGACACTTTAAAAAAAACTCAAAATGGTGACTTACATGTGTGGGCCATGATGTCACACGTTGTAGCACTAAGGGTAGAACTTTCTCAGCATTAAGTTTTTCATCCATTAAACTGCTGTTCAGCCAAGTTTCAAGTAATAAAATGTTTGTTACGCTATGGTTGATGGCATTCGCCTCTATCCCACCCACTCCTTCCTAATATCTGAGTGAATCATGGCATAGTCACTGTCTCTAAAAGGATTCACTATCCGACACATACATCTTTCACAAAGAGAAAGTGGTTCTTAGTAATATGGCTAGCTGCCCTTTCCCCATGAAGGAAATGTGTTAAGGAGGAATTATTTTGAGACCCCTGGCCCATGATACCTAGTTTCTATTTTGTATTTTTAGTATTTTATACTGTTTTATTGTTATTATCTGGCATTATGCCTCTGTTAGCCACCCTGAGCCTTCGGGGAGGGCGGGATATAAATCCAAATAAATAAATAAATAAAAATAGTTTCTTGATTTACTGGTGACTTGTAAGGAAGCCCCAGTCCCTCAGCCTCTAGTCATCTTTTCCGGGTAGCAGAGGTTATTAAACTGCTGGTTGTTCTTGAAGAACTGTAAGGTTTACATTTGGAGCATACAGTATATCTGCTTTATTGATGACTAGGAGCAAAGGCTGTTATAAAAACAATACGAGCTCTAGAAAAAGGTGAGGCGAAGGTTACAGACCTGTCTCCACTCGATGCATTTCCAGACGTGTGAAGGCGCCTGCACACAGCCCCTCAGCTTTTTGTCACACAGCCATGGCTATCCATCTACCTGGCTGCCAACAGAAAGGGCTGCCCCGCGGCAATATGGTTTCTACCCCCTCCCTAGACTCCGGGGCTAAGGGGAGCTGGGAGGCCCCGCAACCACATCCCCACCCGCCCAGGCACCTGCCTGGGGGAAGAAACCCTCCCATCAGGGATGGGAGAGGCATCTAGTCGCACTCGGGAGGACTCAGGAAGCGGCACCAAGTGTGGGTCGCTCCCACGGCCTCCATCTGAGCCAACAGCAGCTCCAAGGCAGTAGGGTGGCCTTTGCCAGCTGCCTGCCATGCAGGCCCCCCCCCCCCGGGCCACCCGGTAGAGTCGTCCCGTCCAAATTCTTACCGAGGCCGGGCCTGCTTATCCTTGGAGATCAGGGTGTTTGGGGCAAGGCCGAGCGTGGCATTGGGGGTGGACGCCATGTGCCTCCGCTGCCACTGTCCCCACGGGTGCAGGCAGGTGGGCGAGTGGGTGGCAGCAGCGGTGATTGGGGTGCTGGGGCAGGTGAGCGAGGTGCCTGGCGCCCGGCACAGCCACGGGCTGGGCGGGCCACTGCCTTGGCGGCACTTCTTGGCCTGGCTGGAGTGTGCCTGCACTGTCACCCTTGAGCTGGGCCAGGTCCTGGAGGTCATTCCTGCCATTGGGGGGTGGGTTATGGCCCAGGGCAGGGGAGGTCCTCCAGGCAGCCCCCCGGCTGCGCAGCCCCTTTTTGAGTCTCTGTGTTCAGCGGGCGCAGCTGCTAAACCCCCCGGACTACTCCCTGCCTGCCTTCCATGTCCTGGGCACACACGTGTGTGTCTGCGGTGCAGCCATGGTCGGCCTTGGCCTCCTCACTCACCGGAGCATCCGGCCCGTCCCTTGGCTCCCAGCACACTGAGCCCGAGACGGTGGCTGCGGGTTTTCTGGGCGGGACTCTGGCCATGTAGCCAGTGGATACAGAGCCCCTGTGAGTGACACATCAGGGCGCCAACTGATTTTGGCGCACATCAAATCTTGCCAGAGGAAGGCGGAGCCGTGCGCCCAAAGGAAGAACTGCCGCCGAAATGGAGCCCGCCAGGGACGAGCGAAGTACCAAGCCGAGAAACAAGCATGCCATTCCACCACCAGAGGGGTGCCGGTAGGAAACCCCACCTCTACAAATTCTGTGGCCCTAGCTAGGATGAAACTGTGTGATTAGCACCACATGTAAGCCACTCAGACACCCCCTGAGAAGGGGGTTCGAGCGGGATATAAAGCCTAAAGTTAAATAAATAAATAAATAAATAAGGACAGGATTGCCCCAGTACACCTGGCATACCAGTTGGAAACGACGCCTTTAAATTGTTACTTCTCAAAAATCCTTTGTTTTTTTTCTAATTATTGTTTTAAATATTGGAATGTTTATATGCAGAACATTTTGGGGTTATTTTGTTTATGTTTCAGTTATGTGGGATTTGAGCGTGTTAAAGTACAGTTTCCATCATATGCAGATAGTTTTCCTCTTGAGTATTCTTAAGAGACCCACAGGTATTGTTCAGTTGTCTCCAGGAAATTGTCAGAGACTATACACTTCTTACTGGCATGGGATATCCAGAGAGAATATCTTCTCTGGGAAGCAAATACAATATGGGAATGATGATGCTGTAGGCAGGATAAGTGTCTGTCAGTCTAACGCATGGAGCAAAAATTATGTCATGCATAGAAAAATCTAAAGTACTGATAAATTTAAAATCTTCTGAATGACTTTAATTAATGAGGTAAAATTAGGTCCAGCCAAGTGCTTTTTTTAAACAACAGTGTTTAAAAATTGAATTAGCTCTTGCCTTTGCTGGAACTGTCAGCTGTCGAAAAAAATCAGTGTCACAAATGAAAAACAACGTAATGAGGAAGATTTCATTCCTATGTTTTATAACAACTTTTCCATACATACAAGCCAAAAAGCTATTAATAGCCTTTTTTAAAAAAATTAAGCAGTATAACAGCACTTGCAAATTTGTGGTACAGCTTGGGGAGGGCATCATGTAAGGTTTTTGTGCTTTTTACGTCTGGTGAAGTCAATGGCCATTGTGGGTTGCTTGGCCCCTCTACAGCTTATTTTGTTCACCTCTTGGGAAGGTGCATGCCAGTGTTTCTGTTTTCTAGGCAGAGTTCCCCACTTTATCTCCTAACAGAAGTGTGGTCAGTTTAGTTGTGAAAAGTGCAAATGGCCTCCACAGTGTGTCAAGGAACCCAGGAATCCAAAGTGCTTTGGGTCAAGCGAAAAAAGAAAGCCCAAACCCTCAAAAGCCCTCAGTGTATTAGCACTGTAATTACCTCCCTGAAACAAGAGAAAGATATGCCATAATTAAGATATAATGTATGCCATTATCATGTATTAGGTAAGACTATGTGCCCTTACTACACTTACAGACATTTAGTAGTTAGTGAAGTCTGTAGGAAACAATGACACTTCTAATTTCCAATTATATCATTATCAGTTTTGAATTCTCTGAGAGCATAAGCTAGGAGCTGTATGATTTGGTCAACTATTCCCTGTCAGTATCATACATTTTTGAAGGTGCATTTGTACCCACGGTGACAGGGAAACTGAGGCCTAGTTCTCGCTAAGTTGGTAAGTCTGTTAAAACCAAAAATACTTGTACAAAGGCTTATATTATTCTCCTTGTTGTTAAAACAATGCTAATGGATGAAGCTGTCATTAGTATGACTTATCGCTATAAGACAGCTTCATGCGTTCAGTACCATTGTTTTAATAGCCAGACCACTGATCTCTCAAGAAATCACTATCACCATTAGGGTTGCCGGGGGGGGGGGGCTGGCCACCAGCAGGGGATGTGGGGGTAGCACTGCCAGATCCAGGTTGGGAAACTCCTGGAGATTTGAGGAAGGAGCCTGGGGAGGACAGAGACCTCATTGGGGTACGATGCCATAGAGTCCACTCTTCAAAGCATCCATTTTCTCCAGGGAAGATGATCTCTGTAGTCTGGAGATGAGCTGTAATTCCAGGGGCTCCCCAGATCCCACCTGGAGGCTGGCATCCCTAATCACCATCCATAAGTGAATGGTTTAAAACAATTGGAAGCATTGCTTTATTGATGAAACTGACATATTACCAGAGAACTTAAAGGAGTCATTTCAAGAATACTGATACTGATTTAGGCCTAGTTTATTTTATTTATCTTAAATATTTTCATGCTGCCTTTTCACCCAAATAGGGTCCCCAGGGCAGCAAACATGAAAATATTTGAACATTACATTCAGTCAAAACATATGAACACTGAAGTTATCACTGAAGTGCTGTACCTAGCCTTTAACTCTTTGGCTTACAGGTGAGAACTTGCTTGTTTGAATGTTCCTCAAAGCAAAATAATGCCCTGCATAAAGAAAATTAGATATTCCCAGCTAGAGTCTCAAGGGCTTTATCTCAGACAGGTTTACAGCTTCAGGCCACAGTTAAGCAAGATGTGGATATTACAATAGCTTGTGTTTTATTTTCTTTTAGGTCAAATACATCATTTGGTGGGTAGGACAGACAGTGAAGATAACTTCAGTAGTTGTCTTAATCCTATCCCTTGCACTGTTTTCCCAATTCAAGCCATCTTCCAAAGCTTCAATTTGTCTTGTGTAGGAGAGCCTACCCATCTGTATATTTCTCTCATTAGGATAAGTAGCATCTGAGAAGGATAATAGAAGCAGTTTAAATTAAGCAAATGGCACTGGGGAAAGGAGCAATCGCAAGGAAGATCAGAACTGTTTGACAGTAATGGGACTTCAAATTTGAGTTGCACGATGTTCTATTAACTGAGCTGGAGAACAGAAATGAAGAAGGCCAGGATTTTTAATTGAGCTGCCAGACAAAGGAACTTGAGCTGCTGTTTCAAGAGTGATGATTTTCCATTGGTATCTGTTGACAATCTTTTATATCATGTTCCCCCAAGAGCGCATGTTCCCCCAAGAGCGCTGAGATCTGGGAGTCTGGACCTCCTCGAGGTCCCAGGCCCCCGGGACATCAAGTTTGCCCTAACCAAGGCCAGGGCTTTCTCGGTGGCGGCTCCTACCTGATGGAACGAGCTTCCAGTGGAGATCAGGGCCCTGCGGGACCTAGTGCAGTTCCGCAGGGCCTGCAAGACGGAGCTCTTCCGCCAGGCTTTCGAATAGGAGCCACCGCCGCCGCCACTATACCACCCTGTGGCGGACCTACCACCTGCCTGGCCTGGTTGGGGGTAAAATGTTGCCTGAGGAGGAACATCATCCTGGCGCTCCGGCGTTTATTCCATCGGCCGCCAATGAGAGTCATCGACCATCTTGGATTTTAAAATGAACTTTAAAAATAAATCTCATCATGTACTGTAGAGCACCATTTTAGCTTGTATTTATTGAAATTTTAATGTATTTTATGCTTTGTCTTCGGCTTGGCTGCTGTTAGCCGCCCTGGGCCGTATGGGTAGGGCGGGATATAAATCCCAAGAATAAATAAATAAATAAATAGTCTACTGGGGTATTCCTGGGAATCATCATCCAGAATTTCACTATTTGAATGTGTAGAAAGAGCCTTTGTTCTGAAGGAGAAAGTAGAAATGTACGAGCAGAAAAACTGTAAAAGACCTTAAGAGCATTTCTATCTAACAAAATTTAGAAAAGTAAGAGGAAGAAAAAAGGGGGGGTATCATACAATACGGAAGATTGGGGAGTTATGAATGAAGAAAGAATAACTGACAGTGTCAGAGGAGGTAAAAATACCATTCATGGGAAATGACAGGAAAGGGCTATTAACTTGACTGCCAGAAAGCTTCAACTGGGGAGAGCAGTTTCAATGTAATGAGAATATAGTCTAGGTTGCAAGGGTCAAAGCAAGAATTTTGGAATTCAGAACAAGAGGAAACTCCTTGTCTGAAAGAGAGTGATGGATGATAAAGCAACTGAAGAGGCTGAGAGAAGGACACTAATTTTTTTTTTAAGGCTACTGAGCAGATTCCCTTTTCTTTCAGAGGCATAGTGACATCTTTATACTGGAATGAAAAGCAGCTCTCTAAGATTAATCACACTGCCGATGAAAAAGAGAGGATTGTGGTTGCAACCTACCCATGCTTAATATGTTAATATTGGAAACGCACATCTTTACACATGTGATCACACAGGATTTTAATAGTCACATACTCACATTGACCTTAATAGCATTGATGCACACTTCATTTACCTTGGTAACAAGCAAGAGGTGACGGGAGAGATGGAATCATAGTGCCTATTGTAACTACAGTTCACACATTTTTGCACTGTAAATTGGATCTGGAAAAATTCCACAATCTAAATCAGTGGGAAAGGTTTTAAACTCTGAATTGGCAAGCCAAGCGGGTATGCTTCTTTGATTATCTTGTGCATGCGTCTTTATAAGAATCTTTGACATTGATGTAATACCATCATATTGTTTGTGCCTTATTTGTGGCATCCCTTGTATAACGCAGGATAATTTTATATTTTGCAGAACACACAGAGACGTGAGAACAGACCTCTTTCAGGACTAGAGAATCAGCAAGATGATACTAGCTGTGCGATATGGCTTTCTGATGACACTGCAACCTGTACTGGTGTCAAAATATTACTGTCACACTGTGGAAATAATGAGAGAAGAAAATAGTTGAGAGAGCAGTTTTATCAGAAGGGCTTCTGTTGCTCAGAATGGATTGAAATTTTTCTTTCCCATTGCCAGGTAATCCGTTCAAATGTGCTCAGCCACTGGCTAGTAGGTGTTCTGCAAACCTCAGATATTCTGATGAACTCTTGTTGAGCCTGGTAATGAGAGTGGGGCCCAAGTGTATTTCCATCAGAAGCTGCGGCATAAAATTTTCTGAACACTTTCCCCTCCCAGAACCATTTTAAACCTGTAATTTTATACATTAGCATAGCATTCCATGATCCCTTTTTCCGTTCAGATACTGATGGGATTTGTACCTGCTTCTAAAGTCTAACTAGGGTTATCCTTGCTGAAGTAAGGATATTGCGTGTGTGCATCAAGTGCCATTGGTCGCTTCCCACTTATGGCAACCCTATGAATCAATGTCCTCCAAAACATCCTATCGTAGGGTTATCCTAAGGATTATTCTAACAATTGGGTTTAGAAATTTTAATTAAATTATTATGTACAATCAAACATTATATGCATAGGCTTAGGAATTACCATGATGAACACAATATAATACAAAATACAAAAAAGTTAATATTAATTTCATTATTCACAAGTTTGTACCTATAACATGTATAAAATTCACTGTGTTTGAAAATATTTTGTAAGTTACTTCATTTTCCTAATCAACCCCCATATGGCAGTGTGAAAATAATCATTATTTTAATTTACTTCAGCTTCTAACACTAATAATACTTCTATATATTTAAATCTTTAGAGTCCCTAAAAGAACTGCTTATGGAGCCACAGAAATTCTTCCCCCTTTAATTAACTGAATGATAGAGACGACTCTCCTTATATAACTTTTAAAAACTGTTGTCTATTTATAACCCATCTTGCTGAAGGTGGATCACATGATACAGAGGTGTAATCGCACACACAAGATATCCAATAAACAGTGCAATAGGACTAGGATTACAAAATTAGAAAACAATGGATAAAGAAAAAAGTATCAGATATGATATATCATTAACAATGCAGAAAATGGAATTACTAAAACAGCAGAATGCAGTAAGATCAGGAGGATAAAACATACAACAAAACCGGAAGACTAAAGTCCTTCTATAAAAGAAATACTCCTTTTTTAAAAAGGATCCTTCTGAACCATTCCATTTATACTACAACCCCTATCCCATTTATAAAAATGGTCTCTGTTTTGCATGATCTGCACAATGACAGGTGTGGGAGCCTTCTTGACCTCCTTTCCACAAGGAGGGAGCTACAACAGAGAATTCACTTGTACATGTCGCTATTGATCTTACCCATTTGTAGGGTGGCGTTTTCAGAAGGCTCTCCTCAGATAACCAAAGGGTTTTGTATGTGATAACCAGTACCTTGAACTGAACTCAGTAACTGACAGATTAAAAGTCAACTAAACAGGCAAGAAAGAAATCTAGCATTCTCTTAGGTCTCCATCAGACACAAGTAACGTGTTTATACCTTTCTGCATTCTATTTGACATACAACACAGTCTATAAATAATTTCCAAAGAATGTTCTTTTAGCCTGATTTCCAGCAAATATTGGTTTGGTTCTATATATAATCCATTGCTTTCCGGGATATCCACCACAGCGCAAAGATCTTCACTGTGTGACTGAAGTTAAGCTGCAGCAATCGTTTTGTGGCTGGCTCTGCCTCCTCTGGCAGCTATTATGTGCCCGCTCCCACCACACTGTGTCAGGATTCCAAAGGTGCCCATAAGCTCAAAAAGGTAATCAAAACACCTGTGAGCTTTCTAAGAGTGGTACATTCTTGTAACACCCATCTCCTCCATCAAAAGTAGTGAGAAATGGGAGACTTCTTCCCTTGAACTCTGTTATTTATATACTGCCCTCCCCAAATGGGCTCAGGGCGGTGCACAATGATTAAAATAATACAATTAAAATAATGTTTAAATAGCAATTTGCACATAATAATATCATATCATAAAATACCATGTAAACAGAGAGATCTGATGTCAAGCAGTCCGATATCTAATCAGATGTCCAGTCAGGACCAGGCCACTGATGGATGATTGGCCAAAAAAGCTGGGGGGGGGACACATCCGCTGCCTCAACCGAATGCCCAGTGGACGAGCTCCATCTTGCAGGCCCTGCAGAACTGCAATAAGTCCCACAGGGCCCTGATCTCATAGGGGAGCTCATTCCTCCAGGTGGGGGCCAGGGCAAAAAAGGCCCTGCCCCTGGTCAAGGCCAGTCAGACATCCCTGGGGCTGGGGAACACCAAAAGATGTTGGTTTGTGGATCTCAGTGCCCTCCAGGGCTCATATGGCTTTGACTCATGAAAGCTTAAATCACTTAGCATTTGAAGAGCCTTGGTAATCACTTAGCATTTGAAGAGCCATCTGTAGTCCACACCTGCCGGAAGGAAGTCCACTCTTCAGAAATGTATAAAGTGCTACTGGACTCAAATTTTGTTTTGTTGCTACAGACTAACGTGGCTACCCACCTGAAACTTTCTCACTGTAAAGACCTGAGATCATCACTGAAATGTCTGAAGCTATTTTCTCTCTACCCATACTTTCCCTCTACCATACCATAAGTATTAGTTACCATCAGATAGTGAAGAACCTACTTCTGGACCAGCAAATTCTCTTCTAGAGGAACATTATTATCATCTACCTGAGCCTTTGCAGAGAATAGCCCCAACATGACTCCCTAGGAGACTTCTAGAGGATGAACATTACCATCAAGATGATTTTGCATTCTGATGTTCACCTGCTGAAACTGTTGACCTGTTAAATGATACTTTTCAAATGGATACCCAAAGAAGGTTAAAAGAAGGAGCTAATTTTTAGAATAGCATTTTAATTTTTTGTTTGTTTCCTGAAGTGCTGGGGCATTGTCTTCAGCTTGAAAAAAGTGCTCAGTAGACAAGTTAGCTGACAAACTATGTCAAAGTACATCTAAAACATACAAATGGAATGTGACAGATACATTTGAAAACATGTACATTACTGATCTGTAGCCACAATTGACTACAAATCCATGTGGAGAACACACTCAGTGACAAAGGCAGGTTTGTCATCACGCACAAGCTCTGAAATGGCCCTAAGAAAGATCTCAAATGTGATTCTTTCTTTTTTTGTATTTTATGAGTATTTTGTTTGTGTGCGTGTGTGTGTGTGTGTGTGTGCTTTTGAGCCTGAAAGTCATGGTGACTTCTGGCGACCCATAGTGGGGCTAGGATGTTTCAGAGAGGTGACCTGATATTGCCCTGCCTCTGTGTCCTGGCCCTAGTATTCCTTGGAGGTCGCCCTTCCAAATACTGTCTTAGCTTCCGAGATCTGACAAGATTGTGCTTGCCTGGGCTATCCAGGTGAGGGCTCAAATGTGATTCTTGAAAGATTTTAATTTTACTTCTGCTGTATGAATGCTGCTCTAACAAGAGGACCTGATGTTTGGAAATGCCCAGAGATTAGGTTAGTGATGGCACACTACTGAATCATGTTAAAATATCTGAAGTGTTAACAACAGGTGTGAAAAGGGTGGATTCGGTTACTATGCATTGTTAATATAGAAAAAATCATTGCTTGCAGTGAGATGCAATAGTGGTCTGATGCTGCCACCTTGTGTTGAAGGCTGGGTCAGTGTTCCATGCTAACCTGTCAAGTTCTTTAACAATCTCTCTGGCTACATGATAGGGACTGTTCTACTCCACAAAATGCAGCAGAATTCTGGCATCCTGAGATCAGATTAAGTTCAGACAGATTAGGGAAGAAGCCTAAACAGGCCTACTCAGAAGTAAATCCCATTTTATTCAATGAGTCTTTCTCCCAAGGAAGTTTTTTTAGGATTAAAGCTTCAGAATCAAGTAACTCCAATATTCATGAATTTCAGATCTGTTGTTTCAATGCATTGCCCAGTTTAAGGATTCAAAATCATTGCAGATTAAATCAATATTTCACTGCTGCTATTTATTACACATTGTGAGCCAGTTTGGTGCAGTGGTTAAGTGCGTGGACTCTAATCTGGGAGAACCGGGTTTGATTCCCCACTCCTCCACTTGCAGCTGATGGATGACCTTGGGCAAGCCATAGTTCTGACAAGAGCTATCCTTGAAAGGGCAGTTCTTGAAAGAGCTCTCTCAGCCCCTCCTTCCTCACAGGGTGTCTGTTGTGGGGAAGGGAAAGGAGTTTGTAAGCCGCTCTGAGACTCCTTTGGGTAGTGAAGGGCGGGGTATAAATCCAATCTCTTCTTCTTCTTCTTCTTCTTCTTACCCAAACTGGACCGAGGGGGGGGGATTAGCTTTTAAAGGGTTCTCAGATGGAGAAACAAGGGATCTTTTATCTGTGTATATGGTGTTTTTATGCCAGATAGATATTCCAAGGGTGTAAGTAACGGAGATCTGGTTCAAACAAAATGAAGTCTTTATTCACTAGCAATCAGTCATACAGCTATGAGTAAACCAAACTACAAACTCTAGAGCCACTGATAAACTACAAAAGAACCACAAGATACCATTAAAACTGAAATAAGCCATTATCTCCCTCCCAAATACACACGCATGCATGCACGCACTCTCACACACACTATGCGTATGGGATAAGGATGAAACAAGGCGAGGGAAGGAAAGATGTTCAGGTGTGCGATACTACCTGATCCAATGTGTGAGAGAGACTGAGAATTGCGAGGAGTCCATGCAGCTGAAGTCCAAGATGGTGAGGAGAGAGAGGGAGCTGTGAAGCAGTTGCAGACAATGCTCCCTCTAAGCTGTGGAATCTTGTGAGCAAAAGTTCTATTTTGTAAGCTACTGGCTCACAAAGTGATTTGGCTATTGCATAAATTAGTTTGCTCTGAAGCCATCCTTCCTGAGCTAAGAGAGCCAGTTTGGTGTAGTGGTTAAGTGTGCGGACTCTAATCTGGGAGAACCGGGTTTGATTCCCCACTCCTCCACTTGCACCTGCTGATGTGACCTTGGGTCAGTCACAAGCTCTGGCACAGCAGTCCTTGAAAAAGAGCCGTTTGTGTCAGAGTTCTCTCAGCCCCACCCACCTCACAGGGTGTCTGTTGTGGGGAGGGGAAGGGAAAGGAGTTTGTAAGCCGCTCTGAGACTCCAAGTGAAGGGCGGGGTATAAATCCAATCTCTTCTATTCTTCTTCTTCTAAGACAAAAATGTGTGAGCCAGAGGCTAAAAAACTGAGCTAGCTCACACTAACTCATCTTAGAGGGAACACTCTTTGCAGGGGTTCATTTTTTATAATGTCTGGAGCCTATGGTGATCTGTTGGATTAATCAGACAATCTTTTGGATGAGAATATTTCAAGTTCCCACCAATAACCTGCTTATGCTATGAATCTTAAATGAACATGCAGCTACAGTGCATGGTGGACTGCACCAGTCTAAGGCTGTAATCTTTATGAACACTTATCTGTAAGTGAAGTAAGACCATCTGAGTACAGTGGAACTAGCATCTGAGGAATGCACATAAGATAGGGCAATGCATCTGGCAGTTCCAGGAAGAGAGTATGTGGATAGTGTTGAGTAACCGAGAGATATTTCTCATTAAGGGTCAAGGTAAGAATCAGCTGGGCATCATACTTTTGATCTGATCAGATACTAAGGTATTGTTTAATAATACAATCCCATGTTAATCACCTACTGAAATGTTAAGCAATGTTGGCCTTTATAAACTATATAAACTGGGCTTTATTTTTCTCTTTTTCTTCATAGAAGGAGCAGCAGTTTTCACTGCAGATGCCAGAGTCCTGAGAGAGCAAATTGCTTCACCCTTTACCAGCACTGTCATCTTTTTCTGCCATGGGACCGGACAGTGGTTTCTTGAGCACCGGGCTGTTTCATGCCATCCTATGGGGGAGCTTGGCAGCCCTAACCATGCTCCTGATTTTCAGTTTTCTCTTCTTTTTATGTTCTAGTTGTGACAGGTAAGATAATAAGCTGCTAAGACTACAATAAAAGGAAAACTAGGAAATGTGTTCTGTGAAACCTCCCCCCATGGATCCCTTCTGAAATCCCAGAGAATGGCCCTATGGCTCTCAGTACATGCTACAACTTCTAGTACAGGAAGGAGTAATGTAGGCGTATATTTTTGTTAGATTACCGCAATGCTCTCTGTGTCAGGCTGGCTTTGAAAAGTGTTCAGAAACTTCCATTGATGCAGAATGCTGCAGCCAGCATGTTGACTGGATTAGGTCACAGGGACCATATCTCTCCAGTCTTGGCCCATCTGCGTTGGCTCCGAATTTGTTTCCAGGCTTGGGACCAGCATACCAGAAAGACTGCCTACACCCTTATGAATTTACCTGACCACTATAGTAATCTTCCGAGGCCCGGTTTTGGGTGCCCCCACCTTCTGAGATTAAACTGGTAGGAACCTGGGGAAAAGCCTTCTTAGTCATAGCACCAAAACTAAGGAACTCTCTCCCCGGAGAGACTTGCCTGTCTCCTTCTGTTACTGTCTTCCATCAGCTAGTGGGGGAAAATTGTTATGTCTGGTGTTCCCTCACTGATCCCTGCTTCTTGCCCTGTGTTTTATTGTTATGCTTTTATGTGTATTTAGCATGGTTTTAATTTCTTAATGATGTGCGTTGTTTGGTTTTAATACTTTTTTAATAAGATGTGTTTTTAGTCTATGTTTTTAATCTGTTAGCTGCCTTGGTGGCCATTGTGATGGCAGAAAGGCACGGTATAAATTCTGTAAATACATAAATGAAGACTACCAATGAAAAGGAGTCAGCACAGCACTGTGGATCATATGTTTTGCATGCAAAAGCTCCCGGGTTCAGTTCACATTATCTCCAGTTACAATGGTCTTAGATACCAGTCAGAGGAGACAATACTCAATTATAGATGGACCAGTGGAATTTTTGAATGCGCCACACACTCACCCATTTTTTAAAAATACCCTCTCTCTAAGTTTAAATAAAAAGCCTATCAGGGAG
>NW_015175364.1:1071935-1091627 GCF_001447785.1 Gekko japonicus | reverse complement strand
CAAACCTGCAATCTGAAGTGCCTGCCGCCATAAAACTCTATCAGCTCATTTGAACCTCATTCTCCTATATAAGTAGGTTCGACTTCAGAGTTTAAGATCAGTGCACCAGCTGCTACCAGTGCAGAACACTGCAAACCAATATACTTATATCAGAATTTGTACGGGCAGTGCCGAGAAACAATAACATTGATGTATATATTTAATGTTAGAAGTTCTGAGCCTCAAAAACAGATTTATAATCTAAGGCTGATGAGAATTTAACATAGAAATGCTTGAAAATACGCTGAGTTTTTTAAAATGCCTCTTTAATTTGATTTTAACTGAAATTAATCTGAATTAATCTCCCTCTGTAATGTGGCTTAAACTAATTACAACATCCTTTCCATTGCTGATTAGTTGAACAACAAGGCCTCTGGCTGGCTAAAACCCCTTCTATAATAAATTGCTTTGCTTTTTCCCTTTAATTTCTGTTGCTCATATAAACTGATTGGAAAAATAATAACAACTGTGGAGCATGTAGTTAAATTTTCAGGGTCTTTGGACTGGGAGTGAAATATCCCCGAAGAGTTCTTACCAAAGTCTGTGACTGATAACTCCTGCCTTCTTTTGCATCTTTTATCCCTGAAGTTCTCTTAAAACATTTCCAGTAGGAGAAAACTGGAGAAATGTTTTATACGAATCTGTCTGCTGGGGATTTCTAACAAGCTATGCAAATTCTTTGCCAGACATTATCTGGCAGTTGTGCTTTAATAATTTAGCATGTTGTTAGGCCAGACATGATATCATGATAGTCATGTAGCAGGTACTTGCGCAAAATGCAATTACAGTAAATCCCCTTCATTCCTAGAATACTTACACTGATGTTGTTGATACGATAAATGACGACGTAAAAAAAACAGATGCTTTGTCAGAAAAGCTTCAGGGAGCAAATTAGTAACTGCAAACATGAATCATGTTGTGCGCTGTACAGAGAGTATGAGGAATTTAAATGGTATAATTAGTCAGCTTTCAATGAAATACATTTTTGGAAGGACAGCTACAGTTAATGTGGGATTTGCCACTGAGTTCTGGGGAATAGGGAAATGTAAATCTTCCACTCTAAGAACTCTTGTGTTTGAGAGCGTTATGTACCAGTTTGTGTTCGTGTTTGCAGAAATATTCTGTTGAGAATGATGTTACAGAAGGACAGCAGCTGGTGGCCATTATTCTAAGCACTGGTTTGCTGGCACAGCTCATTTTAGGATTAGAGCAGTCATCAGATGAAGCCTGGCCCACACATAATCCTGTGGATACTTTTCCAGCTAGCTGGTCTTTGTTTCCTCCTCCACATTCTCAGTGCAAGGAAACACAGAGAAACGTAGAGCTGGTAGAGACCTCAAGGCTCATCTAGTCCAGCTCCCTGCACAATGCAGGAAATTCACAGCTACCTCCCCCCAGTCCTCCAGTAACCCCTGAAGAGCAGCCAGGCACAAAGAGTCCTTTGCTTCCACATGGTCTGCAATCGCACACACTGAATAATCCACTTTCAGTACACTTTCGAATTGGATTTTGCCAGATCACACAGTAAAATCCAGTTGGAAAGTGGATTGAAAGTGGACTGTTTAGTGTGTGTGATCACAGCCATGTAGTCTTTCTCTGTGCTTTTGCCTCATACCTACTATTCCACCACCACCACCACCCCCGGTCTTTTTGTCATTTTTTAAAAGATAATCACTATAGAATATATCTACATCTAATTACTTTTTTAAAGTCAAAACGCCTGGGTAGGGGGAAATGGTACTAGATGCGGGCAGGGAGGTGTGGCAATCTGCACACTACCATCTACACCAGGAGTGGCCAAACTGTGGCTCGGGAGCTGCATGTGGCTCTTTCACACATAATGTGTGACTCCCGGCAGGATCCCCATCTATTTGCTTTCTTTGTTTCTTTCTCTCTTTTTGTCCCTCTCTCTTCCTTCCTTCCTTCCTCCCCCTCCCTCATCTATTTTTTTTCTTTATCTCTCTCTTTCTCTCTTTATTTCCACCTCTTTCATTCTTTCTTTCTACCTCTCTTTCTCTCTTTTAGACAAATAAATATCATTAGCAAACAAATAAATATCATTATAAATATCTGTTTTTACCCCTTTTGTTTTTATGTTGGCAGTCTCGTTTAATGTTAATAAAAAGCAAATTTGCACATTTATCAATAAAAATATGTATGTAATATTTGTTCATGTCTTGCAGCTCTCAAACATTTGGTGTTTATTCTGTGTGGCTCTTGCATTAAGCAAGTTTGACCACCCCTGATCAACAGTTTCCCCAAACCTTATTTGGGTATGTTCTTCCCAAGAAAGATGCATAAGTTTTGTCGAAACCTGCTGCAGGACTCAGGAAAGCCTGAAAGGTGGGGTGAATGCACAGCAATGTTCTCTAGAAGCCCAGCTAAAAAAAAACATTGCTGTTTGCACAGGGAGCAATAGCTGTGCATAGAGGCAATCCTGAAGACCAATTTAAGGTGTCATAAACTTTCATAGGCTACTTCATCAGATGCTTTTTAGGGGAAGTAGGCATTGGTCTAGGAAAGCTTTTATTGTGGTATATCTTCGAACTGACACAAGATTATTGGTTGTTTTTATATAAAATTGAGTTACTATAGGACTCTAGAGAAACAGGATACCTCTGAGTAACATAAGCATTTTCAGAAAATATAAATCATTGAGATGATGCTTTAAAGCTGTGTCCAAAATGACCTGTCTCCATATCAAACCAAAACAGCTCACTGCCAGGGGTCATTTCGTAGAAAAAGAGCTAGGGGGACTCATTAGCATAACTCATTAGCATATGCCACACCCCCTGACATCACCGGAAGTGTGTCCTCCCCACAGCCGGCGGCGACCTCCAGCGGGCACCAGCAGGGAGCTCCAGGCCCCGCCCTCCCGCACCTCACCCGGGGGGATGGCGTCCCCCCCCCCAAATGACCCCTGCTCACTGCTAAGAAGCTTTACGTTTCCTTTCAAGGGTGAGAGCTACAAAGTCTTCTTTTTGGAGGTGTCATGCTAGCTACAGAAGTTGTGTTGAGTTGAGATGCAAAGTTCAGCCCTTAAAACAAACATTTAAAAAAATCACAATACTGCAACAAGCCTATCCCTATAAATAAGAAACAGAATAACAGATGAAGGAGGTTGATGTTCTTATTTTTGGTGTCCTCCCGCATTCTGTCCATACCGAATGAACAGTAAAAGAGCTGCAACTGAACCAAAGTTAAATTTCTTTCAGAAAGTTTCAGTGGCAGCAGTATAGAGTCCTACAGCATTAATAATAAAGGTGCATTAGGAAACACGTGAGCTCCCCAAAGTGTGGGAAATACAAAGATGGCTGCTAGACTCCAGGTGTTCCAACCCTTTTGGTGTCAAGAAGGCTAAAAACCCCAGCATGGTCATTAAAGCAAGTAGTACTTAATTTCCATGAGAACTAAACAAGAGTAAATTAGTTGCAACTAAATTAATCTCAGTTAATTTCAAAGGAACTTCTGTGTAACTTACTGGTTACATTCTGGTATTGTGGTAAACTGTGGAGTGTGTATCAAGTCTGTTTCTAAGTAATGCCTGAAGCAAGGAGGACATCTTAGATATACTGCTGCCTATGCAGTGAGGAAAATTATGCTTTTCAACAAACTGGTTTGTGAATTCAGAAGTTACAGTAAAACATGATTACTGTGTGAATATGGAAGTCAACAACTGTGGTTAACAAACAATCTACAGTCTCTGCTTTGAAATCTTAGTTTGGTGCCAACTGTCAGTATTCAAATATCATAACTAATTGGGCTTTGCTCAAACCACAGATTATACACCATTATTTATTTTCACATCTGAATATAGCCACTGCAGTTGGGTTGGGATGGTGCTAACATTACACCAGTACTGCTCGATGCTTGTAAGTTATGGATAGATGTTAGGAATTTCCAGGATTATTTTAACAAAGTACTTAAAGATTTATTTGAATTAAAGGGAGAAGAGACCCAAGCAACAGAATGGAGACCATGAAAATCTGATGAATGTGGTAAAAATAATTTATTATTCCAAGTGCATTTCTATAGTTCAGAGCCTCTAATTAAGAAGAAAACTTAATCACTGAAAACATTCAGCTACAACGTGTGTGCGTATGTAGTCACACATGAGGTTAAGTGGTCATTCATGTGTATACAAACCTTGTGAGGAGATGGATTAATGATAGTCATTTTGGCTTGCTCATGACTGAGCATAGGGTTGCCAGCTCTGGGTGGGGAAATACCTGGAGATTTTGGAGGTGGAGCCTGCGGAGGGGAGGGACCTGAGCAGGGTATAATGCCATAGACTCCACTATCCAAAGCAGCCATTTTCTTTTTGGGGTATCTGGAGATCAATTGTAAAAGCAGGAGATCTTCAGGTGCCATCGGGAGGGTGGCAACCCTAACTGAGCAGGTTCTACTTGCTGCAGGCTGTAAATAGGGCTGCCAAGTGGGGGCGGGTGGTAGGTAAACCCCCGCTTTGGAGGCCCGATTTCCGCCGCCGCGGAATTGGGCCCCGGGGGAACTCTGCCCCCCCGAAGCGCAGTGTGGCTGCGTCACCAGAGGTGACGTAACCATGTCGATCACGTTGGGGGCGTGGCCCTGATCGTCGGAGGGAAAACTCTATGGTTTTCCCTCCGACGATCGGGGCCACGCCCCCAACGTGATTGACGTCGCGTGTCACTTCCGGGATGTGCTGGCGGCGCGCGCGCATCGGAGGAGAACCTCCGGAGCCCGGCGATGCTCCCCCACTGGTAAGAAGATTCAACTTGGCAACCCTAGCTGTAAATCAATCCACCCCGTGCACCAATGGTATGTCCTATAATGCACTGTAGAGCAAAGTTACTAGCAATGCAGAGTTAGCTGAGAAAGACATGGATGCAATCAATCAATCTCATCTTCTGCACTAGACATCAACATCCATGCAAGGCTTTTCTTATTTTTAGATTAATGACAGCATGTGATTATCCTACATTTTTTTTCTTGTTTTAACATAATTTACTTATGGTTCTCTCTATTATGCCTGGTTATTTGGGCTTTTGTGTAAGGATTGACAGGTAACTGTTTACATAGCCCGTCAGTAGTTCCTGGAGACATTGTCCAGCAGGGAAATATCAGCCTTGTTCTTTTTCCTGTTACATATTTAAAATTATTAGAAATATAAATTAAAACAATTCCTGCTCAGCTTCATTATGCTTCTGTGTTTGCATGCAAGCGCAAGATTTTATACATCAAGATTTGGTGTTTTGGCCCTACTCTGCAAATGCACAGTAAAATTATTCCCTTTTAATGCACCCTAAAAGGCTATAATTAACAAATTCCTATGAGCCCTCTTGCCTATTGACATCTGGGGAGGAGAATATGCTCCAGGACTTTTCCTCGCACTCTTAGACCTGTTAATGCACAGAGCTTTTTTCTAGACCAACTCCTTTGTGCAGTGTTCTCCCAAGGCAGTTGTCAAAACTTGATCACTCTCAGGCCTTTTTATTATTCCAGCAAGCCTTTGCAGATATTACACTGGGATCATTAACAATGACTACTGAGGCCCATGCAATGAAGAATGTAGTGGGAGGAGGCTTATTTAATTATTTTATACAGGCTCTTAACTTATAAACACTATGCATTGTATGAAAAAGCTCTGTTAACTGTGTTGGTTTCCATTGTGAGGGAAGAGGGTGGGTTATAAATAGTATTATTTTATAAGTATATGTTTATTATTGATTATTTTATTGCAAATTTTTAAAAACAAAATTTATAAATCTATTTAATGATTCTTATTCACACCCAGCTTTTCAGAGTCTAGCGAGAGTGGCATGTGTCCCTGAATAACAGCTAGAAAAATGGGAGTACAGTTACATTTCTTAAATGATGGAAGTGATATATTTTTTAAGTTGTGTGTTAGTCTCAGCGGGAAGGGTGGGATACAAATCAAATCAATAAATAAATGGGGCATAAAATGATAGCTCAAATTAACACTTATTCCTAAATAATTATTACTGAATAATGTTACCTCTTCCCCTGTTAAAATGATACGTTGAAATGATACGTTGGTACATATATTTTTGCTTTGTAGCCTTCAGATAAAGAGGCATTCAGCCACTCTGTTACAAGTCTAGCTACAGATCCTCTTGCCAGCAGTGAACAAAATGGTAGACTCAGTAATGGTGATGGTAAGATTTGGTTTCTGATCTCTTATTGCTCAGTACTTGCTACTTTGTAACTCAGTGTGTGAATGAACTATCTGTGGTCCTTGAAGTGATATGTGGTCTTATGATTCTGTATATGTTCCTTATAAGGACTTATGTTCATCTTCCCACTGCTCTCTGCCCATGCCCAAAACGTTTTTGATAAGATTAACATTGGCTTTTTAAAGCAGCGTCCAGAATGTGAAGCTCTCTGCTGTACTGCATGGCCATTCATGTCATCCTTTAAAAGATAAAGATGGAGAACTTAGATCCCTTCCATACAAGTGCTTTAAACCTGCTTTGTCTTCAGAAAGCGATTTTATTTTAAGCTTCTCACAACTTAGGGATAAAGCAGAACAATAACAAAAACACAGATCAAAATACGTTTAGGAAAACTGGATTAAAGCTTCAGTAACCTCAGGAGGACACCATTTTGTCCTTAAAATATCTAAGGAGGGGTGTTTCTTCTGTCTGCTCTCTCCCTCTTTCCCACTAGGTTTCTTTTGATAAGAAAATTACCAGGAAAAAAACCAGAAAAAAATTGACAAGAAAATTAATTATGGCATTACCTAACTTATGTTCCAAAGTGATCAAGCTTTCTAAATATAATCTATATTAAAGGTGCTCATTCATTTGTGGAAAGAGAAGCTCCTGCATAGTTAGGTTTCATCTTGGCCAATTAAAGAGCAGACAGGCGAGAACTTGCAATATAAGCAGAGATAATCCAGTCCCCAGAGTATTGCATAAACCCGTCCTATAACATAATACGTTTTCCTAACATTTCTGCAATAGATTCTGCCCTTGTACAGTGAAATCATAGCTGATTATGTTATGTATTTGTTTTATTTTTCTGTAGTCCTCTCAGAAGATAGCACAACTGCTTGCATCCAGCCTTACGAAGAAGTGCAAACTTCTGTTACAGATCTGTTAGATCATCAGGACAGTCTGGGAAGATCATTAAAATGTCATCAAAGCAGGGAGCTACCCAGAATTCCCCCAAATAATGCCATTGAAACTATGCTGTCAACAAGAACTACAGAAAGCGATCATGTTGTAGGAACGGAGGGGCCCTATGAAGTACTGAAAGACAGCTCCTCCCAGGAAAACATTGTTGAGGACTGCTTGTATGAAACAGTGAAGGAAATTAAGGAGCTGGGAGCAGCCACTAATTCAGACAAGAGCTGCAGTATCAGACCCAAAGCAACAGTGATAGTTAATGGGAGTCTTGATCATGTCTCTGAACGCAAGACTGAGTCAGCTGAATATGCATCTGTTGACCGAAATAAAAAGAGTCGTCAAAGTGCCAATTCAGAGAGTCCTCTTAGCAACACTCCAGACATGGAAGATGAAGCTCCACCTCCAGTACCTGTGAAGCTCCTAGATGAAAATGAGAATGTCCAGGAGAAAGGAGCCAAAGTGGAGGAAGAGGTGACAGATGGCCCTAGTGAACCTGACAAGGTACACTGTACATCTTATACAAAATCATACCAATGTATGAGATCTATTTCTGGTATTTACCCTGGCACAAGCCGTTCTTTACCAATAAATGATGGAGATTAAGATAAAATACAGCTATTTGGCAAAAGTAGAAAAAATAGTGAAGAATACTATGGTACTGTAAAGATTCACAGGTGTATTGAGGCACAGATTTCTGCATACCAAAGCCAGCTTCCTTTAGATTTTATTTATTTTTATTTAGCAAAATGTATATCCTGCCTTTATGCCCTCTCAAGGTATGTTTTAACAAATGACAACATACATCATAAAATCTTATCTTAAAAACCCTTAAAACCAGCCAAAAGAAACACATATCATTAAAACAATTAAAAACAACATATGCAACAATTAAAACATTAGCTGCTGTAGATTTTCCGGGATGTGTGGCCGTGGTCTTGGCATTGTAGAACCTGACGTTTCGCCAGTAGCTGTGACTGGCATCCTCAGAGGTATAACACAGAAAGATGGAGTACTCTCTGTGTCAAGGTGAGAAGAAAAATGGTAGGCAGGTAATTTATATCTACTCAGGAAGGTGGGGTAGGGCTGAGTCATTATCTTAACCAATTAAAACACTGGTCTTGAAGGAGAGTTCACTGAGCAAAACAAAAAAGTTTTCCCCCACCAGTGGAAGAGGGCGAGAGAAAGGGACAGATCAGTATCTGCAAGGAGAGTTCCAGAGTCTTGGTAGATGTCTGAAGTAGGAATTTCCTAAAATTTTTACTAACCTCTTAAAATCCTGTAAATGTATTTACCTGGCTTCTCACATTTACTGTAATATATGTCACATATTGGGTGCGTTCAGACGGGGCGTTTCTGCCGGCAGAAACGCAATCACACTTACCCTCCATTTTGCGGAGCCCTCCGTTGGACGCCCGCTCACACGCTGCGGGCGTCGGCGTGTTTTTTTTTTTTAAGGACAGTTTGAGCATGCGCATAGGCAGCCATTCAGAGAATGGTGATTTTTGCGCATGCTCAACCCCCCCCCCCCCATTACATTTAAACTTTAAAGGTAAGGACTTACCTTTAAAGTTTAAAGCCCAACCTGGCCTCCCTGTAGTCCCGGACTCCTCCGGGAAGTTAAAGTAAGGGGCTTTTTTTATTATTTTAACAAACGCTCAGGGCGAAGCTTCGCCCGAGCCCATATCGCTTGGTTTTTTAAAAAAATGGCGGGGGAAAGCCGGAAGCCTCAGGCATCCGACGGAAGTAGCTGGGGAACGGGGGAGAGCGATCAGACGCCGGGGTGCACCGTTGCACTCAGTTTACCACCAGTTGGGACCTAGTGGCAGAGTGCAATGGTTTAAAGGGGTTTACAACAGTTAGGGACGGGAGGCAGATGTTCGCTGTGTGAACGCCCGTAAGTACACCGGTTGGAACCAGCACCCTAACCGTTGTAAATCCCCCGTCTGAACGCACCCTTTGTGTTTTTGTATGTTTATGGTTGAATAATTGGTTGGGGACAAGGAATTGTATGAACAATATAGTTTAAAATTGCTATTTCTTTTAAACAAACCATAGTTCCTTTAATGATCTCTAAAATATGCAGAGGTTTCAATAATAATTATTTTTCTTCAGTGTATGTGTGGCAGATACATTATTTCCCAACTTTAGAAGAAATATGAAGTACAACCAGTATTCCAGATAAGCTGTATCTCCAGACTGAGCCCATGTTTAAAATAAGAATGTAAGAAGATCAGACAAGTGGTCTATCTAGTCCAGCAACCTGTTTCGTACAGAGGGCCAACTAACGACTTTCCCTGATGTTGCCTCCTAGCACTGGTATTCAAAGGTTTGTTGTGTCTGAATGCGGAGGTTCCCTCTAATCACCATGGCTAGTAGCCATTGATGGATCCCTCCTCCATGAACCTAACTGCCTTTTAAAAACATCCATACTCATAACCATTGATGCATTCAATGGCAGTGAATTCCATAAAATGTCATGTAAGGAGTTATTGGGGATTTCTCCACCTTTCAGGCCAGGATTTTGCCCAAAACTGGTGGCTCCATCCATCAGGGCTAGCCCAGGACAGGTCTTTTTTCTGGAACTTGTGGAATTAAAATAATTTTGATAGCAAGATGTCCAAGTCACGGAGTGAGAGGATGGCTGGTAGACTCCACTTATTTTAGCGAAAAGTCCTACCAAGTAGGATTTTCTTTCCAAATTTTTTTTTAAAATTTATGACCACTTCATTAAATCTTTCGATTTATTTTGTGAAGTATTTTCTATCACCAGATGGTCACAGTGAATTAACCTGTTACATGATTGAAGGTTTCCAAGCTAGTATATATGTATTACTATAGTTATTAAGTACAGTCTAGGCCCTTCTCTAGGCATGCATGCACAGCGATGTATGTAGAAGGAGGCGGAATCCCTCCACAAGTATGCAGAGGAAGGGAATGTTAGGAATGTTATGTATTTAGTCTTGTATAGTAATGAAGCATAAAGCCAGTTGAATTCATGATTATCTCTGTAAGAATCATTTTGGCTCTTTTAAATATTTTATGAAGATCATTTGTAATTTCTTTGACACAGTATTGACTATATTCCTGGTGTGTCAAAGAAATCCCAAAACTTCTATGTGGTTCATAACTACTAATTCAAATAAATATATTCACTGTACTGTAGCTCCTCAGTTTGAACAATATACAGTATCAGAAGGTGTCAGAACTGGGAATTCGTTGCAGTGGTTCCACTTAGAAGAATTAATCAAGAAATGTCACCTGCAGTCCCTGAAGAGCTGGGGAAAAACATTTGACTAATGGAAATGTATTCAGAAAAAGGCTTCTGAAGTGGAGCTACACAGAATTTGATCCTTCTAGTATACACTAGATAATATATGGAAACATAGCTTTGTCTTGTCCTTGAAAAATACAATTGCAGCATATTAGCAAATGGTAATAATGGAATACATAATTGTAGTTATCAAATCTATAAATGTTGTTGTGCTGCAGTTGCACTGAACTGATCTATCCTGATTGTCCAGTTTCTCATGTTAGCTTTCCGTAGTCATGAACAACCGTATCTGCTTGACTGGAAGAATTTAGTCATATAGATCTTTCCATAAATTCTGTACATATTGCCTTTTCTATATGGTTACTTACTTAGAATGTTATCTGAAGCATATCTACCACCAATGGTATATTGGGGGCTATTTTGCTGGATGTGGAAATACACATTCACACTCTACCAAGTATAAAGAATGACTTGGGAAATCTGTGACTGTTACTTGCCCTCTGCTGAGGAGATGAACCTTTATTTTGCTAAGATGAATCCCTCACTTCAAGAGCTGACCTAAGAACATGGGAAGTTTTAATGTCATCAGGTCTTTATTTAGAATGGTTTTCCACTGCAGTGAGTTTAATTAGATGCAGAAGAGGAATGTCAAGATATACAATAGGATTATAAACAGCAAAGACAGCAGTCCTAGGAACACTTTCCTGGGAGTAACTCGGGGCTTACATCTGCTTACAATAGGGGTTACTTCTGCTCAACATTGCTCCCAAAATGTGAGCAGTTTGTTAGAGTAGCTGAACTTAACAAGGACAAAATTGTATCAGGCTTATATAGTGGATTGTTATAGAAGATACTTTAAAATTGGTGTTCTGTTTGGAAAGGCAATTTTTGAAACCCAAATGTGTGAACTGATCCTTAAATTGGAGAAATCAAATCTTTATAGCAGCAAAATATTGAAGACTGAGTGTTAGCAAAGTGTGATCACAGCAAACACTACCTTTAGACAAGACTGGATCTTTCTCCATCCATAGGACAACTGTGTCTGTTCAGAAAGGCTCATTCAATATCATGGATAAAGTAACATGTATCTGGAAAGCAGTACATACATGTTCTAAATCTATATATATAAAAGAAAGTCCCCTCACTGTAAAATCAACGCCCAAGCCAAACCGCTGGACCTAGAGACACCAAATTCGGGGAGAGCACTCCTATCGTGATGTAGGTACTCGCTAAGAAGGGATTTTTAGAAATTCGAACCCTAAGTGGGTCAAAAGGGGGGAAATGTGCTCCCCCCATTGATTCCTATGCGGCTCCCAGGCGGATGCATCCCTGCACCCCCCACCCTTTGATTGGTCAACTGCAGAGCTCAGTGTTCTGAGGTAAAAAAAGCCAATAGTTACAGGGGACTGCAGACAGCTAATGACAGTTGAGGAAATCCGGAGTGGCCAAGAACCACCTGTGAGGTGAAGCAAAGCTGCTGGCACAGCCTCTCTGATGGCTTCCAACACACTCCCCCCACCTCCTACACCTAACAGGCGGTTGTCTGTCACCATGGCTTCTAATATTCCTCCCCCTCCTACACAGGACAGGCAGTTGTCAGGTGTAGGAGAGGAGGTGGGATGCTTACAGCCGCCGGGGAGGTTTGCTCAGCAGGATTGCCTTAGCACTGCTGCTGGCCCAGCCTCCCCGATGCCTTTAAATACAATCCCCCTCAACACCAGACAGGCCGGTGTCTGTCAGGTGTAGGAGCAGGGCCAGGGTATGAATGTTTATGGGGAGATAGTAAAGGACATTTCTAGGAGCCATTTCGATGCGTGCCTCCCTCATGAACCTGAAGAAATGTCCACCACATCACCACTCCTTCACACCAACGCCCCCTCACACCTCTTACTGCCCCAGGAAAGCTCCTGGCAAATGTTGAGCCAGATACACCAACGCTACAAGGAGGAGGCAACTTAGGAATGCGGCAAAGACATTTTCACAAAGTACTCCTGCAGTGCACTGAGCTGCACAGGCAAAGTACCAGCAAGATCACTCTGAGATGCTCAGAACAACACAGTGTCCATATGAGCAAAACAATCCAGAAACACAAGTAGAGAGGCCATCACTTTCATGGAAGGTGGCAGGAGCTGACTTAACAGACGACTGCTTCTTAAAAGGACAGTTCTATGTGGCCTGCTCCAGAGTGAACTCATCAAACAGCCTGGTATTCCTAGCACCTAAGGGCAGAACCACCAATGTGGTCTAGAGAAAGGTCCTTCAGTAGAGGGGGGGAAAGTATGTATATCTCACTTCATTTCTTACACTACAATCTTCTCCGTTAGAATTCATACAACAAATGTCAAATTTCAAATTTCACATCATCAGTATTATAACTGGATTTACGGAACTTAAATACCATAGCAAAGCACAGGTGGCGGGCTAGTCGATAATACAAACTTTTAATATAAACTTTTGGCTTTCTCCAAAGCTTGGCAAGGTGCTGAGAACTCAGTCTGCGCATCCTGCAACTGTGACTGAAGGAATGATGGTTAAATCAGTTCAAATCTGTAGTTGTAGGTAACACCCTAAGAAGAAAATGTGGTAGGGGAACACTCTCTGCATGGAAATACTGTCGGAATTAACATATGAACTTGCCTTATATAGACAATTGGTCCATATAGCTCATATTATAGCTTTGATTGGCAGCAGCTGTCAGACAGAGATCCTCTGGAGGAGACTGGCATTAAACCTGGGATCACATGTGTGCTGTTCACCTGAGGGCTGAACTAGACAAAACACTGTCCCTGGGGATGCACCTCCATTTTGTAGAATCCTCATAAAGCCTTTTACAAGTGCTGCTGGGACCTGATTCTGGTTAAGACCAGGGTGGGGGGAGGACTCCTGTCTTCTGCCCTGAACTGTGCTTCTGGGCCAAAATGGTCCTGGAGGGCCATGTTGGCAAATAATGCCCCTTAGGGTTGCTAGCCCCCGGTCTGGGGAGGGATTCCCCTGCTTTTGTGAGCTTTTCCATGCCACCAGCCAGCTAGCCAGTGAGGGAAACCCCACCTGCAAATGCCCTGTAATGTGGTGCAATGACATCACCCGGAAGTGATGTCATCATGCCGCCAATGCTCTGGTTTTGGGGCAAACGTGATTATGTCACTTCTGGGTGACTCCATTGTGCTGCATTTCGGGACATTTGCAGGCCAAGAACTCCCAGAGAGGACCTTCAGCCCCAGCCCCATCCCCCGGGTGGCAGAATGGTAGGACCTGGCAACCCTATGCCCCACTGGCACTGTTTTGGTTTGGAAAAATGGCAAAGGGAGAAGGCAGGGGCCTCTCCTCTCACCACTGCAGTGCCAGCCCCAACCAGAATCTCACACACACACACACGTTGCTCTGAAATGGCATTCCAGGATTCTGCAAAATGGAAGTGGGAACCCAGGAATGGCGTTTCGTCTAGTTTGGCCCTGAGTATGACCCTTTTTCAATAATATAGAACTTTTCATGAATTTGTATGTTATCTTTGAGGAGAGCCTATGCTAATCTTATCTGCCTTTTCGAATCTAGTATACATGTGTCTGCCAAAGCACGGAAAAGAATTCTGGTATGTTTTGTTGCTGTTCTTTTCAAAGTGGAAACTGTCCATCCCATTTATAGTAATTAGATATTGGCCATCTCAAACTATAGATGGCCAAACCCCATTATGCTGGCCTCAATTTGGTTTGAGGCTAGACAGACAACTTTTAACTTGCATTGCAATACATTGCAATGGACAATTAAATTTCTGTCTTGTAGATTTTCTCTAAACCTAAGAAAATGCTAAATCTTACTTTATGGAATTCTAGAATAAAATTTATGGACATACTGGTATTGTTAATGAAACATATAAAAATTCAAATGAAAGTTCTGTGATACACCAACAGCTTGTGGGTGTTGTGGGTTTTTTTTGGTATTGTTTGCATGCATAGGCATTTTGCTGGCTTCCTAATTTTTTGAAGAAAAGCTGAGCTATTAGACCGTTATGCCCATTTTTTCAGCACTCAGACTCATCACAAAGGTTCTGCCACGTCTAAAAGCTGTGCTTACCTCTAGGCTGTTATCTCAGAAACTGCAGTGTGGATTTTGGCTAATGTGAAAATGGAAGGGTGTGGAAATGACCATTTAGTATATTATACTGATTCCTAGTCTGTCACTGTTGGCTGATAATAAGGCTTATTTCCGTCTTTTCCCCCCAGAGGCTTAGTTCACTGTCTTACAAATCCCGAGAAGAAGACCCATCTCTTACAGAAGATGAGGTGGGTTTCCTGCATGAAATGTAATAACGTCTTTTCCCAGTGATTAAATCGGAACAAATGCTGTATGATTAAGCAGGGTCTCAGAACACAGAGCAAATCAATAGAGAGATGCTTTCCTCCACCGTCCCAAAAGTGGATTATTTTTAGTGTATGCAAACCTAGAAGCTATAACAATTTATGTAATTTACAGTGGAATAGACCGCCTGCAGTTGCTAGTTTTAAACTTTGAGCTCAATTTCTGGTAGCACAGGAATACATTTAGTATTGAAAGCCATGGTTTGTAGCCAAAGAACTGCAGATGGAGTTCCATTTGCACATTGCAGCTTTCCCATCCCATTGCAGTCTACTCATGCTCCCCAAAAGCCACTCCAGAGGGTCAAGGAATTCTCCAGAGTGGCTGGCAAGGCGACATATATATGCCGAATTGCCTTCTTATATATGCTGAGTTGCCTTCTGCATGTACAAGAGCCACTTTGGATGCAAGTCTGAGTAATGCCAGTCAAGAATTCTACTTTAAGACATTTATAGTTTATAATAGCTTCTTATTAGGGTTGCCAGGTCCTCCCTGGCCACCGGTGATAGATGGGAGGGGGGTTGCCAGATCCAGGTTGGGAAACTCCTGGAGATCTGGGAATGGATCCTGAAGAGGGCTGGGACCTCACTGGGGTACAGTGCCATAGAGGCCACCCTCCAAAGCATCCATTTTCTTCAGGGGAACTGATCTCCGTAGTCGGTAGATGAGCTGTAGCGCTGGTGGATCCCCACGTCCCACCTGGAGGCTGGCATCCCTGCTTCTTATATACAAGAACTTACTGAATATATAGCATGACATAGATTCAGGGCTCTTTTTGTAGCAGGAGCTCCTCTGCATATTAGGCGACACACCCCTAAGGTAGACAATCCTCCAAGAGCTTTCAGTGGCCCCTGTAAGAAGAGCTCTGTAAGCTCTTGGAGGATTGTCTACATTAGGGGTGTGTCGCCTAATATGCAAAGAAGTTCCTGCTACAAAAAGAGACCTGCATAGATTATTACACAATTAAAACTTAAGAGCAACAGGGTGGGGTAACTCAGGCTGCATCTAATTTTTTTTAAAGGGTATATGTGAAAGAATGGACTCACAAGCCTATCCTTGTTCCTTCTGATTGGACCCTAGGCAGATCAAAAGGACCTGCAGCCACCCCAAGTCTCTGTTTGGCAATGTGTCCCTTCCCTTTACTCCCCAAGGGTGCAAATGACAACCTGGGTAATCACTGACTGCCACCAATGACTCTTAGGAGTGTCTCCTGTCAGACAGAGTCATGCATCTGACACCAAGCTTGCCATTTAGAAACCGAGCCTTGTTGCTCTGCCTCTACAAGCAATCACGGGGCAATCTGTCGCAAATCTCACACTTTAAAAGCTATCATGCTCCAGGTATGGAGAGCTTCTTTGCTGCCCTCTCTCCAGTACCACCCTTCGGATAGCTAGGCCGAACAGGCATGATGAGTTTCCAGAGATCAGACTTAGTTAAAAACATAAGAAAGTTTACTAAATGAATAAAAGAATACGCATATTCTGTTCAAGGTTTCAGGTTTAGAGAGGGAATAAAGAAAAGGTGAAAGCACACAGACCTCGTTCCCTTCTCTAGGTACTTCCTAAACAAAGTCTGCTTTAGGACAGGTGAGCTTTACTTCGAGTTGCAGTAAATGAAAGGTCATCATTCCCTTAGATCTCCAGGTTGGGACTCCTCTCCATTGTCCTTTGCCTCATGGACAAGATGGAAGTCCCTTAATGGAAGTTTAGCCCCTCATGGCTTGTGCATATCTGAAGAGCTGCCCAAAATGGAAAAGCCCCCTCTCCCTCCTGTCCAGATTTTTTAAAATAATATTTGGGATGGCCTTCATCCCTGATACCAATTATCATTCGGCAGCAGGGCTCCTATTCATGGACAGATAGCAGTCATAATAGTTGAAACATTGGGGTGAATTCTTGGGCGGGAGGGTGTTTCTCCACAAGATATTTTTTAGAATTCTGCTCTTTCCAGCGTGGCTTGCCCAGAGCTATCTCATCTTGATTTTTTAAATTTATTTTGTGAATAATACTATCTTTCTGCCATTGTATAACAAGGCGGTTTTCAGTTTAAAATACCTTCAGTATAATATGCATAACACAAAAGGAAAAGGGAAACAGAAAGGGGGAAAGAGAGATGGTAAATTTAGACACTAACATATCATCACTGTTTCATAAGAAAGAGATGGAATGACAACTGAAGAAGATACTTCTGAAGGGGAGGAGCCAAATCTCAGCTGGTCCAAAAGACACTTCACTGCCCTGCCTCCCCCTCTGATGCAGCAGCCATGTGCAATGTAGGACTGGGTCACATGTTACGTACGCTACGAAGATACTGTCCCAAAATAGCATGGCGAGCTTTCTGTCTCTCTGGTTCTAACATTTAGAAATATTAGCCTTACCAACATGTGAGCAGTCTCTACATCTACACTTTTGTCTACAAAGAGTGCTCTCCAGAGAGTTGCCTTTCAGTGGCATTCCTGTTGCAAACTTTATGTGCCATTCCAGTTCTTAGTGATAACAGAATATTCTAGAGGTTTGTTTTTTTTAACTTCAATACTTTGATTACTGTATGTAATAGGGAACTATAAATAATAACCTGAGGAAGGATTTGCTGTTTTTATGGGCTTAAAAATATTTTCATTTTCTTCTCCAGATTTCAGCAATGTACTCATCTGTAAATAAGCCAGGGCAGGCCACCAGACAGCTGGAGTCTACATATACCAGTATCCCTGAAAATGTACCTCAGAAATCGCCATCTATTTGCAGTGGCCTGTATGCTAGCGTGAAGGACTTGGAAAATGCCCCAAACCATATCTCCACACCTCACTCATCAGACAGACTAAATGGGGAGTTAGAGTCTGACTATGAAGCAATTCAGACTCTAAGTCACGAGGAAGACAGAAATGTTTCGGTGCCTAATACCAACCAATCGGATCTCTCACAAGAGAATGATTATGAGAGCATTGGAGACTTGCAGCAAAACAGAGACATCACCAGGCTTTAACGACACTTGATACAAGGTCACTGGGGTTGTCCTACTGGTACTTGTTTCAGGAGGCTGAAGGCTGATTCACTCCATGTCTCAAGACTTAGCCATGTGACTGAAATGAGGCACTGAAAAGGCTTTTCTGTTTGTCCGAAGCGATGTCAGATAATACAAGAGCTCTGTCTATGGTGTTTGACCTGTGATGGCTGTTTCACATGAGCAAGTCATCTTGCATATGTGAGCTCACCTTTTGAAGTATGAAGAAGGCTATTTTCTCCACTTGAAGAACGGAAATAGAGAGGAGAAGAGGCCAAGTAGAAGCCACAAGCTAAAAGGAAAATCTGTGCATGTTTTGCCACAATGTACAATGATATCTGCCTTGTCTTGTATGTGATGGTCACCTCAACCTGCGATAATTCAAAATGAAAGCTGAAGGTACTGAAAAGGCTTCCTTAGAGAGAACCAGTAACAAGTGTCATTCATGTTGTCTGCAAAATATACAGAGAGAAAGGGAGCCTGTTGTTAAAAAGCCAAGTTTTAATTTAAAACACTTTGTCACCCTTCTGATATAGGTCCCCTTCTGATGGGCTGACACAAGCATTTAGGTATGCCATAAAGTTTGTGATGGTTGTCATGCAAAGGATCACTCAGCACACATACATGCACACTGGCAAAGAACTGTAGGTTTGCAATGCCATGCCTAGGGTAGCACATCACCAAAAAAGCAGCTGTAGGAGCTATGGGTATTAAAAGTGTAATATGAAAACCCGATTGCACTTTCAGGCTTCAGCTTGCATCTTTCTCTGCACAGGTACGAAAACACAGCCATTTAGCAAAAAGGTGGTTGTGGGAACTAGTTGCGAGGAACTGCAGTCTGAGATGGTAAAAAGTGATATGCCGACTTGTTTGCTTTGTTGTGGTCTATGGAATGGTACTCTCATTCCCAAGTATCTTGTAGAATTCATTTTTCATAGAATACTGTGATCTCGTAGCATTTAGAACACACCCGTTTCTTCCTTGGGACTGCGTTCCTCATGGTTTAAAAGTTAGGATTTCATGCAGACACTCCAATAATTTATTTTAATGTTTACAATATTTAGTAATATGTTACCAGCCCAAATAGGCATCTGGAGTACAGAACATTACAGACTGGTATTGAATTATGGAATTACTGGTGTGGTGGCCGCACTGGAAGATCACACCAAAGTGTTCAGTAGTGAAGCCTAAAGCAGGAAGTGAGTGGTGAGTCGTTAAGTGAAAAATTAATGCACACAGATGAAAATAAAATCCGAACAGATCCAGAAACTTTTTTCAGTCAACGACAATTTTGTCATCCTTAGAACTGCTCCAAGCAATATAACTGGGAAAGGCTTGAGGCAGTTTTGAACCTTACAACCACAGTGACAATTTCATACCATCACTGAAAGATGAATATGGTGTTCATATTTTGTACACGGCTGAGTGTACACGGCTGATCACCTACTTCTTGATCCTGCTGCTGCTAGGGTAGACAGTACTGACCAAGGGAGACCCTTGTTTGTGGCTTTTCCTAGATTCAGGGAGGGGAAATGTCGTATGTGTAGACAGCATGAGAAAACACACCGGATTATGTGCATACAGGTGCCTATGCACAAAACAATGTCATTGTCCATAATAGAACATTTCTTGCCTTATAATTATGCAGTCCCAGCTGTTGAACCCAAAATGTAAAAATTAGGTGACTGTACAATGTTTCCATGCTTTGTTCACCTCATATACACAATTTTCTTCGGATTCAGCTTCAAGGGCTTGCCGTATGGCTCACCAGTATTATCAGGACTAACTACTTTAAAGCATGAAGGGCATATGTCCTTCCAAAATATGAAAAACATGCTCTAGAATGCTGTAATTGGGGAAGGGTAGTGGCTGGCAACTCTGGGAAAAAATAGTGCATGTCTG
>NW_015175364.1:996458-1071886 GCF_001447785.1 Gekko japonicus | reverse complement strand
CAAAAGGGCTGACTGGAAGCCTTATCCTAAGCACCAGTTCAAATGGTGTGTTGTTGCATGAGGGCGTAAACTGCCATGTGATGGCTTTTCTGCATTAATCCGCTGTTGCAAATAAGCTGCCATGTGAACTGAGTGCCCATCAACCAACACAGTTTTGTCATTTTAGTTATCACCAGTTTGGTGGTAGTGGTTAAGTGCATGGACTCTAATATGGGAGAACCAGGTTTGATTCCCCACTCCTCCACTTGCAGCTGCTGGATGACCTTGGGCAAGCCATAGTTCTGGCACAGCTGTTCTTGAAAAAGAGCAGTTTTTGTCAGAGCTCTCTCAGCCCCACCTACCTCACAGGGTGTCTGTTGTGGGGAGGGGAGGGGAAGGAGTTTGTAAGCCACTCTGGGACTCCCTTGGGTAGTGAAGGGCGGGGTATAAATCCAATCTCTTCTTCTTCTTCTTCACCATAGTTCGTGTGAACCTGGCCTCTCCATTACAGCCACCCAGCAGAGGCTCCCATTCGGCAGCTGGTCCATTCGGCAGCCATAATCTGATGAGAGGCTTACCTACGTGGGTTATCTCCAATACCTAGAGTACTTCTAGCCTACCGCCATTCATTTCGAGTGGCATTCCAGATGAGTCTGGTGGCATGTTACTGAGTAAAGCTCTCTGTGACATGTTGGTGATTCACTGAGTAAGCAGTCCTTTCTGTTAATGCCTGCTGTGTGGTGCTTTCTTGTGGTATTATAGACAGGGTGGTTTTTAGGCTTAGGACTTGCTGTGACAACAAATGAACACTTATGTGCTTGCTGACAGTAACATCACCAAGTATGCCATTTAGGATCAGGCAGTTCAGCCCTCGAATGAAATAAACTTGGAACAATCCACAGAAGGCTTCAAAAGATGCATACAAGAGCACTTTGCTGCTGTGTGCTGTGAAAGTATGCAGTGGCAAAGGGCTGTGACTCCAACTTCTACTAAACTACTAAAATTGGAATGGTTTGCTTATGCTGGATTACAGTTTTTGTTTTTAAATAAATATTTTCACTGTTGCACCCTGATACCCCTTGGTATGCATCAGGGTTGCAATACCAGGTACCATGATTCAAACTCATCTTTTGTAAGGCTAGATGTATGATGGCAACTTGATACCTTCCATCATTTTCCTCAGGGCATAACAAATTGTGCCTTTAGAAAATCCAGCTTCTATGAAGACTTCTAGTTTTCCTGGACAGCTTTTTGCAATAGGCCCGTCATCAGAACTCTGTATACATGGTGCTTTCTCCTAAATCTTTCTATGGTGCTTTATAAAATATTCTAATAAGCTACTGTCTTGGTGTATGTTATTGGAATATCATGTGTAAAACTATCTAGTTTATTCTTTCTAAAAATTACCTAGCTTTGAATATTTCTTGTTATACCCTGTTATACCCCCAGAAGATAGAATAACTCTGGGATGGGAGGTTGGAATGTCCAACTTCCCCGAAAACCAAAGGAGGTAGATATTCTGGGCTCAAGACAGACAAATTATCTCCAGTATATGTTGAGTTACTATATTGTCTAGAGGTGGTGGCCGAATCCCTGCATTCACCTGCTCCGAAGGAGACTCCAGCAGGGAAAAGCCTTTGCCCAGGTACTGCTAAGGCAGGCAATCCAATAAGAGGCTGTGAGAAAAGAAGCAAGGGTGAGGCCACGCCCAGAAATGACAACAGCTTCGGAGACTGACAGCCCTCAGATAGGAGGTGGGAACAAGACCAAGGAGGAAGCCAACAGAAGAGCGGGGGGGGGGGTGAGATCCTAGGGCCTGTGCTGGCAGCCAGAGCAGCCTCTTGAAACCTCAGGGGAGGGTGGGGCAGGAGAAAGGAAGGCCCAGCCAGGGTAACCAGTGGCCCAGATTCCCTCCCATTCAACATGGGCACACTCCTGAAGATACGGCATTGGGGGAGTCCGGGGTTAGCCTACCCCTAGACAAACATTTGTTAGGCCAGCCCGGGGAAGACCAGGGAGGAGGGTTAGACCTGTTTTATGTCAGTCAGGGAGAGGCTGAGGTGGGGAGAACAACCGTCTAGCCCCCTTTGTCTGAATTCTGAGACCCTTCCTGCGGCACAGCTGACAGGAAGATCTGGAGGGTGTGATGTCCCTGACCCCCACCCTGAGTGAGGACAAGCTGGACATATATATTTCCTGTGTTCAGAATTGTGCCATCCCAAATTCTATGTAGTAGTTCAACTTTATGACTGAATGGTGTATATGAAAGAATGATAAATGGAATGTAACCCTAAAAGAGATAAATATCTGTTGAATTCTGTTATGAGCCAACATAGGTTATACCTTCTTTGATACATGTGATGTTTTTGCAGGGCATTGGGTAGACTCGGTTTCACTGACCTGAGACCACTCTGGTTTTGCCATTTGTATTGTAAAGGGTAAGTGCAGCACTGCTGGCTGTGCTTTCCCTGTTATCATGGAGGTGTTATTCAACATAACTCCAGAAATCTGGGCTCTGGCTCAATACAGTGCAAACAGCTGATCCACCCCTCCCCCAGTGGTCTTGTGACCCCATGAACATCAAGGGGCTGGAAGTAGAGAAGCTGCAGTGAGAGGATGGATTGAGGGAACTCATTCTCTCCCTATGCCACAAGTGGAAAGAACACACAGGTCTAAACTCTGATCTGTAGCCTTACATAGCATGACTGGGAAAGATTGTGGAAAGGTTACGTGGACAATCTGGATAAACAATGTGGCTTCCTGTATGGTATCTGTATACACAGTACAATGTTCACCATATAAACAGCAAAAACAATAGGAGAGGTTACTTTATGTCGATCTTTCAAATGAAGTAATGAGTTGTCCTCTGTACCTAAAGATGTATAAAAATGCACTAGTGAATTTGACTCTGCAAGAAAAGCCCTGTGTAAAGGAAGACGGAAACATTTGCTTCACTGAAAAAGTTGACTTCCTGTGTCAATTGTGGTAAGACTCAGGTTTTCTGACCGAGTGATTGGTAGGATATAAGATACAAACGGCTGAGAACCCTGGGCTTTGGGCGGTCTTCTGATGTGATCCGGCAGGATGATGATATGATGAGTGTAATGACTGTTCCCACTTAGCCCACTTCAGTTTCCTTACACTGATGATGGTTGGGTTGGAGTACAAAGTTTGCCTAAAAATATGAGAGGATTCCCAATTTAAGAAAGGATTTATTTCTGCAGTCATAGAAATTAGGCAGGGAACAAAGGTTCTGGGGAGAAGGCCTAGAGCAGAGGTTCCCAACCTTTCTGAGCCTGCAGGCACCTTGGGCACAACCACAAAATTATTGCTGCTGCTTAACTTCAGTCATACAGTAAAGATCCCTGTGCAGTGGTGGCAGCTGCTGCCAAAGCAATATTTTCAAAAATCTGCACAGCCAATCAGAACCCTTCCTAGGCAGAGACCCACCCGCTTTCTAAAAATTCTTGGTGGGGACTAGAAAAGGTGTTAGTGGGCATCGGGTTAGGGATCCCGAGCCTAGAGGAATGATCTCTAAAAGGGAAGGGGAGGAGTGAGATGGTGTAATGTATATGTGCAAGTCATTACCTGGAATTATTTTTTGAAATAAGATTCTGTGTCAGAGCATTTACCCTCTATACCACCGAGTTATTCAGATCTCAGCCAGAACTGTTGCTTCAGTGTTTAAAAATTTCTGATGTGATGATGGTCCCAAGGCCACTCAACTTGAAATTAATAGTTTATGTGCACAAGCCTAAAAGAAAAAAAATGGCTAAAAAGGATAATTGTCATTGTGTGATCCCTGTGCAGCTGATCTCTCAAACACCCACCGACTTTAAAGATTCCTTTTATCCTTAACATCGTTTGTTGTACACACCTAAATAGTATTTCATAAGCACGTAGGTCCTGTGCTCCTTTCCGTATATTTCACGTAAGACTGAAGGATACTTTTCAAAGGCAGCTGGCTTGTCTCTTGCTGTTTACTTCCGACCATAATAAACTATTCGACTGACTGACATGAATGTAGACTTAATTCTTTTTTCATCACACTTCTATCAGCCTCTCAGGCAAACTAGACTGGATTGATGCACATTGCTTTGGGTTTGGGCAGCGCAGGGGGGGGGGGGCGAGGACATAAGAAAAATGAAACATTTAAAGCAATTGACTTTGGGTTTGGGCAGCGCAGGGTTTGGGCAGCACAGGGGGGGCGAGGACATAAGAAAAAGGAAACATTTAAAGCAATTGACTTCCATAGGCTTAGAAGGCTTAACTCCATTTAAAATTGCACAGCCCCTGGATCTTGGGGTGATGCTGCTTTCTTGCCTAACTTCAGTGAAGTTGCAGGATCCATCTTCTCAGTTACTTGGCTCTGTGTAGAAAAACAAGTTGCCAGGAGGATACAGCTACCCGTGTTTTGTAGTTAGACCAAAATAAAGATGCATGCAACACTTTATGAGTACCAGTTTGTGTGTAGTGGTAAAGTGTGCAGACTCTAACCTGGGAGAACCGGGTTTGATTCCCCACTCCTCCACTTCCAGCTGCTGGATGACCTTGGGCAAGCCATAGTTCTGTCAGAGCAGTTCTTGAAAGAGCTCTCTCTGCCCCCACCTAACTCACAGGGTGTCTGCTGTGGGGAGGAGAAGGGAAAGGAGTTTGTAAGCTGCTCTGAGACTCCGAGTGAAGGTCAGGGTATAAATCCAATCTCCTCTTCCTCTGAGATTATTCACCTGTAGGGAGGAATAGGACGTTTTGATGGTCATTAATTCATAGGGTCACCACAAGTCAGAAGCAACTTGGCAGTACTTAACACACACACTCAAGGGGGGAAGGCCCTATCTGATTTCAGTGCAGACTGCTTGGCATGGATGTTATTTATTATCTATTTGTTTATACACCACTTTTCTACCCAATGGGGACCCAAAGCAACTTATATCATACCCTTCTCCTCCATCATATCCTCACAACAACCCTGTAAGGTAGGCGAACTGAGTAAGAGTGACTGGCCCAAGGTCAGCCAGCAAGCTGCCATGGAGGAATGAGGATTCAAACCCAGATCTCCCAGCTCCTAGTCCAATGCTTTAAGCACTACACCATGGTAACCCTCAGAGCTCTGTAAACATCGTCTAACACTGAAAGGATATAAATGAAGTAAATTAAGTAAATGAATGCTACTAATGTGAAAGGTTGTTGCCCATTATGTACTTTTGAATTGAACATATGCGCTACCAGCCTCATTTGAAGAGAATGGTGACACTCATACAGGCAAGGTTTCTAGGTAAAGATTAGAGATATGAAGACCATAAGCAATTGCTAACTCTAGTTCTGCTTAGTGGTATACATTTCACCCACTGAAGTCAATGGGACCTACATGCTGCTATAAACAGGAATCACTAATCATTATTGCTACTGTAAGCAACTTCCCAGACAATAGGCAAGGCTTTTTTTATAAGCAGTCTGTTTTATTATTTTTATAATAGAGGTTTATACACCAAGATTACAAACGGTAAAGTAGTGTTATTTTCAGAAATTATGCACCACAAATTGCAGCTTTGCTATAATTTTAGGTCTCATTCAGTTCTTAAAATAATTCATCATCATGGCTGAGGTATGTAAGTGTGAAAATGCCATGAAGTTTTTTAAAATATTTTTCATAATTGTGTGTATGGTCTGATGTAAGTTTGCAACCCTGTTTGCCTAATAATGTTCATTTAATATTCTTAGCCAATTTAACTGAAAGCATAGAAAGTAATCATTTTTATTTACCAAAAATATAGCCAACTCCTGCATATGTACTTTGATGCATAGAAGAAAATCTTAAGTAAATGAGGAAAATTCTCTACAAGTCAGAATACTGTCCTATGATTATAAAACAAAAGTATTATTTATGTATTGCAGGGTCGTCCCTGCCCCGCAATGGTTTACCTTCGGCCTGTGGGTGAATACTTTTCTTGTTTCATTTGGCTTTCCCTCAATGATCTTCCCTTCCTGCACTATGTTTTAACTGCTATTTTTAATAGATGTTTTAAATTTTGTTTTAACCAATTGAATGATTTGTTTTATAATTTTTTACTTTTAAATGTTAGATCCTTGGATGGTCCTGTTTGGACAATAAGGCAGAATATAAATTTTGAAAATAAATTAAAATAATAGGTACTTTGTTCATATTTTTTACACTTTTTGGAAACTCTTAAAAGTACACATTTTCCAAAGGCAAATCCTATAGCATTCAACATGAATCTTGTTAGAAATCCATGCCAACAGTATTAAAACTAGAAATGTTTGGTGCAGAGATGAAATGCTAAACTCAAAAATCCTGGACATTTTTTTAAAAATACCACCAACAGCACCAATGACATCCTTGCAAAGTGTTCGGAAGCTGTAACTAGTGCAGAATTCTGTGGCTAGACCACTGCTTGGGGCCAGCTATCAGGAGCATGTGACCCTGATCTTACAGCAATTACACTGGCTACCAGTCCACTTCCTTTTTTTTAATCCCCGGAGGGATATTTTTTATTTTGCAAATACTACAAAAACTACAAAGAAATATTAGAAAAGGGACTACAACAAAGGATAAAGGAAAGCAAACCACACTAAACTAAAACCCCAAGAGGAGGAGATCTTTTCACTGTTAGTAAAAATGTTAGTACCATAAGTGTTAATGTCACAATATACTTGTAGAGTTCTTGCTTATAACAATTCACTATGTATATGTTATTTTATTAGTTGTTATGGGAGAAATCGCTGATCATCTTTTTGTTCTTCACTTCAAAAGGCCATTTTTCCAGTCCTCCTGCCTTTACTTCGGCTTTCTGTCTCTGAAATTGTATACCACTCTGGCAGGTCCTGCACCCTTTTCTGCCGCAGAGTCCTCTTCCGTTCCAGAGGTAGCAGAGTCACTAGACTTCGTTTCTTCCTCTTTGGACTCTTCATCTGTCCCCAGCTGACATCTCAAAAATTCTTTAGCTTTAAAAGTGGAGTCTATCTTCTCTCTTCTATCGTTGATCTTAAAGATCACACCCTCCAGAACTGCCCATCTGTATGATACCCCATTAGTTTGAAGGAAAGAAATTAAGTCCTTGTAATTTTTCCTCTTTTGTCTAATTTCAAATGGAATTCTTTTAAGGTTTTGATGGTTACATTTCCCATTTTCAGCGGAGTTGCTGATGTTGCTTTTAAAATGGCATCTCTGGTTTGTCTTCTTAAAAACCTGACCACTATTTCTCCAGTAGGCTATTTTTTTAATGTAATTGGAGTATGCCCTATAGGCTGACTCCATTTCGTTTACAAGTTCATCCACTGTTAAGCCTATTACTGGAGCGATGATCTCGCTAAGCACCCTCTTCAGGTCTTCCTGATCCGTTTCAGGAACTCTCTGAAACCTGAGAATCATGTTAGCTTTTTCCATCTGTAGCTGCAAAACTCAATTCTCTTGGCAATTCTGCTTCATTTCCACATCTCCCATCCTTTTCTTCAACTTCTTGCTTGTGGTGTCTATCTCTTTAATTTTCTCGTTTGCCTGCTCCACTTTTTTCTCTGTTTCATTCAGCTGAAGCGGCTGTGCTGCAAAGTTTTTATTCATCACGGTCAATTGCTGATTAATACCATCAAGTTGTTCCATCACCGGCTTGAGCATATCTGCCAGGAGTTTTAGGACATCTGCTCCCTCTTCCGGTTTCGGACTCTGACTGCCCGGCTTCGTTTTAAACTTTCTCTGCTGGGCCGCCATCTCTCCCGTTTTGTTTACAGTTTCTGCCACTTCCACGCAACTCAGAAAATTCGCCAAACGACTTCGCAATTCAGATAAATCTCTCAAAACACTTTCAGTTTACTTCCTCCCCTCTCCCCCTTCATGTCCGTTAGCTGCTCATTCGCATAAGAGGCATCCATCTTTGCAATCTCTTTTTTCAACCACGGGGGGAGGGTCACTTTTCAAACTACTCCATGTTATTCAAAACTCACGTTCATTGTTGGTCAGTTTCTCTGACCACACTCGGTTTTACGCTATTCCACTCAATCTCCAGCGCTTGTCCCAGTCAGTCCAGCTTGTGCCCGAAGGCCACTCAGCGACTGGACCATCGGGGCGGAGGGGAGCCTCAATTCTCCGGCATTGCGCCATCGAAGAGGCTACCCCTCAAAAGCCCCCTGGCCTGGAGCCTATCACAAAGGCTCCGCAGGGGTGTCACTTGAGGTGGCACCCCTCCAGGCCGCTGGCGTGCGATTCACTCTTCCCCGTTGTGGGGAGAGAATCCGCCATCACTGTTCTGTAGACCGGACGTCCACTGCCAGTTCACTTCCTGAGCCCAATTCAAGGTGTTGGTTTAGTCCTTGAAAGCCCTACATGGCTTGGGAACAGGGTACGTAACCCATCTCGTGCATTCCTGCCTGGGAATTAAGATCATGGGGAGAGGCCCTCTGGACTGTCCCACCAATTTTCTGTGTCAGCCACACAAGTGTAGAACAACCTCCCCAGGAAAGCGGGCCGGGCCTTCTCATTACAGATTATAATTGTTGTTTTTATTGCGTTTTTAATAATGGCTAATAAGGTGGCTAATAAATGATGACGACGATGACGATGATGATTTAAATCTGCTTAACCAGAATCTATGTATTTTTCCTTGTGGTTGCTTTTTGTTTCTTTTTGTTTTATTTTTTCCATTTAACTTTTCTGTATTTAGATATTGTTACACAAAGCAGTTTATGTTAAAAGCAAACTGATTAAAACCAACCAGAACCTGACATACTGAAACAATATCCAAAAGCATCTTGTGACATAACAATTAAAACCCTGTTAGTAGAAAGCTGGTCTAATAAATACGACCTTACCCTGCTGCTGGGAGGCATATCTTACTTTGACTGGGCTGCCAGAAAAAAAGCTTTCTCTGACTGATGCCTGCTGATTTAATCTCATTTAGGGAGGGGAAAGAGATCCATCCAGGCTCATACAGATAGAAGCAGTCCTTCCAAGTATGTGGAAAGGGGTTTAAAAGTCAAAACCAGCATTACACTGGATCTGGAAACAACACTCATTTGGATAATCCAATTAACAATGATGAATAGAGGTGGTGCTGCATTCTGGACCAATAGTAGCTTTCAAATCATCTTCAAAGCCAGCCCTCCAGTACACTTATTAGTCTCAAGTTTACAGTAGCAGGGACAGGGGTCATTTCGTAGAAAAAGAGATGCAGGAGCTCATTAGCATAACTTATTAGCATATGCCACACACCATAACATCACCAGAAGTGTGCACCAGCCCCTCTGACAGGCAGAAGCACCTGGGATCCATTCTTTCCCCCCTCTCCCTTCCCTTCGCCTCCAAGTCGGGCGAAGGAAAAGGGGAGGGGGAGGATCTCAGGCGCTTCTGCTTGACAGAGGTGCTGGCATGCCCACAGCCAGCCTGGGTGAATTATAGAATCATAGACTCATAGAGTGGGAAGGGACCTCCAGGGTCATCTAGTCCAACCCCCTGCACAATGCAGGAAATTCACCAATACCCCCCCACACCCCAGTGACCCCTGTTCCACGCCCAGAATATGATTAAAAAAAATTCCAGGATCAGTAACTTTTTTCCCACCATAGAGAACAATGGAGGTGATGGGGGCAACCTGTTTGGGGGGCCCGTAGAATTGGAACCCCTGGTTCAATGTTCCTCAAACATGGCGGGTATCTTGGGGAGAGGCTCCAGCAGCTACCCTGTGATTTTGGAGCCTCTCCCTCAAACCCCTCCCCTCCAGCCCCCAGAATATACCCTATATTTTCGCCATTGACTTCAATGGCCCATAGGATATAATGGGGCCGAAACTGACATTCGGCTGGCCCTTTTTCAGGCCCAACGTTCTAGTGCAGAGCCTGAAAAAGGCCGGGGGTGGCTTTGCAGGCCGTTTTTCACCCGGTGCTCTGGCGGAGCCTGAAAAAGGTGGGGAGGGCAGCTCTGCGGCCCTTTTTCATGCCTGGCGCTCCGGTGGGGGGGGGGGGCTCCGCAGGTGATGGGAGGGCTCTGCAGGGAATTTACCTGCCTGCTGCTTGCTCTTCCTGGCCTTTAAGGAGGACCCCTGATTAATTTCACTGCAAGGGACCAACAAATGGAACTTCTAGCCAGAACCACGCAGCAGGGGGAATGTTCCCCCCCCACCGCAGCGGTTGCAGCTGCTGCGTACAGTGGTGGCGGCCATAACTTTTTAAAGAGCCCCTAACGAGAGCTGGAGGAGCCAGGATGACCTCTCACCGCTCGGACATCACATGTGAGAGGTGGAATTCGCCCCTACGAGTCCCAGACCACCAGCCCAGGGTTCAGAGAGGCGGGGGAACATTTCCCCCCTCCACGGCAGTTGCAGCTGCTGCCGAAAGCAGTGGCAGCAGCCATAACTTTTTAAAGAGCCCCTAACGAGAGCTGGAGGAGCCAGGATGACCTCTCACCGCTCGGACATCACATGTGAGAGGTGGAATTCGCCCCTACGAGTCCCAGACCACCAGCCCAGGGTTCAGAGAGGCGGGGGAACATTTCCCCCCTCCACGGCAGTTGCAGCTGCTGCCGAAAGCAGTGGCAGCAGCCATAACTTTTTAAAGAGCCCCTAACGAGAGCTGGAGGAGCCAGGATGACCTCTCACCGCTCGGACATCACACGCGAGAGGTGGAATTTTCCCCTACGAGTCCAAGGCCACCACCCCAGGGCTCAGGGAGGCGGGGAAACATTTCCCCCCCTGCAGCGGCTGCAGCTGCTGCCGAAAGCGGCTGTAACCATAACTTTTTAATGAGCCCCTAACGAGACCTGGGGGAGCCAGAATGACCTCTTGTGAGAGGTGGAATTTGCCTCTACGTGTCCAAGCCCACCACCCCGGGGCTCAGGGAGGAAGGGCAATGTTTCCCCTCCTGTGCAGCGGTTGCAGCAATAACTTTTCAAAGAGCCCCTAATGAGAGCTGGGGGAGCCAGAATGACCTATGAGTCCAAGCCCACCACCCCAGGGCTCAGGGAGGCGGGGGAACGTTTTGTCCCCCCCGCCGCGGCCATAACTTTTTAAAGAGCCCCTAACTAGAGACGGGAGAGCCAGAAACATGCGAGAGGTGGAATTTGCCCCTACCAGTCCAAGGCCACCACACCGGGGCTCAGGGAGGTAAGGGAATGTCCCCCCCCCCCGCGGCGGCTGCTGCGATAACTTTTTAAAGAGCCCCTAACAAGAGCTGGGGGAGCCAGATTGACCTCTCATGTGACATCACACGCGAGAGGTGAAATTCGCCCCTACGAGTCCAAGGCCACCACCCTGGGGCTCAGGGAGGCGGGGGAACATTTTCCCCCTTGCAGCGGTTGCCCAACTGATGGCTGGTGGAAGCAGGGGGCGGTGCTTATGTGCCCACCCCCTGGGCTCCTGACTGGCGTAGCGGTGCTCCGGTGCACTCCGGCAGGAACCGAGGCCTGAGCAGGGATGAGGGTGGCCAGATCATCTGTGTCTGAAAATGGTCAGCCCCTCGGATGGATGGAAAGGTGGTATAAAAATATGTTGAATAAATAAGTAAAATAAATGGTCTAATTATAAACGGCACAGGGGAAAGGGCAGGTCTCTGAAGTACCCCACATATCAGTTCCCAGGGAACATATCTATCCCTCACTACTCTCTTGTTCTAGTGTAGAAAAAAAACCAAAATTACTATAATTCTATTCAAGACAGAGGAGCAGAACATGCCACCAACAAATCAGGAAGGATTAACTGAGAAGCATCTCCTTTTGTTCATCTTCAGTCTGAGATCATCCACTAGTGCTACTAATAGGGTCTCATAGTCTCGTCTGAAGTCAGACTGAAATGGGTGTTTTTGAGCATCATCAGTATAAAATCCAGTTTGCCACCAGGCAAGTAACCAACCATGTAGACTTAAAATTCTTTGTATAAAATTAGTTGAGCTTTCCACTGTGTAGAACTGTTTCACATTGTATAAGGGTTAATTAATCTGCAAATGTGTCCACACTTTCTTAATTGGAGATGATTTCATTTCCATGTATACTAGCACAGACAACAACTGGTGAGATTATGTCAATGTAAGGAGACTTCAGAGTATTCTTTGAACATAAAAGCACATGAAGCTGCCTTATACTGAATCAGACCTTTGGGAGCTCTCCAGAGTCTCAGGCAGAGGCCTTTCACATCACCTACTACTTGGCCCTTTTAATTGGAAATGCCAGGGATTGAACAAGGGACCTTCCGCATGCCAAACAAATGCTCTGCCAGTGAGCCACAGCTCCTCCTTATCACCTATCAACAGTGTTCTGTCTAAAAATTGATGCAGTTTAAGTATATGTAATATTAAAAATCAGCAGTTATAAAGCTATCTGTTCAAGCATGAGTTGTATACATAAAATATAATTGCACTTATAAACAGCAAATATATTGAAGTTTCTGAAAACTTTTCTAAGGCAGCTCAATGTATATACTATTAATTATTCTGGATGTTACTAAGGGGTAGTAATAACTGTGGCCAATGCAGCTCTTTTCAGAGGCCCATGCAACTAATATACCAACCAAAGCTGGCCAAAGGCATTCCACAAGACCAGTGTGCCAATGAACACAGCATGAGCCAAAAAAACTGTGCAGACCTTTGTTGTTGTTCAGTCTCACAGTCGAGTCCGACTCTTCGTGACCCCATGGACTAGATCCCGCCAGGCCCTCCTGTCTTCCGCTGTTCTCTGAAGTTTGCTCAGTTTCATGTTCGTTGCATCGATGACACTGTCCAGCCTGCTCATCCTTTGCCATCCCCGTCTTCTTTGACCTTCAATCTTTCCCAGCATCAGGGTCTTTTCCAGTGAGTGCTCCCTTCTCATTTGGTGGCCAAAGTATTTGAGCTTCAGTTTCATTATCTGGCCTTCCAGGGAGCAGTCATGGTTGATTTCTTTTAGGATTGACTGATTTGATCTTCTTGCAGTCCAAGGGACTCTCAAGAGTCTTCTCCAGCACCATAGTTCAAAAGAATCTATTCTTCGGCGCTCGGCCTTCCTTATAGTCCAACTCTCGCAGCCATACATGACTACTGGGAATACCATTGCTTGGACCATGCGTATTTTTGTTGGCAGGGTGATGTCTCTACTTTTTATCATGCTGTTTAGGTTCGCCATCGCTTTCCTCCCAAGTAGCAGGCGTCTTTTAATTTCATGGCTGCAGTCACAGTCTGCGGTGATTTGGGATCCCAGGAACGTGAAGTCTGTCACTACTTCCACGACTTCCCCTTCTATTTGCCAAGGAGTGATGGGGCCGGATGCCATGATCTTAGTTTTTTTGATGTTGAGCTTCAAGCCCACTTTTGCGCTCTCCTCTTTTACTCTGAGCAAGAGGCTCTTTAGGTCCTCTTCACTTTCTGCCATTAGAGTGGTATCGTCTGCATATCTGAGGTTGTTGATCTTTTCCCCAGCAATCTTAATTCCCGCTTGTGATTCATCCAGGCCAGTATTTTGCATGATGTACTCTGCATATATATTAAATAAGCAAGGTGACAATATACATCCTTGTCGTACTCCTTTTCCTATGCTGAACCAATCAGTTGTTCCATATCCGGTTCTAACTGTTGCTTCTTGACCCTTATACAGGTTTCTCAAGAGACATGTGCAGACCTTAACATTCTCCTAATAATATTATTGGTCAGATTCCAGACGTGGGAGCTTTAACCTCCCCCCTCCCCCAAACAGCAGCCCTCTCAGCTGCATGGCAAACTGCTATTGAAATGAAATATTCAGAGAAACAGTTAAAACATTCCACTAAGCGTATGCCCTTGCATGACAGCTCCTTCAGATTTCAGGTATCTGTGTATCAGTTGTCTATAAATGGGATTCCGTACAGATTTGTTGGAATCAAAGCCAAGATTACAGAAAGGCAGCCAACATGGAGCAGTGGTTAGAGTGTCAGACTAGGCTCTGGTAGACTCAAGCCTGAATTCCCACTCTGCCATCACTGGGTGACCTTGGGCCAGCCTTTCTCAGCCTACCTCACAGGGTGGTGGTTGTCAGGAGGAAGGAATAATGATGTGTTAAGCTGCTTTGGATCCCCAATGGGGAGAAAAGTGTGGCATAAATAAATAAACAGATCTTACAAGGGATGCTCACAGTGATGGAGGACAGGAATTGGCAGCATTCAGATATCATGACCAGACAAGTCTGTGATGAGCTCAAACCTGGTTTATTCCGGTTCCAATATTCTCCTCCTTTGATCCCCAAGACTGAAGCAGAAGACTTCCTGGTAAGGTTAAACCATAGTTTAGAACCCCAGTTATACAATTTCTTGAACATCACATTTGGACATCGCAACAAACTGTGGTTTGAGTGAAGACTTCTGAAGCCAGCAAGACTTCTTAAACCCCGATACCTTCAGTTTTAGGAGAGCGAGGAAGGAACATGTGAGTCCAAGAATAAGCCAGGCTCAGGTTCATCATAAACAAACTGAAATTTGTCCATGTTGTCAGAATACAGGCACTGAGTCAGGCAGGGATGAAAAACGAAAAAAGAATGAAAATAGAATCAAACAAGTTTAGCTTTACAAGCCTCATCAATGTGTGTCTCTTCTAACCCTGAGGTTTGTACAGCTTTAATGTGTATTCTGTAATACTCTGATGTGTGATTGCATGAACAGACAACTCAAGAGCCTTGTATTGTGCTCATTTTGATTGCACCAAAGTGTCTGCCATCTGTTTGGCTCTCGCAAATAAAAGTTTTATTGTACAGACAAAGCTCTAAACTCTTATTCCCTTTTTACAAATTCTGTTGGCACTTTGTGAAAAAGGGAACAGCAGCAAATTCTTTGAGCTTGCACAGTGAAAGGACTCTGGCAAGAAACCAACCTCTTTTTCAGTATCAAGCAGAATGGGAATGTCTGTATCTGAAGGTTTTAAAGAATTCTGAAAAGAATATCCCAGCCTGAATAGTTCCTCCAAACCTTCATATGTGACTTTTGATCATCAGGGACAGATTGTACTACAAGACACTAGTTGTTCATCTTTTTCATCATTTATGTGATGCAAACTTTCCAGGATGTGTTTGCATTTGGCTAGAAAGGAGGTAGGAGATAGAAACGTCTCCATTCTTATTCTGTGAATTCAAGCGATGCTTCTGTGGAGATCTGGAATAAGGAGCAAAGAAGATGCCGGAAGTGCTTATGTTTAGCTGTAGAAAGCTGTATTAAACAAGACAAAATGGTGACAGATTGGGGTAAGATAGGTCCAAAATCACCCCATAAAATGCATGGCTAAGGGGGTGAGTCGATCTATCTGGTCCTAGTTCACAACTCGGACCCCAGGTCTCCCTCAGATGGAAGACAAATGTCTATGACAGTATGTCATATCACACTACACTCTCTATACAGGGTGGCACAAAAGTCTAAATCAGTGATATAGGCAATAGTAATATATTTCCTGGTGCCCACTTTCTTGTTTTGCAGAACACCCAAATCAAAGAGTTAATAATGGCTTTTCTCTACTTCATTGGAGCAGGAGGTGCTTCTAAAGAACCCAGGAAGTTCTACCCCATCTTGCACTGACACTTTGTTGTTGTACTGTATTGTTTTATGGTTTTAGACTGTTTTATCTGTTTTAATTCTGGCACTTGTGCCTTGTTGTTAGCCGCCCTGAGCCTTCGGGGAGGGCGGGATATAAATCCAAAACTAAATAAATAAATAAGGTGTATAGAATAGTTGTGAGTGCAACAGGTTTTTGAAGATTATAGCCCCCTTCCTGAGATGCATGATATATTCTCATTTGGTGCATGCACGCATGCACACACGCACGCACACACGCACGCACACACGCACAGAGCCATGTTGCAGTTTAAAAACCAATTCAGTGTGAAACAAACACCAATGAAATGTAAAAGTTTCAATCTCCTGAAGTGGCTTTTGAGCCCACTGTTTACTCACCTCCGTGCTCATGCACAGCCACATAAAGCTTGTGCATTAATAAATATATTACTTTTTAAGGTGCCACAAAACCTCTTTGTGTTTTTGCTGCAAGAGTCACAGCTATGCTTATCAAATTCATACCACTATAGCCCTGACCTGGATAGCCCAGGCAAGCCCAATCTCACCAGACCTCAAAAGCTAAGCAGGGCCAACCCTGGCAAATATTTGGATGGGCGACCACCGAAGAATACCAGGGCCAGGAAGCAGAGTCAAGGTATCAAACCACTTCTCTGAATGTCCTCCATTCCCCAGTAGGAGTTGCTAGAGGTCCCCATGACTTCCAGGCACAGGCGTACACACACAGACAAATGCAGAAATACCCCCCAAAAGTTCATACTAGTGTTTAATCCAGAACAGTGGCCATCACATGTTCAGCTACATTGAGGTTCGCAAATCCTACAGCGGTACAGGCATAATGCCTGTGCGTCACCTTCTGGCCTAACACTGGGGCTCATGAAAAGCATTCTCTGGGATGATTGTCCTCACTGTCTCTGGGATGTATCACATGGAACCAGCTGATGCAGCTGAAGCCTAGGAACTCCTGTCTAGCTAGTGTTGAATTGGCATCATTCCATGCTTGAGTTTTAGTAATAGGTCAACTGTGAACACAAAATGTAGGCTGAAGCTGCCAAAAGAAATGGTTTGTGTGTGTGCCAGACCTATTTCAACAGCAAATCTGCTAGAAATGTGTCTGCAAGGAAGACTGTTAAGTGCCTAGCTAATATGTAAATGTTTTCAGGAAAGCAGGCTCTAATATGATGAAATGTCATCTGCTGAAGAGACTATCCCTTTACAGCTGGAATACAACATACAAGAACTCAGGAAAATGACCAACTTCTCAAAACGTGGGGATACATTGTTTCACCACTAGAGGACCCAAAGAAGGATGAAAAGGGGAAAGGGGCTCTCAAATCTCCAGGAATTTTCTCCACCCAGAGTTGGCAACCATATTTATTAGTGTCCTTATTGCTGGGCAAATTCTTTCAAAGCTCTTCATGGCCTAGATGAGGTGCCACATATCTACTGGGCTGCCTCTCTTGATATATTTCATGGAGATAGGTTTGCTCGTTAGACCAAAGCTTTCTGAAGGTGCCACCCTGCAAATAGTGAAAATCTGTTACCCCAAGTCAGCTTTATTAAATAAATATCATGCCTTTGCTTTGATTGGCGAATTAGCTACAAAGGCAGGACTAGCAAGAGGCTGGGGCACAGCATGGATCTGCTATCAGTTTTTATGGAGATAGTTCCCTTTATACCCTTAGTTTAAGGCAATAACCAGTCCAAATTGTAACAGAAATGGGTTTTATTTAAATAATAATAATAATCTAGATATTTACTTTCAGATCGGAGACTGCAAGCATACAAGAAGATATAGAAAGTGGTTAGCAGACAAAATAGAGGGGGTTGGGTAATATCAGGGCAATACTATACCTATCCTGAAGAGATGAAGGAATCCAAGGTATGATGAGAGGAGATGCATGGACCGACCAGTGAGACCATGGAGGACCTGAGTTGTGGTCATGGGTGTTAGCTTTTGTGCCCACCCAGCTAAATCACACTGGGCATGTGCAAGACTGGGTATATTTATACCCCAAAACGTATCCTGAAGGTATGTTAAAGTGTGGTAGCTAGTTTCACAATAGATTGATGGGATTCCTATTGTGGAATAATAGGCTGATCTAGTGTTTCGCTGGTACCAGACAAAGGAGGAGAAAATCCTTAATGTTTGACACGATGAAGCTGAATGGATGACCATTCTACAGAAATACAGAGTCGGTGTTTACCTTGATGGTTCTGGTATAGGTGAGAGAAATGCAGATATCTTGGACAAACAGCAGAAATGTAAGGATTACCAAGAGTTATTTCTTGAGTTCCAGGGTGTGAAAGGATTTGGGACAGGAAACATACAACATATTCCATTAATGATGGAGACACAGTGACCAGTGGCTTATCGGCTCTGTCTGCCCATGCATTTGACAATCAAATGACCTGGCATCTGGTCAGGAGAAGATGCTTGAGGCAAGAGCTTAGGTTTGTCCATCCTTGTCTTTATGGACTGAGCAGAGAAGAGTGGGGGTGTTGCATGGAGGATGTCTGACCATGCAGCTAGCCTGGCACTTGACCTAAGCTTTCCCAGCGAAAATATAGTTCTCCTAGCCTCCCAGAAAAAGCCACTGTTTAAGCCAAGCCTGGCTTTATGAGGGCACTGCAGAGGAGGGTAAAACAAGGATGATTGGGGGCCTGGAGATCCAGCCCTACAAGGAAAGGCTGAGGGACTTGGGAATGTTCAGTTTGGAGAAGAGGAGGTTTGGGGCAGCATATGATTGCTCTCTTTACATTTTTGAAAGTCTGTCACTTAAAGGAGGGCAGAGAGCTGTTGGCAGCAGAGGGTAGGACTCACAATAATGGGTTTAAACTATGGACAGAAAGATACTGGCTGGATATTAAGGGGGAAAAAATTAGAGTAAGAGTATGAGCAGTGGAATCAGCTGCCTACGGAGGTAGCAAGCTCCCCCTCGCTGGCAGTCTTCAAGCAGGGGCTGCATGAATACTTGTCAAGGATGCTCTAGGCTGACCCTGCATTGAACAGGGGGTTGGACTAGATATCCTGTATGGCCCCTTCCAACTCTATGGGTGCGTTCAGACGGGGCATTTATGCCGGTATAGATGCCGGTTGGAATTGGTGTACTTACGGGCGATCACACGGCGAACATCTGCCTTCCGTCCCTAACCATTTCAAACAGCCTTTAACCGTTGTATTTTGCTACTAGGTCCCCAAGTGGTGGTATCCTGAGTGCTCCGGTTCCAAACGCATTATCCCCATCTGATCGCTCTCCGCCGGTGTAGAGCCACTTCCATTTGGAAGCCCGAGGCTTCCGCTTTTTGGCCGCCATTTTATTTTTAAGCCTGCTCAATGTGCGCTTGGGCAAAGCTTCGCCCCGGCGTTTGCTTAAAAAAAAAAGATGCTTAGTTTTAGGCTGCGGGCAAGTCCAGGACCTCACAGAGGCCCTTTTCGCTGTAAAAGTTTAAAGGGAAGTCTTCACTTCAGGGCACGATTTTTGGGATGGAGTGTTCTGCGCCTGCGCGAAGATCTCAACTCTGTCGATGGCTGCCTATGCGCATGTGCAAAATGTAAAAAAACCCGCTGACACGCATCGCTGCACATCAGTAGTGTGAACAGGCATATCGCACTGTGCTGCACAGTCAGGAGGTGAGTGTGATCACGTTTCTTCTGGATCAAATTGCACCGGTTGGAACCACAGCAGTTTGTATTGGTATAAATGCCCCATCTGAATGCACCCTGTAGCACACACCCTATGATTCTCTGACAAAAACCCTCCCCCCAAATCTAAGAAAACACAACATGCATTTCCTTCTCAATTCAGTGCAGGAAAAGGAACCATCTTAAAACTCTCAGAGGCACTCCAGTACTTAATTATAATGGGCAATGTACGGTAAACACAAATCAGAACTCAATAGATGGTAGGGTTGCCAACCTCTGGTGATGGCTGGAGATCTCCTGGGATTACAACTGATTACAACTGATCTCCAGGCTGCAGAGATCAGATCATCTGAAGAAAATGTCCACTTGGAAAGGTGGACTGTATGGAGCTACACCCCATTGAAGTCTCTCTTCCAGTCTTCACCCCAAAAATCTCCAGATATTTCCCAACCTAGAGCTGGCAACTTTAATAGAAGGGCCAATTTCCAACATGATGTTTGGGATCCATAGAAGAGGTTTCAAGTACCAGAATAGCCCCCATGGCTGTTTCAGGACTGTAGAAGGCACTGTGGGGCATTGGGTTTTGTTTTTTTTTGCTGCTTTGTGCCCTTGCAACAACTCCTATTCCTTACAGATCTTGTTTCTTTGTTAGCTGTCTTGAGTCTAAGCAGAAAAGAGGGATGTACATATTTTAAATAGATAAACAATGCCAACAGATTTAACTCGAACACGAACACGAAACATCAACACTCCACATTTCACAGTTACTTTTCAGATTGCGTAAATGGCCAGGAGTAGTTTCTGATTATGTATAGGTAGATTCATATTCATGTTCAGTACTTGATTATTAAGGCTGCATCCATACATCACTGAATATTGTGCTATTAGTCCATTATAGCGCTCATTTACAACTGGATCGCCTTGTACAAAGAGGAAAAGACAGTTGTGGATTACTTTTTAGCGCAACTGTATCCAATGACACCCAGATGCAGTCTAAGACCTAACACCCTTGATAGGCTGCTTGTCTCCTGATATTATGTCGAACAGAATGCTTTTCAACAAAATCAAAATTCAGCTGACAATCATCAAGCTTATGGTATTCAAGTTTAGAGAAATTATAATTATACAGACCTAGACTCTACCAGCCCTTTCCCAAATTATAACCGTTTCATTATGGGACAAAGCATGTGCAGCATACTCCAAAATTCCTATTGGGCGATTTGACACAGTAATTTTTGTACAGCGGAATGATTTCTGTGTCAGTTTTCCAGAGGAACACCCAGTCATAGCCAGTGATGCACAAGTTCAGGATACATCCCAAAGTATCCAAATAGAGGTTAGTATTAAAATGCTATCAACAAAAAATGAGAATCTAATGCTAGCAAAATCACTAATTAAAAAAATTATTAAGGGAAGCCACATTAAGAATGCTTCATTGTCACAAAGAGCTTGGAGTTTAGTGGAGCAGATGTACTTAATGAGTTGGCATTGCTCAAATCTACTAAGCTCCATGACCAGGCTGAGATTAAGAGGCGACCAGAGAGTGGCTCTCTGTGTATCACAATAAAGAATTTGCTGTATTCAAAAGTTACAGCTCCGCGGATGCATGCCAGGCAACTACCAGGGTTCCAAACTGAAGAGAGGCCAGCTGGAAACCCCAACGCCTTCACATTGGAATAAATTTGCAAAATCCCTGTGGAAATGATGTCTTTACACCAGTCTATGTGATGGATTTTATGCTAACAGGCCTGAATGACAACACAGGATACACTTTAATAATGATTTGTTGTATTTAGAGAACCAGAACAAGCTAGGAACATGATGTATCCCCATTCGCAAACAGTGCAGTACTGCATATTCTCCCAGGGTTTCTCCTCGGTCACTCTCCCTCACCCCTCAGCTAGACAAGACCTGGTGTGATGTAGTGGCTGGAATGCAGGTTCAAATCCTCGCTCTGCCATGGAAGCCCGTTGAGTAACTGTGGGTCACTCACCCACTCTCAACCTATGCTGCTTCACAAGGTTGTTGTGAAAATAAAATGGAAGCAATGAGAATGATGTTCCATGTAGGAAAGGCCATGTGAAAAATGCACTAAATAAGCAACTAACTGCACAAGTGAATACTGTGAGATTGACAAGAAACTTATCTAGAGGTTTCCATCTTATATAGGTCCTTAGTGGTCCATGTTTGGGAAGGATGAAAAGTGTCACGGGTTTTTCAGCCAGATTAACTGTAGGGTAAACAGAACCAATGGGAGGAAGGGTGGCATGGTATAGCCCGATTTAATCAGATATTGGAAGATGAGCAGGGCTGGTACTCGGCTGGGAGACCACAAAGGAAGGTTCTCCAGAGAAAAGCAATGGCAAACCACCTCTGCTTCTCACTTGCCTTGAAAGCCCTTTGTTGGGGTCCCCATCAAAGGTCGATTCAGGGAATCACGGGGGATCGCCGTTCCCCCGGGTGAGGTGCGGGGGTTGGGGCACACGACAAAGCCCCGCCCCCTGCTTACGGCTGTCCCACTTCAGGCCCTCATTCAGCCAGGAGGAGGCAGGAGAAGAGGGAGGGTCAGTTGCTTCCTCCCCGCCTCTCCCCACCCCTGCCTGCCTGGGGCCAGGGAGGGCCTTCGCAGGGCTTCCTCGCACTCCCGCCGGCCTTGCAGGTCCACACCGGGCCCCTGATGGGGCTCAGCAGTGGAGCTGCAAGGCCAGCGGTGGCGGCCGGGACCGTTGTGGGCAGGGGGCCTTCGCGGGGCTTTCTTGCACTCCCGCCGGCCTTGCAGGTCCACCGCCAGGCCCCTCATGGGGCTTCGCAGTGGAGCCGCAAGGCCGGCGCTAGTGGCCGGGACCGTTGGGGGCAGGGGGCTTCGCGGGGCTTCCTCGTACTCCTGCTTGCCTTGCAGGTCCACCGCCGGGCCCATCATGGGGCTTGGCAGTGGAGCTGCAAGGCCGCCACCGGCGGCCGGGACCGTTGGGGCGGGGGGCGGAGGGGCCCTTCGCGGGGCTTCCTCGCCAGGGCTCATAACTGAGTGGTGGGTGTGGCCTTATGACACACTTCCGGTGATGTCAGGGGGTGTGGCCTTATGACACACTTCCGGTGATGTCAGGAGGTGTGGCCTTATGACACACTTCCGGTGATGTCAGGGTGTGTGGCATATGCTAATGAGTTATGCTAATGAGTTCCCCTAGCTCTTTTTCTACGAAATGACCCCTGGTCCCCATAAGTCAGTGACGACTTGATGGCACTTCCATACATAAAGAGAACCCATAGGAGGTAGCAAAGGTAACGTTTCTAAGAAACAAAATGCTGTATATGGATCAAAGTATTGTTCTGAAGCAGATTTCTATAAGGTTTCTCTAAAGTTCCGGGTTCAGGTGTCCATGATGTTCTATGGGCTTGAATCAGGAATTTTGCCAGTAGAGACCCAGCACATTACCACGACAACTGCAATAGGAGCTTGCTGGTGAAGGGAACTGCTGGCTTGATCTCTACTGTGCTGTAGCATCCTTACTCCACCTCCAATCCCAGGAGACAAGGAGCCAACAGGATCCCATCAGGACCTATAAAGTTGCTGTTAAGTCCGGCGCTTAACAAGTAGTCGAAGAGTGATTTCAGCAAAACTCAGGTTTATTCAGCTCGATAATCAACTTCTCCAACACGGTACAACTCCTCATAGCCCGAACAGCTTTCCATTGCAGCTGTTCGGTATTTAAACATTCCGGGCTAATGTAGCCACACCTACTATACAAGTACCAACCTATCAGGTTGTTCGCATAATAGCCCAATCACAAACGTTCCCACCACAGACAGTTCAAATGTGATTGGACACAATACTTTTGGCGCGAATCCTAGCCGACGTCTGAAGCTTAGCATAGCTTCTCTATGGGATGATTCACACTTCATCCCCATGCATTCAGGGCAGCATCTGAATACATTACAGTTGCCAACTCTGGCTTAGAATATGAGTCTGAATTTCTCAACCACCTGCTGAGGTACCTGCTTGCTCTTGGACTTAGCATGTCCATTTCTTCCATATGGATGTGTTTTCATTTTCACTTTAATAGAGTTTATAAAGAAAAAAACCTTGTAATTATAGGAAAAAATTAAATATATACAACACTAATTTTCCTATCAAACTTAAACTACTTTTACTAATTTAACAACACAAAACCAATCATTTATAACTTAATTAGCATAGAAAATTGTACTATGGCATATTTGTTAGCCTACTTGCTCTGATTTCTTATCAATTATTGGGGAATATGAGTTATTTATAAGTAGCAATTGGCATAAGGGAGCAATCACCTTTATATAGAGAGGTCCTGCCTTTCCAGAGTACCAGTAACAGACACGCAGGCTGGAGTTAGTTAAAATCAGAAATCTTAAAAACCAAACCAAACCTGGGAGTTAACCTTGCAAATAATAGAAGTAGCACCTGTACCTTTAAGAAATAGGTGCCCTCTGAGATTTCAGTGGCCATTGTGGGAGTTTCTAGGCAACCACAACTATATTGCTAGCTTTCAAAGCTTGGTTTCTGTCAGTAAAAGGCAAGGTGGAAAAGAAAGTCCTTTCCAGGGCTATTTTGGCTGCTCAGTCTTCCCCTCCTCCCATCCCTCCTGCCCTAGAGGGAAGACTCATCAAGCCAGGCCCAGCAGCAACCACTGAGTAACTTGCAATTTGTGAAACTCACACAGTGGCTATGACTTGATGCCACACAATGTGCCTGGGCCCGACCTTCATATAACTTTGTGTGACTTGGCCAGGCCCAATGGTGGTCACCACAGAACTCACCTGAGTGACTAGCTTCCACACAACTTTTGCAACTTAGCCAGAATTTCCCAGGTAGAGGCTGCCAGAAGAAGGAAAGAGGGAAAGCTGGAAGCCAGTATAGTGTAGTGCAGGGGTCCCCAATGGGGTGCCTGTGGGCTCCATGGTACCCCTGATACCTTTTCTGGCAACAGGCACCCACCAAGTATTTTTAGCAAGCCAAGTAGGGCTTTCACCCAGAAAGGCTTCTGATTGATTACTGGAGATTTGATTGGCCATGCAGATTTTTTAAAATGTTGCTTTGGAAGCAGCTGCTACCACAGCACAGGGGTCTGCACTGTGTGACTGCAGTTAAGCTGTGGCAATCATTTTGTGGCTGGCTCCGCCACATCCCAAAATGCCATGTCAGAATTCCAAATGTGCCCCGCAGGCTCAAAAAGGTTGGGGACCCCTGGCATACGGGTTAGAAGGCCAGACTAGGATCTGAGACACCCAGGTTCAAGCCCTCACTCTGCTCTGAAAGCTTACTGAGACACCCAGGTTCAAGTCACTCACTCAGCCAAATGCACCTTACAGGGTTATTGTCAGGATACCGTGGAGGACTGGAGAATGATGTAAGCTGCTTTGGGTTCTCTTTGGGGAGAAAAGTGGGGCATAAATAAATAAAATAAATAATAAAGCTGGATTGGGGGGGCAGATAGAAGAAAGGTTCATTAATGAGTAGGAAGGAGAGAAAGAAGCAGAGAAGAGGGAGAGTCTATGGGGGCTGCCAGAAAGAGAAAAGTGTAAAGTGTATGGGGGAGGCAATACAGGGAGAAATTATGGGACCCCCCACCCCTCAAAAGTCCTTGCAGACTCCCTGCTTATCAGTATCTACAATACTGTAGATTGTCATATATAACAAATTTCATATTTCACATTTCCAGTAAAGCCAAGTTTTTCATTTCACTCATTCCAAAAGGGAAAAAAAGGAATTTTGTTCAGTAGACTTGCAAATTTCTACTTTTTCCAAGTTTTCCTCAGAAGTGCCCAGTGATGGGGGTAAGTCACTAAAATCCAGTACGTAAGCTACTAGCTAAGCAGGCATTTGAATCTAGGATTGTCCCATGCCTTTCCACTGCACTGTCTCCTCAGGGGGGAAATCAGTGTGTGAAATCTAAAGTTTTCCAAAATTGGGGCACTTTATACAGTCAACTTACTCTTAATCTTGTTAGTTATTTGCATTTATTTACTTCCATAAGCAAGTCCAATAATCACTTGGATCAGATATGACCAACTGGACAGACAGAAAGATAGGATCATAAAGTTGGATCCTGTGATCTGTCAATAGAAGGAGCTAACAGGCTGATCTTTCCTGGATTCCCCTTCCCCCAGCAGTCCTTTCCAACCCTGGGGAAGTTTATTCCTGGATAGTGGGACTTGGTGATCTAATAGCCATGCTAATTGGGAGACAGCAGTAGGGAAGGGAAGAGAGGATAGTATTCTTTCATCTCTATGATCTAGGAACAACTGAAGTGGGATACAGGAAAAGTGTACAGATCTTCAAGGGATCTATTGCTAGGCATTGTTTCAGATAATCCTGATAATTAAACCCAATCGTGTTGTACTGCAACTCTGGACCTATGTTGAAGAGCCCTTCACAAAACCAGCTGACGATGTGCATATTCATTTTAAAAGCTCTGATGGTAGCAAATTTTTAAAAATGGTGAAGTGGATCAGCACTAACACACTAAACCCTCCTCAGAAGTAAGCCTCAAAGAGTTTGATGGGACTTACAAGGTTGCACAGGATTGTAGCTAGAGTCTTGGTCTTGTTTGGGAACCACGGTTTTCATAACCTGCAGAGCTGATATTTAAATTAAACCTTAAAAAAAAAGGAGGGGGGAGTGAAAATCAACACTGGATTTAAGTGTTTCCATTTCCATATGCAGTTGCAGAACTAGTTATGAGAGTAAGCACTGTTAAGCCTTAATAGCATGAATTTCTAGCATCAAGATTTTTATGGCTCATGATGCAAACATAACATTCTGCATTATGTTGAATATAATCTTCAAGAGCCCAAAAGTGCCTGTTGATGGTGTTTTAAACACTCTCCAAGTGTACGGCTTTCTGCCTTCTCTCCATGGCCACTCAGACTCATGTTTTGTTATGGAACAAAAACCTCACTCCCATCTGTGGCGCCAAAAAACTAGTGCACAGTGTAAAAGTAATTGACAGCTCGGGTGTGTAGTCGAGGGGAGGCCTGGAGTAGCTCTACCAATAAGAGGCTAGCTTTCTAGCAGAACCACACATGTTTACAGACTATATTCTGCCGGTAGGAGGAACAGTTGGAGAGAAAAGCTGTCCTGGATTCTAAGCAGGAGCATGGACTAATTTATCATGAGCATTTCCTCTCTGTACTAGAAGGCAGTGAATCGGTGTTTAACTAGCCCAAAGTCTGACTGGAACTGAACCCTTGAACCTGTTTTAAATGTCATGGATATATGTCCCATAAATGCAATAGTGACACATTTACACGTATCTTGCGTTTTAAAAGCAGAAATTTGAATGTCCTATCCCTGGCAGCTTTGTTTACTATAAGACGTTGCACACAGAAAGGATATTATTCACTTAGGAAAAATGAACATCAGTTATAACCCTTGTCTGGTCTGCATTGTCCTCTACATGGTGTTGGGTTCAGGCCCATGGAACTGTTCTGCTAACAGTGGCACTTTCCTCTGACCCAAGGCTTCTTCCCCTGATGCTGGAAGGTTTCTACAAAAGAGTCTTCTGTGTGTGGGGGGGGGGGAGGTGTCATGCACTGAAAAAGGTACCACCAGGGGTCATTTCCTGCAGGAGCGCACAGGAGTGGAGCTCCGGCAGTAAAGAGCCCAGGGGGCAGGCACATGCAACAAGCCCCACCCCCTGCTCCCAGCAGCCCTCAGTCAGAGCAAGAAGCAGCCAGGTAAGTTGCAGAGCTCCCCCCGGCCCCAAACAGTCCAGTGGCACCTTTAAGACCAAGTTTTATTCAGGTACAAGCTCCCCCTCCTCTGCTAGGACAGAACTGCATGTTCCCCCTCCCCAATAGCTAGCAATCCAAAACAGGCCAGTGGAGCCTGAGTGGTGGGTGTTGCCTTCTGACACACTTCCAGTGATGTTAGGGGGTGTGGCATATGCAAATAAGTTATGCCAATGAGTTATGCTAATGAGCTCCTGCAACTCTTTTTCTACGAAATGACCCCTGGGTACCACCAGTAGCCAAACAAATCCTTGAGATCCAGCCATATTTCTATCATTGTTATCCCTCTTTATACTCTTGATAGCACATTTACAGTGCTATCTTAGCAGAGTTACACTCTTCTAAGGATTTTTCAGTCATTTGGCTTAGAAAGCTGGAATTCTGCTTAGGATGGCATGGTTAGCGTCCTCCAGTCTATGTTCCCCTTTTCTTCATAACAGTCCTACACAATGTGTGTCAGGGGACGGAAAATCCCCCCTACAGCTCATCTGTGTGGACAAAGCCTCACAAAGGAAGTAATGGCTGATATGGTAGAATAGAGGTACAGGTGCTGCTTCCTGGTAGTGAGTTGTGTGGGAACAGTAACACATTTTAAGCCAGTGCAGTGCTTAAAATTGTGTCTGTGTTGTTACCACAATGGCAAGCACTGCATTGTAATTCATTTATTTCGTTTATATGCACCTTTCTGTCTAATGGAGACCCAAAGCGGTTTACATTGTTCTTCTCTCCTCTCTGTGTGATGTAGGTTAGCCAGAGAGTATGTGACAGGCTCAAGGTCACCCAGCAAGCTTCCATGGTAGAGTGGGGATTGAAACCTGGGTCTCCAAGATCCTAGCTTAACACCTTAAACACTACACCATGCTGGCCCCACATTATCCATGGGGATGTGCCACGTGATGTAGTTTCTGGTGTCGGATCCTATTACTCCCATTTTGCAAACATAATTTGTTATATTTTATAGACTTTCTTCCTATGAGCATAGAGTGGCTTATATGGTTCTTCTTTCCTCAATTTTATTCTTAAAACCATCCTGTGAGGTAGATTAGGCTGAGAAAGAGTAACTAGCCCAAAGTTAGAGTGGCCAGTCTCCAGTTCCCCTTGAAAAGATGGCAGTGTCAGAGGACGTGGATAAGTAGGGATCGGAACCTGGGTCTCTGTACTCCTAACTGGATACTCTCTCATCACAATGTCTCTCAATGCTGAGGGACCATTCAAGGATACCCAGTTACTTGATGGCTTACAGATTTGATCCCAGGATGACATCCAAGCTGTCTTAACCAACTAAGAAGTACATTGGCCATTTTGTTGTCAAAGAGACAAATGGCTAAAAACTTCAGAAGTAAAATAAGACAAGGACTCATTGTTGAAGGCATGTGATTGAGGCCCAATTTAAACATGAGGCTAGCAAGGCAGAGAATTTTCCCAATAAATTTTCCAAGGGCTCATTATCTCTTTTTCACCATGCTCCTTTTCACTGCCAGAAATTATGAAGACAGAAAAAAAGTTTCCGACTTTTTTTTCATAAAAAATGGGTTGGGTCCCATGATGCAGAAAATGCTGATGACCATTGGCGGGGCTTTTTCCCCCTGGGGAATGCACTGGATCGGAGTTCCAGAACCTCTTCAACAACATTATTTTAAAAATGTTTAAAAGTTCATGAGTTTTCAGTATACAGATTGAAAACTTCATTTCCCTCTTTTTCTTTTTTTTACAAAAGCCCTTTGGTCTTCCTGGTTCTTCCCCCCAAGATCTCCAGAAACGAGAGACCCAGGAAGATCAGGAATCCTTGCACAGACTTCACAAGATCCTTGTGCTGGATCCAACCCTAGATATTTTTGGGGGAAATTGGAATATATCCCATACTTACAGTCTAATCTATCCTAACTAAATAAAATGGTTTAGCGTATACAATGAATGCTGTTTTAAATATTTTCCAAAGACGTTAAAAACTACAACCATATTTTATTTATTTATTTATTTATTTATTTATTAGATTTATACCCCACCCTCCCCAAAGGCTCAGGGTGGCTAACAAGACGGCACAAATGCCAACATTAAAACAGATAAAAACAAGATAACACAATATAATACAATCCAATAAAGTGTTGGTGTTCTAGGTATCACGTCAATCATTTATCCCAAAATGGAGTTAATTCCAAACCAGGATATGTTCCAGTAGCACTATCATCCCTTCTCAATCCAGGGTTGTCTTGCATCTCGATGGTACCCACATGAATGGTGGTGGAGGGTGCGATGGTGTAAAAATGATGAAGATGGAATAGTGGTGGTGGCGGCTCCTACTCAAAAGCCTGGTGGAAGAGCTCCATCTTACAGGCCCTGTGGAACTGCGAAAGGTCCCGCAGGGCCCGGATCTCCTCCGGGAGTTCATTCCTCCAGGTAGGAGCCACCACCGAAAAAGCCCTGGCCCTGGTAGAAGCAAATTTGATGTCCCTGGGGCCTGGAATTACCAGTAGGTGTTGACTCCCCTACCGTAGTGCCCTTGGGGGAATATATGGGGAAAGGCGGTCCCTTAGGTAAGCCGGATCCTAGCCATACAGGGCTTTAAAGGTAAGAACCAGCACTTTGAAGCGAATCCGGTACGCTATTGGCAGCCAGTGCAGCGCTTTCAACACAGGCCAGATGTGATCTCTCCTAGAGAGACCCATCAACAACCTGGCTGCAGCATTCTGCACTAGCTGCAGCTTCCGGACTTGCGACAAAGGCAGCCCCAAGTAGAGAGTGTTATGGTGGTCTAACCTCGAGGTGACCGTCGCATGGATCACAGTGGCCAGTTCATTGCGGTCACAGAAGGGGACCAACTGCTGAGCCAGCCGAAGGTGGTAAAAAGCCAACTTGGCAGTGGCTGCCACCTGGGCCTCCATTGTTAGGGAGGAGTCCAGGAGCACACCCAGACTCCTAACCTCCGATGCTGGCACCAAAGGCACCCCATCGAAGGCCGGGAGAGGGAGACCCAACCCCAGACCGGTCCAACTCAGTCCCAGGACCTCCGTCTTTGCTGGGTTTAGTTTCAACCGGCTCAGTCTGAGCCACCCAGCCACAGCCTGTAATGCCCGATAAAGGTCATCTGGGCCGAAGTTTGACTGGCCGCCCAGCATCAGATAGAGCTGGGTGTCATCTGCATATTGATGACACCCAAGCCCACAACTCTGGGCAATCTGGGCAAGGGGGCACATGTAGATGTTGAACAACATCGGGGACAGCACTGCCCCCTGAGGCACCCCACATTCAAGAGGATGTCTCCAGGACCGCTGATCCCCTATCGCCACCCTTTGTCCCCAACCTTGGAGAAAAGAGACAAACCACTGAAGGGCAAGCCCCTGAATCCCCACGTCGGTGAGGCGGTGGGCCAGCAACTGGTGGCCAACCATGTCGAATGCAGCCAACAGATCTAACAACACCAGTGCCGCCACACCACCTCGATCCAGATGCCTATGGAGGTTGTCAGTCAGGGCAGCCAGCACCGTCTCCGTCTCATGACTCGGGCGGAAGCCAGACTGGAAGGCATCGAGGACAGAAGGATCTTCCAAAAAGCTCGGTAGCTGTAATGCCACCGCCCTCTCAATATGTTTGCCCAAATAGGGCAGATTGGACACCGGCCAATAGTTGACCAATTTGGCTGGGTCCAAAGATGTTTTTTTCAGGAGAGGGCGGACCATCGCTTCCTTGAGTGCCCTTGGGAACAGCCCCTCTGAGAGGGACTTGTTGGCAATCTCCCGCAGGGCACCTCGGAACCCCTTGTGGCCCGCTTTAATGAGCCAGGAGGGGCATGGATCAAGGTCGCATGTGGTTGGACGCACAGATATGAGCGATTTGTCAACTTCCTCCAGACTGAGGTAGGTCAAAACACTCTAAACCCGGTACCAGAAACGTGCAAGGGGCCTCAAGTTCACTCACTGTTTCCATTGTGGCGTGGAGGTCTTGGCGGAGCGCCAGGACTTTATCTGCAAAATAGCTCACAAATGCCTCACAGCCAATATTCATTTCCCTAACATTTTGCCTGCCCTGTGGCAGAGCTGTCAAAAGCCGAATCGTACTAAATAATTGGGCCGGCCGTGAGCTAGCAGATGCAATCGAGGTTGCATAGAAATCTCTCTTTGCGGCCTTGACTGCCATCTCATAGGCTCTCATAAGCGTCCTATAGGATGTTCTTGACGCCTCGTCGTGAGCACGGCACCACCATCTCTCTAGCCATCTCAGTTCTCGCTTCAGCTCACGCAGCTCCTGGGTATAACCAGGGCGCACGCCTAACACGAGTGTGGAGATGGCAATCTCATAAATGGCTGAGGAGAGCCGGACATACCAGTCCTCCACCAGCTCATCCAACGAGCCGCCAGGGGGTCTGGGATCCCGCAGGGCCATCTGGAACCGCATAGGGTCCATTTGGCACCGCGGACGAGCAAAAATCTGCTTGCCGCCTACACAAGGTCAGGGTGGAACATTCAGACAGGCCTTCAGGGCCTGGTGGTCCGACCATGGCACTGCCTCAGCAGTGCAATCCAAAGCAGAGTTACACCTTCTAAACCCAAAGCAGAGCTACACCTTCAGTTCCCTTAGGAGGATATAATTCTGCATAGGATGGCACTGCTGGTTTTCTACAAGCAAAACTGAGACTATAACCTGTACTGGAAGACAGCCACAAGCTGCTGTAACTGTTTAGGATTGCACTATGTGCCACCTTAGCACATGTATCTTAGTTTTGGGCATCTAAGATGTACGAAAAGATAAAAGTTGAAAATACAGATTTTATAGTAAAAAGGCAGTGTATTGCTTGAACAGAACTAATCTCATATAGTCACAGCAGAACTAGCAGAGCAAGGAGTTAAACTTTATAAATCTCAAAATACAGTGGAAGGAAAATTAGTTTTCTCCATGCCCTGAATGTTGTGGTTTCCCCCCCTCCCCCATGCCTTTCTCTCTCTAGTTTGCACATCCTTGCAGACATTGTCCTGGTGTGCTGATAAAACATGCAGAGCTGCTTTGCCTAGGTAGTACCACAGTGTGCATGAGATGCTCAGCCTGTGCAAAATAGCATGGGACAGCCCTCTTTCTCACAAGCCTCATGTTTAAACAGGGCTTCATATACTTTCATGGCCTTTGTCTGGGTCCCCAACATGGTGCCCGTGGGACTTCTGATTGGCCACTGGAGACCTGATTGGCTGAGCAGATTAAAATAACATTGTTTCAGCAGCGCTTGTCACCAAAGTGTTGGTTTTATCTTTTTTCTCCTCTTTCCTAGTGTGTGTGTTTTTTAAAATTATACTCCTGTTTGCCCCCTGCATTTCAGCTTCCTCTGTGTGTATGTGTGTGTTTGCCCCCTGCAGTGGCCATTTTGTGGTTGTACCCTATGTCAGAATGCCAAAGGTGGCCACAGGATTAAAAAAAAAAGGTTGGGGGGGGGGCACCAGTGTTCACTCTAAGATCAATTAGTGTGAGCTAGTTCAGTTTTTTAGCCTCTGGCTCACACATTTCTGTATTAGCTCAGGAAGGATGGCTCCAGAGCAAACTAATTTATGCAGTAGCCAAATCGCTCACTCACAACTTTAATGCCCCTAGCTCACAAAGTAGAATTTTTGCTCGCAAGACTCCACAGCTTAGAGGGAGCATTGTTGGGAACCCCTGGCTTATGTAATCAGAGCAAAAAGGAGTTTCCTGAATTTATTTAGATATCTTTGTGATTTCTGAAAAGTGGGTTCCTAACATTTAGCAAACAAGTTGCCACGCTGCTGATATAAATTATCCTCTTCACAAGCAGCTGAGGGGCAATGAATAGAGGATACATCTGCATGGGTGTTTCCCACCTTTAGTTCTGGCACTGTGGCTTGAATTGAAAGCAAGCTGCCATCCAAAAGGAAGGAACAATACAGTTTGCACAGTCCATGCCAATGCTGCTTCTGCTGAATACAGAGGCTGGGCCGCCCTCCTTCCTCCCCTCAGCAGTTTCCTTCGTCCACAATCTAAACAGACCAAGCCCAGAATCTCATCCCTGAAAACTGGCTTGTGTAGATGTGCTCACAGTGAGCTCTGTTGATCAAATATCTAAGGCAAATCTGTAGAAGTCAGGATTGGAAACGCAGGCCATTTCACACATTACCCAGAGGCAAATTTGGGTGTACCAGCAAGCATACTACTCAACAGTAAAACTGCAGTCATGTGCAACATTCACACTTTCCTGCTTTTAACTGTACCCTTGAAATGTCATTAGCCTGTCTGACCTCCATTAGGCTTTTCCTTCCTTTCGTTATTCCTCTAGGTATTTATTGCATGAGTTTATTTGGGTCTTGGCTCATAATTGTCCCTCAAACAACTCTGTGAGATTATTTTAGCAGCAAGGTTTTTTGAGTTTTACACTGAGGATAATTTCGGTTGTATTTTTGCATTGGCTCCTATCCTTGTAAACTGCTTTGAGGGTAGTGTGACCAAAAACCGGAGGCAGAAATAGGTGTTATTTTATTTTTATTTACCTAAATAAGCGAGGCCACTCCAGCACAATATGAACAGGGCAAGACCTCAGACCAGGGCAGCCAACAGGTGGGTATGGGGGGGGATTCTCAGAGATTGGTCTGACTAAACCCATTGATTTCAGTGAGTTTGGGGAGTCCTTTCTCAGTCGAGAATGTAATCCCACGCACACATACTTGGCAAAAAGTCTCACTAAAGACTGGGGGGCCTTACTTTTGAGTAAACGCGCCTCCCTGTTCCAGTTGTTACTTGCACACAGTCGTGCCCCTCGAATTTCTGCAGTGCTGATAATGGAGGCAGCTCTACCTGTTGAACTTCGCTGCCCTTGTGGGCTGATCTTTTGTATCCATGCGTGCCCCCCCCCCCCAACTTGGAGGATCGCCAGCCTTTGCCATGCTGGAAGAGGCTTGGCAAACTCTCCTCAGCCAGCCAGCCAGCCGAGCCTCGCATCTGCAACTCAGGAGCTTTGGCAGCTACACGACTCCAGTCCGGGTTTTGAGGCTGGGGACTATCGAGCCTCAAGGAAAGGCTAGCAAAAGACCTTCGCTTGCTCCCGTGGATCCTTCCCGCCGCCAGCGGCTGGAGAGCCCCACCGGCCTGCGAGAGAGAGAGAGCGCCAACGGAGCCGCTCACTCCGGCCAGGCTGCCCCGATGGCTGCAGCGCGGCCGGCCTTCCTGCCCAGCGCAGCCGCTCCTGGCGGCGGCAGCAGCAGCAGCCCCGGCGCCGCCTTCCCTGCTCAATCGTATTGGTTGTTATGTGTATGATAGGCGTGGCTATATTAGCTGGGAAATGTTTAAAAGCAGGACAGCTGCAATGTAAAAGCTGTTCTGGCTATCAGATGTTTTGTTTTTGTTTTTTTCCTGGCTATCAGATGTTGATCCGTGTTGGAGAAGTATTCGAGTTGAAGAATAAAGTTGTGTTCTTGCTGAAATCACTCTCCGACTATTTGTTAAGCCCGAGACTTAACACTCTTGAAACTTTGGGGTTGTTTAGTGGATAGACAGTACCCACTCTGCTGCAATTATGGTGTCATTTGGTTAAAAAAACAAACACTCCTCCCCCCCCCCCCCCTCCTGCAGGCTGGAAGGTGGGTGGGGGGTTGGGCGCCCTCCGAGCCTCTTGGGCGGGCCGCTGCGGGAGGTCCCGGGGGCCGTCTCCGTAAGGCGGGGACGGTGCCACTCCCTCGGCTGGAGTGGCAGGTGACGGCGGGGTCATTTGTAGGGAAGCTGGGCGTGAGGCAGGCTCAGTCAGCCCTGCCACATGGCAAGCACCGTCTTTAGATAGAAGCGTGCGAAGACACAGTGTCTGAACATGTCCAGAGTGCGTTTCCAGCGCGAGGCTGGAGGAACTAACTTCAGCCTCATTAACACTCAGCTCCTCCTGAGCTCGTCCCGCAGTACTGGACAAAAGAGTCACCCTGTACAAGTCTTTGTATTGGGAGGGAAAGTCTAACTGTCTGTGGGTACGGGTGATCTGTTGCAGATGATGTTTTCTCTCCTATTGTATAACAAAGGCATTCTGTTCCCCTTTTCTGGTAGTAAGGGGGGGGAGGCAGAGTGCATCTATTTTTAATTTAAAATTGAAGAATGCATATTCAGACAGATTTAAATGGGGGGGGGGGATGTTGCAAAATAACCCACTGCTTTAAGGGCTAGGCTGGGTTAGTGTTCAGCTAATGTTCTTCCCCCATCTCAGACAGTTATCTCATAGAGTAAATAAAGATGGCTGTTGTTTACAATTTTTTAAAAAAGCAGCCCTTTATGTAGTCTGTTTGTGCTTGGTCTGTGAACTTTTTTGTGGGATTGTTGCTTGTGAGCCATGCACCTTTGAGCGATATAAAACAAAACACCCACTAAAAGTAGGCACCCATAATGGAAAGATCACTGAAAATACCCATCAAACTAAATGATACTAAAGGTGCATATTGACACTGAGATATATCTAGACTGTGTTGCAAAAGAAGGGGAAGGCAGGTAAGCAGCATCTGTGTCACAGGAAAGATAGTTAAGCTTGATGAGACCCAGGGAAGTGCCAAAAGGGAAGAAACATGACATCACACCCCAGAAATGCTCCAGCAAGGGGAGCTGTGGGAATGGATATCTAGGCTACAATAAAAATAGAGTAAACCAAGGAACAGTGAAGTCATCCTTAATTTTTTTAAATCTTGCCATTCGTCCAAGGAGTGTAGGGTTCTTCCCTCCTCTGTTTTATCTTCAGGACAACCCTGTGAGATAGGTCAAGTTGAGTGAGTGTGCTCGGCCGGTGGTCACCCAGTGAGGTTCAGGATTTTGAATCTTGGTCTGCCTAGTTTTAGTTTGATAGTGGCTGCAGGACAGTGGATCTCACTGATTTGTCTAGGGGTAAATGAGCATCTAAGCTGCAGTTAGAATAGAGAATGGCTCAAATAATAGCCATGCCCAAATACCATCTGTGTATCAATAACTGAATGCTCTTTATTTATTTATTTATTTTTGCACAGAACAGGGATGCAGGGGACAGCTTGTCAGACCTTGGGTCTGATTTAGGAGCTAAAGGTGAGCTAAAAAATGCCCTGAAATTAAATAGACTTAAGGCTATAAGTGGCAAAAACAGCACTGTGAATTATTCCCCGATGACAACAGCATGAAAACAGTTGTGCGCCTTGCAGACTTTCCAAGGCCAAACATTGTGTCTTCTGTGCTATTTATTGTATTTCTATCCTCCTGTTCTTCAGAAAAGCTCACACCAGGTTTCTAGTGGTTTGCTGTCCAGGAACTGATTAGATGCACATTTCCTTAGCTTCACCACTGCTGTAGGATTTGTTCTGCACCAGCCAGAATTTCTGAACTGTCACCTAGGTTAGCTCTGTGTTTTTACATTTGTCTTACAAAGAGATGCATAGTGGTTTATAGACATATGGTTTATAGATCACCTCAGCAGATGGAATGGGCAGAAAGCACTTTTGCCTACTGCTACATCTTGAGGTGTCAGGTAAAGCAGTGAGTTCCTCCAGGAGCCATGACTGCAGACCTGAGTGGTCAGGGAAGACTGCCTGTTGGCTTGTTTCCATAACAATCCCAGCCAGCACTGTTAGTGTGCAGAAGGCTTGTAACTAAACATGGACCGTTAAAGTCCCCCCTTTCTGGTTCCTGCAGCTAGCTTCATCCGCATTGCGTGGTGTTTTGTAGTGGTATATATGGGTGCAACTGAGCATGTGTATCTGTTCTGGTTGTGAAAATGTGGAGAAAACTAGATCATATTGGTAGAAGAGAGGCAACCTTTCCTGCAGAAGTGTGAACAGATGCATAGAGAAGGTCCTCCTTTGCAGTTTGACACCACTCACCTCCAAACCATAGTTCAGCACATTTATTTACTTCGTATATACCATGCCTTTCTCCCCCATGGGGACCCAAAGTGGCTTTCATTGTTCTTCTTTCCTCCATTTTATGTAGGCAGCAGTTACCCTGTGAAGTAGGTTAGGCTGAGTGTGTGTGACTGGCCCTAGGTCACCCAGCAAGCTTCCCTGGCGGAGGTTCAAAAGAATGGGGTTTACATCATTTTTTGTTCCATTTTTTCCTCACAACATCCTTGTGAGAAAGGTTAGGCTGGGACAGCTGGCCCAAGGTCACCCAGCAAGCTTCCAAGGCAGAGTGGGGTTTGATTGCTCCCATGTGTGTAGTGCAGTCAGGAGATCCTACAATTGTCTGGCTGCCAGAAGTTCTAGCTCTTTAGTGTTATCAAGGATGCACCAGGTGCACCATGAGGAGGCAAGATAGAATAGACAGAACTGCCCATTCACAAAGGTATGGCTGACGCACAACTTTCCAGACTAAGATCCTGACACCCAGCAGTAAGATCTGCACAAATCCTGCAATAACAAAATTTCATTCTAGGGAAGTAATGGTTGCAAACATGGATGCAGTCAGTTCTACCTGATATCCATACCCTAATAAACACCAATGAGAAGTCCCCAGGATTTGACTTGCCACACAAAAAGCTTATAGACTATGAACAGGCTTTGACGGTTGTGCAGACCTGTTGTTTAAATCGAGCAAAATACCAGGACCCAAATGCAATTGTGGTGCAGCCCACCAAACTGTTTTCCATTTGTCACAGGAATGTGAGTGTGGTGCTTTCTAGGGAGAGGTGATGGAGCTCTTTGAATTCTCCCAAACTGCAACTGAGTGGATTGAAAATGGAGGATTGCCCAATCTGTCTGCATACCCATTGTATCAACTTGGTTACATATTTTATATTATTATATATATTTCCTGTGTGTAACTCTGTGTGTGAATGAATGGGGATCTGAACCTGGATCTACCAGTGTGTAGTGCATGTGGTCCTTTACATATTGTTTTTTCATAGTCCTCAATGGTTATGGTTAACACAAAATATTACAAAATTTTCAGTGTTAATGTTAGACTCCCAAAGCAGGGGGTATAGGCATTTTTATATCATAGGGGGCTGCACAACAATGTGTGACCACAGGACTTCGGACTTCTGTCAGTGGTCTACAGTTTAAGTGGGTTATCTTTGATTATTCTTGTTAGACACTTGGTCATGTTTCATGTTTGTGTATGAGTGGTGGCAAATGGGGTGTGGTGGAATAGAAGAGTGAGTGTCCACTGTTGGAAGAGATCCCCCATTTTTACCAGAAAAAAAATGCTTCAGGGGTTTTTATTTATTTATTTATTTTGGGATTTATATCCCGCCCTACCCAAGCGGCTCAGGGCGGCATACAGGCGGCCATGCCGGATTAAAATATAAAATACAATAAAATATCATTCCATACAGAATAAAATGGTGCTCTACAGTTCTCTAAAACTCCCCAAGATGTGCGGTAACCCATATTGGCGGCCGGCGTTATTAATGGCGTGAGCGCCAGGAGTGATGTTTCCCATCTCTGCTGGGTGACATCTACCCCCCTCCCAGTAATAGGGTAGATGATAAGATCGTATCACGATGGTGGATTGATTCCTTGTCTCTACCCAAGCTCCTCCAGCATGGGGGAACTAAGGCTATGCCTGCATGTTTCAACCTGCATGGAACATCCCTGACTGTAGAGAGAAGCACACAGGTGCCATCCCTAGTTGCGTGACATGTCACTGCCTTTCTGTTGGCCAGCTGCAAACTGTCCAGTGACTGTTCAGGGTCCACAGTTGGCTGATCACGCTCAGCCAACCTTGCTTCCCAGTAAACCATTTGGGAGGTAGCTTGGGTCTCAGAGAAAGTGCACATAATGGCGCTCTTCCTTTCAGCCAAGTCCCTTCCCTCAGAATTAGGTCTTGGTCAAGCGGGGAAGCTAATGGATTTAACCAGCCTCAAGACTACTGGGAAGAATGGGATTGCCTTGACTTCAGAGTGCTGCTGCATTTTTCTCTGGCACACCAAGCACACAAAGCTCACCAAGTTCACCAAGGTGAGTATCATCTATTCAGACTTGCAGCAGCTCTCCAGGGTCTCAGATGGAGGCCTTTCACATCACCTACTGGCTGCTGTTTTAACTGGAGAGAGAGATTGAACCTGGGACCTTCTGCATGCCAATCAGATGCTCTGCCTCTCCAAAAGCAAATGCCAGAATGTTGATTCTGGGAATTACAAGATGCTCTACCACTTCTTTTCTCCTTCATTAGTAACTGGAGGTAGCAAAAAGAGGGGGGAAGTGCCGTTGATAGATAATTGCAGAGACTTTGCATCCTCTGGTTGCTAGGTATGTTCTTTACCAGTCCCATATGCCAACAGAGAAGGAGACAGGAAGGAGGAGAATAACGAAGAACTGCAAACAATCTAGATGCATTGCTACCTACAGGAGGCAGCCTCCTTGTAAGATATGGCTTCCTTGCCAAGCTAAAGAGATTATTGCTGTGACTCTTTAAAGTGGCTTTCAGATTACTAAATGAAGAATTTTCATTGGGGGTATAAACATCTGGTGAGTATTGCTCAACTACAGCCAGCTAAACATGGGAAGTGAATTCCAGGGGTGTGTGTGTGTTTGAGCAAATCACAATGCTAACATTTTCCCTTATGTACCGCCTTGAGTCTTTGTGAGAAAGGCAAGCTGTAAGTAAGTAAGTAAGTAAATAAATAAATACTAATGAAGCACAGGTAGTAGTAGAGGAAAGCTTAGCACACTTAGCACACTATGTAATGCTTTCTTGGCAGTTCTGACAAAGGTGTGAAAGGACAGGTTGAAGCCACGTAAATTATTGACTTCTCCATGAAGTCTGTTCCCAGCAATCCACCTGTGTTTGACGGTTAATATGAGACATTTTTATAATGGGAATGGAGACTGTCAGATGCTTGGCACACAATAGTTGCTTTGTAATGTGAAGGGTTCTAACCTGTTGCTGTTGTCACCAATAAACCCGACTTGACAGAGACAAGTAACATCAAAGAAGACTGCTGTGCATGACAAGAACATTGTTGTTCAAAAACATGTAGTGTGAGGGAAAGGATTGTATTTTCTGTTTCATGAGGGAAGGTAGCTCTGGGGGATACTTAAGAGTGCTGTTTTGTTATAGTCTGCTTGCTGCAAAGTTTCCCAAATATAATATGACTAGGAAAAAGGCCCGTTGTGGAAATAAATACAACCGCCTCTAAAAAGAGGCTGTTGGTGGGTGCCCCGGCCTTGGACACTCAGTGTCAATTTGCTGTGGCAACCTCAGCAGGGTATAATGACACTGAGTCCACCATTTTCTCCAGAGGAACTGATCTCTGCTACCTAAAGAACAGTTGTAATTTTGAACGATCTCCAGCCCTCACCGGGAGATTTTATTTATTTATTTATTTATTTAACTTTCAATTTCTATACCGCTCTGACCCCGAAGGGTCTCTGAGCGGTTTACATACACAGTTTAATTACTTATCTAGGGCCACACTATATGGGAAAGTGACTGCCTACCAGCACCCAGGCAGCAGGGCTCTGTTGTCATTCGGCTCTTTCAAGCGGGCTTCGGGTATTGTTGTTCTCGGTGTTCCACTTCCTGGCGCCTTAGGAACCGGTATTGATACAGCAACTCCCTCCGGCGGACTCATCCTGGTGCGTGGAGAAGATTGGCAATGATGGTTCCCCAGAAGGGAATAGTTGGTTTGGAGGGTGGAATCTATGGCTTTGTACCTGTCCGAGGTCCCACGCCTCCTGAAACCTCACCCTCTCCAGGCTCTATCCCTCACATCCCGAGGAATTTCCCACCTGGAGTTGGCAACCCTATCTCCTGCCCAGCCAATCATCTACCTTTATTTCCCCCTCACTCTTCAGCTTTCCACCCCCCGCACACCTGCAGCCTCTCCTGTGCTCTGATACCCTGACTGCTACGTCACAATCGCTGTCATATGGGGGCCATCTCAGCAGCATATAAGGATACAGAGCCCACCATTTTCTCCAGGGGAACTGATCTCTGCCATCTGGAAAGCAGTTGTAATTCTGAGTGATCTCCAGCTCTCACCTGGAGATTGGACACATTTTACCTCAGAACAGCAAACTGTTTAGAATGTTAGAGGCAAAAGCCAATCATGTCACATGTGCAAATGACCTCTGTGTTCCGAGGCAAAGGCCAATGAGGCTGCATATGCAAATAACCTCTGTGTTCTGACTGGCTATGTGGGGGAGATGAACAGCAAACTGTTTAGAATGTTGGAGGCGAGACTCAAGCAATGCAGCCAGTCGATAGGGACAGATTCTGAGTGACACATCAGGGCGCCAACCAATTCCGGAGTGTGTGGAATTTTCTAGAGAAGTGCCACCACCATTCGGCTTTTATTTATAAGGGAGATTGCCTGAACTTCAGTACACGTCTTTCATAAAAGGTATGTTCTGAATGACTCACTGGAGAAGACAAGACTCATGGGAAAAGTTGAAACCAGCAGGAAAGGAGGAAGACCCAACAGCAGATGGATTGACTCAGTCAAGGAAGGCACGGCCCTCAGTTTGCAAGACCTGAGCAAGGCTGTTAATGATAGGACAATTTGGAGGTCATTCATTTATGTTGAAAATGACTTGACGGCACTTAACACACAGAGAGACATAGTACTTAGACCAGATTACAGAAAGCAGAAAGTTGTTCCTAGACTTTATGTATGTGGCATAAGATTTTTTTAATCTTGCAACACAGAATTTTTTAAGGTACATAGGGTAATTTTAGTTAGGGCTTTTCTCTTTCCTACTTTTTCAAATGGTCTGGGAGCTGTTTTATAAATAGTTTTATGCTTTTTATGTCCCTGGGCATGTTTTAATGGCTTGTTGTTTTTGTATTGAAAATATTGTTTTAATTATAAGTCACCTTGTGCAGGACTTTGATTAGGTGGCATGGAAATCTCCTCGATAAATAAGGTTGATAGACTTTTGGATTTGTTGGTTTTGGGGGGCATTGAAGAAGGTACCTGCTGCTTTGCTTTGCTGTAGATGTCGTGGCAGGTCCCAGTCCTCAAAGCCGAAGTTTGGTGCTGAGCCAGTACTGCTGTTTAAAGAAAAGTCTGGTCTAGACAGTAGATGCTATGTTGGCCTGAAAAAAATGAAAGGTACGACATAAATATGCAAGGTTATTTTGGTTTTAAGAATATGTAGTGAAACTAAGAGCCCAAAGTGGCTATTCGCTGTTTCTTTGAGTGTTTGAACTAGCTTGTTTGAACCACTGGTGTGTGGCGTCCCTCAAGTTGCTATTCTCTCCCCAGTGTTACTTAACATCTACATGTGCTACCTCATTCAGCTGGTGTGGGGCTTCGGGCTGGGTTGTCACCAGTGCGCTGATGACACTCAGCTATATCTGTTGGCAGACGGATGGCTGGGTGCCACCCCAGAAAATCCGTCAAGGGGATTGGCGGCTGTGGTTGAATGTCTGAAACAGAGCAGACTGAAGCTAAATCCAAGGAAGACAGATGTCCTGTGGCTGGGAAAGGGGGATCTGGGATGGGGGATCCAGCTCCCGATCTTGGACGACACCCCCCTAACACAAGTACCAATGGTGAAGAGCCTGGGCGTAACTCTGGATACCTCTTTGTCAATGGAGGCCCAGGTCACGAATGTGGCCAGGTTTGGCTGTTGGCCCCTTTCCTATCATGCCCGTATCTAGCCACTGTGATCCATGCAATGGACACTTCCAGACTGGAGTACTGTAACTTGCTGTACATAGGGCTACCCTTGAGACTGACCTGGAATCTTCAGCTGGTCCAGAAGGCAGCGGTGAGGGTCCTAACAGGAACCCCCATTAGAGCACATATTCAGCCGGAGCTCCACCAGCTGCACTGGCTCCAGATTAAATTCTGGATCAAGTTCAAGGTGTTGGTTTGAACCTTTTAAGCCCTTTATGATCTGGAACCAACATATCTTTGAGACCACCTCTCCTGGCATACCCCCCAGAGAGCATTACGGTCCTTAGGTAACAACACACTGACAGTTCTGGGGCCAAAGACCATTAGCTTGGCTTCAACTCAAACTAGAGCCTTCTCTGTGATAGCTCCTGTTCTGTGGAATGCACTTCTGAGTGAGACCCAGGCCCTGTAGGACTTAGCTCAATTCCACAGGGCCTGCAAAATGGGAGTATATCACCAGGCGTACAGGTGAGACCAGGGAGGGTTTTTTTCTCCCCTCTCTCCCTGGAACAGTTGAACAGTGAAACAATTTTATGCCATCTGATTAATTTTATTCTGACTTGTATGTATAGTTTTAATTGCTTAAATTGTTATTTGTGTTGTAGTCTACTCTGAGCCCTGCGATTGTGTGGGAGAGCGGAACAGAAATCAAACAAATAAATAGCTTATAGTTTTTGTTGTAACTTGAATGTAGGCCTGGTCTTTTGGCATTGGAAAGTGGTACCCTGTTACATTATGCCACATTTTACTTTGGGGAGGTGGAGTGATGAAAAAAATGAAAAATAGAAGACCAGTGTGGCTAAAAGTGTCACACTGAAGATACCATATCACTGAGTCAGACCACAGGCTGTCAGGGTCAGCGTTGTCTACTCTGATTGGCAGTGGTTTCAGGTTGAGTGCTTTTGTATCACCTACTATAATGATTATGGTGGTATATATTTATTCCACTTTTTTCTTCAGTGGGGATTGGTGATAGTGGGGATTGAAACTGGGACCTTCTGCATGAAGAGCAGACGACATACCATGGATCTGTGGTCCCTGCCCCTGACTGGTTACTGTAATCTGTAGTTTGGTGTGTCTCTCATTCTGAACAACTCAACCCACAGAAACTAAAATTTATTACTCAGAGAAGTTTATACCATAATAGATTTGTTGTGTCTTTATGGTACCACAAGAACAACAGATGAACACATCTATTGCTCCGGTAATAATGAGTTGTATGGAAAAGTGATCTCTCTGTGAGCCAATTGGTGCCCCCTTATTGATTAAAATTAAAATAATTATTGTATAATTGTTTGATGACTATGTAGTGACGATCCTTGACATTTTTATTGATGTAAGAACATTTTAGTTAGTAATCTGTCAAATAGGAAATGTGTGGATAGACTAAAAACTGAAGCCAGTTCTGAAGGGGCTGCTTAGGGTGGCTCTTCCAGTGTATTGTGTCAAGTGGTGCTCTGAGAACAGCCGTTGTGTGAGGGATTGGGTTTAAGTGGTATGTTTTGAGTACAATGAACAGACATTGATCAGGCAAAGTAATCAGATGGCAATGGTAGTCCAAAAGGTAAGCAATAACGTTCAAAGTTGGGGCAGCACTTCTGCAAGAACCATCATCTATATATCTAATAGCGATGTATGGCCCCCATCTGTGGATATCTAAATCTGTGGATTGGGGCTATAAGCAAATAGATCTGCAAATCTGGAGGATTCCCTGGGTTTGCTGAAAGATCTGAAAACGTTTTAAAAATTAACTGGGTGTTAAATCCCCCCCCCAAACAAAAGTGTTGTTTGTGTGTGTGCAGACAATGCTTCTGTATCCTCAGTTAGACATATTGTCATCATTGACCTAGGGGGGAGGAAACCATGCAGGGCCTGATATCTGGGAGCCAAATGGGCTTACTGCTGTATGTCACCATTGACTGGGGGAGAGAGCCTTGGTTGGCCCAGTAGCTGGGAGCTGTGCAGAGCTCACCAGCATGGTCTTTGATGGGGGGGGGGAATGCCTCAGTGGATTTGGTGGCTGGGAGCTGTGTAGGACTCACTGGTATTGGGGGAGAAGCTAAGCTTGGTGGCAGCAAGGAGGGGAATAATGCTAAGAGGTGTGATGGATTCCCCCATGATTATTGTGGGTCCCCCCTTTATAGTCTAAGAACGAAGTCAGCCAGATCAGAGGATACTTAAATCCAGTGGTTGGAGCTGTGAACGGACAAGACAGATCTTTCTACAGACCTGAAAAACACCCCAGTTTTGCAGAAAATTCTGAAATCTAGAAAAAGAATACAAAAATGAGAGAATGTTCAAGACAATTTGTGCTGAGAAGTACTTGAACTATTACTGTTCTGCATAAAGTTGTTGCATAATCCAGCCTCAGCCACCAGTGATCATCTTGCTCCTAAGCGTATTTCATGTACACAGGGAAGGTTAATGCTAGAAAAAGCCCAGCTGTCTGGAGGAGGAGGAGGAGGAGGAGGAGGAGGAGGAGATTGGATTTATACCCTGCCCTTCACTTGGAGTCTCAAGGCGGCTTACAAACTCCTTCCCCTTCCCTCCCCACAACAGACACCCTGTGAGGTAGGTGGGGCTAAGAGAGCTCTGACAGAAACTGCTCTTTTTCAAGAACAGCTGTGCCATAACTGTGGCTTGCCTGAGGTCATCCAGCAGGTGCAAGTGGAGGAGTGGGGAATCAAACCCGGTTCTCCCAGATTATAGTCCACACACTTAACCACTACACCAGACTGGCTTGCAGCTTAAGCATTCCTGTATAACTTTGTATGATCACTGTTAAAATATTAAAATGTTCACAGTGCTTCTTCCCCAGAGCTTTCCCACTCCATTCATACCTCCAAGTGTCTTTCTGCTTTTTATTCTCAGATATCTCATCAGAGTGGCCTTATCCTGCCATTCCCATTTAGCAAAGTTTGAAATCTTATTCCAGTCTAAGGAGGCTTCCTCTAGCTGGGGGAAGAGACACTTAAATTGGAGGATGAGTCCTTATGCTGGAGGAAGACTTCAAATTTTGCTGAGCAAAGTGGTTGGACACAAGCCACTGTATTGAAGATGGAACTATTCAGTTTTCCTTCCTAAGCCCTCCAGCCTTTGATTGGTATCCATTGACCTTCTGTGCTGTAAATCAGATATGAGGACTCTGATTCCTCTGTATTCTTTACTGTCCAGTGTGACCCAACAGGCCACACTGCTTTCCCCTGAATCATATAGCAGAAATCTTGATCTTCCTTTTGTCGCCTTCAATCAAAAAAAGAAAAAGGACCATAATACATTTTCTTACAGTTCAGACCATGTCAGCTTACTTGCATTAAATGCCCTTTGCTGGCTTTCGCCTCCTTTCCATGCCCAGCACAAACTCTTTGTCCTTGCTTTTAAAGCATTCCATAGCCTTGTACCACACTCCCAAAATAGTTGCCAGCAAACTGTGCTGCCCTCAGCTGATCTAAAGCTAAATCAGCTCTTTAACTATCCCATCCATTTCCCATTCCTTCTTCCAAAGCATTTATATGATACTGCTGTTTTCTTGGATCAAGTCCCTTCTCAAGTCCTACTTATTCTGAGAGGCCTCTTCTTCATCTGCCATTGCAGTAGGCTAAGCCCTGGTTCCTAAAACTTGTTTATTTAAAACATTTAACTCTCACTTTAAGGTTGCACGTAATAAGGCAAAACTGTGCTCCGGAGCTATCAGAAATTTGTTTTATTCCAAAGGGGGCAGATATGTACTTGGTGCTCCTCAGGTTTTCAACCTGAAGGTTGTTCCCCTTATTGTCTTCGGATCTGCAATTTGGATAAATACAGTTACAGAAAAAATTGACATTCCACTCTCCCAGTTTCTGAAAAAAACTGATGAATATTCCCTATTGTGTTTCCACTGTAGCCTTGCGGGCAGAATTTGGACAGAAGTCATTAGAGGCTAGAGCATGGCTCCTAGCTTTTAAACTGAGAATAAAATTTTGTCCTCTTAAGTTGGCCTATCTGCTCTTCTGGGAAAAAACTCTTTTAAATCTACATGGCTGGAAAAGGTGGACGATAAACTATTATTAATTGGCATGACACCTGGGGAAAGCATGATTCTGTTATCTTGATTGGGAAACATGTCTTGGAGATTGACCATCACAGTGAGAGGCCACCGTGTTTGTTCTTCTTTGTTTTATGGCATCCCCCCCCCCTAATGTACTACCTTCTTATTTCTGTCATCTCTCAGTTCCACAGTTCTGTAGGGCACTCTTGTTTGCTAGGTTGAACATCATTCCTTCCATGGTTTTACAGGGCAGATTTGCTGACAAGGTATATTCTGACAGAAGCTGCCCCTTGTGGCCTGCAAATGATCGATACACCTTTCCACATTTTGCACCAGTGCCCTATGTTTGTGACTTTCAGGAATCACTATATTATGCCCCATTAAGCAACCACTTACCTCCCTACTCTTTGGAAACTGTTATCTTCTTATTCAACAACAACGACCCAAAAATTACATTGGGTGTGGCTAAATATGTGTCAGTCCTTTTAACTCTTGGTTCCAAATAGAATATCTAGAAATTTTGTGCTGCTCAAGGTTATATATCTATGAACTTCTAGGATTTAAAGGAAAGGAAAACTTTTCTATTTAAAACATTTATTAGTTTCCTTTAAACCTTGTGGAACTTATGGTGGCTTACAATTTACATAAAAACAGTTATTAAAATACACAGAAGACCACAACAACTCAATATCTCACATTAGAGCTACCAATGAATAAAATAACTCAATTAGTCAAATGCAATCCTAAATATAACTTGCTTCAGCTGCCTTCTCAAGATTAAAAGTGAGGGGGCCGGGTCCACCTCCCTGGCCCATAATCATGGGGTTGCCACAGAAAAGGTCCTCTCTTGTGTACCCAGCAGATGAACTTCTTTGATTGGTGGGACAGTCAGGAGGGCCTCTCCCTGTGATCTTAATTAAAACTTTCCCATCTGGATCTGGCACATGGTCACAGTCAAGGGGAAGAGCTGCTTGAGTTGTCTGTCTGGGGTAAAAATATGAGCCAGAGCCAAATATACAAAGTTTCTGTTGATTGTATTTGCTTGCCACTATACCTTAATGCATAGACCTCACTTGAATAATATACTTGGGAGTATTAATAAATTCTTTTGCTCATTCGCATACCAGTGGAATTCTTGTTGTCCTTTGTTGCTTTGTTCATGTATTTTAAAGGGATTTTAAGGGATTTTTAAAGGGACTTTAAAAGGTATTGTGTGGTCTCTGTACCTCTCTGTGTACAGGTACATAGCAAGTGATTAGGAGATCTCTTTATAAAGTTGGTTTTGGAATTGCTTGTATTTCTGAACTCTGCAGTATGTTCGCATAAAGATAACTGGTACCATGTTGACTCCTGCCTTGCCCTGCAAGTTACTGGAGTATTGCTATGAGAAGAGGATGGATTTAGTATCGGCACCAGCTTTGAAGTCTGCATAACTGACTTCCCGCAGGTTTCCTGTGTCTTTTGGCTTTGTGCTAGAGTATGGAATTGACCATACTGAAAAGTGCTTTGCAGATGTATCCTTGGATTAAGGCAGCCAGTTTGGGACTTAGAGACAGCACCTGCAGTTTTAAGACAGCAAAACTTTTTGAAAATCTTTACTGCCTTGATTTGCTTGTTGAGGGCCTGCTGTGTATCTGCAGTGGAAATCCCTATGCCTTGGATGTCGTCATAATTGCATATGCATTGAGAGTGCACCCTAGAATATATGCAGTACGCCTGTAGCTGCTCCTTTTGGGCAACACAAGCAGCATTTCACCCATCTAAACCTGTGGATCTAGAAAGGTGTAACTCTGCTTATAATGGTACTTCCAATATTGGTTGGCAAGCTTTTGTTCAGGGAAGACCGTCTGCCTTGGCCAGTTGTCTTAGTGAGGAGCCTCTGGTATGATTAACGGAGAGCATATGCTGACAGACTACTCGGGAGGAACCTAATGATTTGTAACCTAAGTATTAGGATTGTGGACTAGCCTTTAGTAGTTATGGGTGCGAGGTGCAAGTCCGGAGGCCCCCACTTGAAATCATGACAACTAAAGGGAATGTTGTATTCATAGGCAGTAGATCTCTGAATACCAGAGTTAGGGGGAGGCATCAGGGGAAGGCCTCAGCCTCTCTGCTCTGTTGGCTCTCTGAACAAGCTGGTTGGCTGCTTTGTAAAACAGTATGCTGAACCAAATGGGCCACTGATCTAGCAGGACTTGTCTTTTGTTACACACACACACACACCCCGCGCAAGTCTGCAGAAAATTGACTTGCCAAGAGGGGACGTTGGAAGAATCACAGATATTATTTTTTTAATGCTTTGAGCACTTGAAAAGCTCTATAACTTCTCAGACATTATTGATTAGTTTAGAAAGATCATTTGATACTTTTTAGTTATCAAACAGCATTCAGGGACCTTTTCTCTCTGCAATGTATGAAAAGCTTTAATAGTTACTGAGCCATTCTGTACTTCAGTTCCTTGTCTCTGAACATGGGGGTCAGTTCAGTGCTGGATCAGGCTTTCTGGCATGATTCTGTATGTAAGTTTGTAGATTCATGTGTAAATGTAATCCTTTGTTTGCTGGAAGCTGCACAAAACTGGTGGAAGCTGACACCTTCAGACATGTCAAGTAGCTACCTACTGCACGCTCATGAGGTATAAAAATTGGCACAGAACTATTGCTGATTCTTCAGTGGATGAAAATGGATTGACCTTAAGATATGAGCCTTAAGGAGAGACCTTTTTGTCTCTTTCATCTTCCAAGGGTGACCGTTAAAACAATGAAATGTATGCATGATTATTTATATCGTAACCTTTTTTTTTGGCAGCTCAGTGAGAAACTGGTTTTCTGAATAGTATGTCATCTGGCTATGTATCAAGAAGTATAAAATGACTAATGCTTTCAACTTGGAGACCATTTATAGCCGTAAAGTGATCATTCCAGTTTTTCTCTTGCCAGAAGACTTTCCAAGGAAACTTTAGAATGCAAAACATGTTTAAATATTTTGACTTTAATATTTTTGTGCATGTAATAAAGTGCTTGTATTGTAACTTTGAATGTAGTTTATAATAGTCTTAAAATTGCATAATTATTGTGAATTGATCATTTCAGTGTGCAATTTGTTCTTCAGCAAGGAACACTTTTTTACTACTTTAACATCTCTGTGGCTCAAAAAGCTAGAAATATATTTGTATGTCAGAATTTCAGCTGTGAATTTCAGGAGTATGTACATGTCACAGAACAGAACTTCAGGGGCTACCATCTTGCAGGCTACCATCTTGCAGGCTTGCAGGCTTATATGCAATACTCGGGAACAAATCACCTTTCCATCGGATACAAACTCTCTTACAAGTCTTTTTCACTAGAACATATGATCAAAGGAACTCAAAGATAAACTGACAACACAATGGCAAATGAGATTCAATGCAAATAAAAATGGAGTGATACACATTGGGACAAAGAAGTTCTAACTCCTTATGTACACTGATGGGATCTGAATTTGCTGCAGCTACTCAAGAGAAAGTCAGATTACTGAAAATGGCAACTCACTAGGCATCAGCATTGAAAAAAAGTTTGTGTAATGTTGTGACTTTTTAGGAAAGGGATTGAAAATGAAATTTCCAATATCATAATGGGATGGTTGCAAGTCTGTGGTGAGTCTGCATTTGAAAAACAGTTATTTTTTAAAAAAGACCACCAGAACACTTGAAAAGGTAGCATAAAGAGGAATCAAAAATCAAGCAGAGGTTTATATCTCCAGAGCTTTTGTGCTTTCTTTTTTTTCCCAAAATATTTATTTATTACAGTTTTCTTATGCATTACCTCATGCATTCATAGTAATTCAAACAGTTTCAACTATCAGTCAGTTAAATCTAGATCATACAATGTTTTCTTTTATCCACTTATAAAACATTTCCCATCTACTATGAAATACATCCATGTCTTTATTCCTCTAAAATTGTAGTTAGTTTATCTATTTCGATTACTTCCTGAACTTTATTAATCAGTTCTCTTCGTGATGGTATCCTCTCAAGTTTCCAGTTTTTGGCAAATACAATACGTGCTGCAGTGATAATAAATCCCATAGCATATTTTTGTTCATTTTTCAACTCATCTGGAAATATATTTAACAAAAATATTTCTGGTCTAAAAGGCATTTCCACTTCATAAATGTCTACTAATATCCTATGTACCTTCTGCCAGAATCGTTGAGAGACTTTTGGCATCTCCACCACATGTGATAGAAGATGCCCACATTGTTTTTACATTTCCAGCAATTCTTAGATACATTTGGGTAACATTTAGCTATTTTATCCGGGGACCAATGCCACCGGTGATACATTTTAAATATGTTTTCCTTATATGGAATTGCGCGTAACTGTTTTGCAGCTATCCATATCTTAGACCAGTCTACTATGGTATAACCTAAATCCTGCATCCAAGCAATCGTTGTGCATTTAACCTCTTCATCAAGTTCATAGTTTATTAGGAACAGATTATAGTTTTTGAATTAATTTGTCGTTTGTTGACAGCCATAGTTTATCTAACTCATTTTTTTCACAATATATTCCTTTCTTTTCATCTTTCTCAAAGGATGACCTCAATTGCGTATTTTCCCACCACGATAGCTTTATACCTTGTTTCTCAAGAGCCTCTTGCGTTTTTAGTTTACCTTTTTCATCTAATAAGGTTTTATAAGTTAGAAGCTCAGTGTTTTTCGTTAGGGGTGGTTTTATAAAGGCTTCTAGAGGGGAGAGCCATCTGGGGATTTTAAGATAGTATTTATTTTTAGATTCTTGCCAAATTTTGTTTAATGCACCTCTAACAGTATGTTGATTGAATTTCTTATGTATTTTATCCTTATCATAGCCTATATATGCATGCCACCCCATATCCAAGTCAAAGCCTTCTAGCGTCAGCATTCTCTTGTTTTCTAGAGTAATCCATTCCTTTATCCAAGACATTGCGGCTGCGGAATAATAGAGCTTCCAATTTGGGAGTTTCAAACCCCCTTGTTCTTTTCGGTCTTGTAAAACCTTCCACTTAATCCGTGGAGTCTTATTTGCCCATACAAATTTTCTGCATACCTTATCCAGCTCGTTAAATATCTTCATATTTCTCAGAATCGGAATATTTTGTGCCAAAAACAGAAATCTCGGAAGTATGTTCATTTGTAATACTGATATTCTCCCCATAAAGGATATTTGAAGGTTTCCCCATTTTATTAAATCCCTTGTTATATCCGCTAACAACTTAGCATAGTTGTCCTCAAGTAGCGTGTTATTTCTTTTGGATATAGTTATCCCTAGATATTTAATTTTAGTAACAGCTTTCATTTGAGATATTCTTTCTATCTGCTGAATTTGGTGTATTGTACAGTTTTTAGTTAACATATTTGTCTTGTTATAATTTATTTTCAGCCCTGCCACTTCTCCATAATTCTCAATTTCTTCCATCAGCACCGGTATGGAGACTACCGGATCCTCCACCACGAAAACCAAATCATCCGCAAAGGCCTGCAATTTATATACTTCGTTTTGTATCTTTAGTCCTTTTATTCTATCGTTATCTCTTATCAGATCTGTTAATGTTTCCAACATGAAAATAAAAAGTAACGATGATAATGGACACCCTTGTCTTGTGCCTTTTTGTATTTGAATATGTTGTGTCGTATCTCCATTTACTATCACTTTAACAAACTGTTTGGAATATATCGCTGTTATCATCGTGTAGAAGTTTTCTCCACATTCCCACTTAGCTAGCTTCTGTAACATAAAGTCCCACGATACTCTATCAAAAGCCTTTTCGGCATCTAAGAATTTTTTTTTCAGAGCTTTTGTGCTTTTGTGCTTTCTAAGAGATGACTGAAAGATGACCGATGGAGAACCTCATAGAGGCTCCTAAAATTATGAATGATGATGGGGGGAAAAATCAGTAGAATGATGTTTTGACTGGTTGTTGCTGGAAACAAAGGGCCGTATGAAAGAATCTGATCCAGAAGAGCCATGTTACTTCATGAAAACCTGAAATCTACTGCTTGCAGCCTTTAAATAGCATAATGAATCTTGCTTTTAACTAACATTTAGGAATGTGATGTGAATGAATCAAATATTGAAATATTACTTGATTATTTATCTGTATATTGCTTTTGCTGGGTAAGTAGTGCCAACTTCTACAGGGAATAGCTGTGTTTACTCTCTTGCAATCAAATACCAGAGAGTCCGTGTTCAGACATCATGACACTTCTCCATGTGGAAACCGCTCTGGTTTGTGAAGCCTTCAGTCAAACTCCAGTTTGCCATGATATCTAAAAGTGGGTGATGGGTCGAGCCTCTGCCTCTACAGAGTGGAGTTTTGTACCACATTTTGATCCTGGTTTGTGGGGAGGAAACGGACTCAACTTGGCTAAGTTCATTCACGTGTCAGAACAGTTTGACTGAAGTCTTCACAAACCAGGAAGATTGTTATTTTGCTTCATGCAGAAGGGAGGTGGCAGGAACATGGGAGTACAAGTCATGTTTGTGCCTGTCACAGACAAATGGAGGCTTGTTCTAACATCTGAACACTGTCAGAGTCTTGTGGTGGTCCCTTAAAGACCAACAGATTTATTATGGTATAAGCTTTCATGAGCCAGAATCCACTGTGTTGGATTCATTAAGTGCTAATGTTGGCTGGCAGAAATATACATGCATTGGTACAAGAAATGAGGGGAAGGAATATCGTTATAAACTGAGGCCAGAAAGCCTGCCTAGTGGTTAAGGAGATAGATATGTTGTATTATGAAGGCAAGCTCCAATCAAAAGTCTATCCATTTGGAGTAGGTAAAGACAGCTTCAAACAGGCAGTGAACTGGCAAAACAAGAGGAATATTCTAAAGACAAGCTAGACATTCTCAGTTTATATAGTGCATATTCATTCCCAGTAAATAGCTGGAATTCCCCACAGAAATCTTTTCTGTTAATTTGGTTGGTCATAATAAAAGAAATTACATGTCTGTTGTTTTTAAATATCCAATGTTATTGAATTTTCCCCTGCTGGTTTCTGAGTTCTTCTGGTTTTAATGTCTAATTTGTGTCAGCGTATTCTTCTGTGTCAAGGCATTCCCATTTGGTCAGTGTAAATAGCCAGTGGGGAAGGTGAATGGGAGATAACTCTGTAGCTGTCTAAGAATCTGAGATCAAATTAGAGATACCTTTCTTGACATTGAGAATACAGGCTTGTCACCCTTATCCCACTTAATAAGAAGTATTTGAACTCCTTTGTAGATATTTACAGTAGCTTCAAACAAGAATCTTTTCAGTCCTTCTGGTAATCCTAAGAATTTAAATGCCTGATGTAGTCTTTGAGGTCTTGTTTTCTCCTCCCTCTTCAGTGGAGTAGTAGGATTTCAAATGTTTTTATGTAAAATTACTGAGTGCACTGGTCGTTGACTGTAACAATACATTTGACTTTGGAGTAGTAGGATGTCAGGAAGAGGATTGCTGAGAGTGGTCAGGAGCACGTTGAGAAGGAGAGATGGTGCATGGGCACCCATATGACGCTGCTTCTGCTTGACACTCTCAAGGATTGCAAGCACACAAGCTATTCCACTAGTTCAGGGATGCATTGGTGGAGGACGGCTCTCTGAGCAGATATGGAGAATATTAGTGGACGCCACCAACACAGCCTGCTAATGCACAAAGAGCTTGTCTAGATATGGCCTAAAATTCAAGTCTCAGTGGTCAAAAGACTTTTGGTGCTTGATTATCCTACTGGTTTGTTTGTGTTAAGTCAGGTAACAATCTAGAATCACTTTATTACTATGTAATCCTTGCATCTTTTATTAAGGCAAATATGTTAGCTTGTAATTGCTTAAGTTTGAGATGGGAATGCAGCGTTGAAAATTCTTAATGAAAGAATCAAGAAATGACATCATGGCCCATCTGGACTGGTATTCTGCTGCTAGAAGTGGCCAGTCTGGATGTTTAGTTACCAGTGAAAACTTAAATTTATATGGGATCAGGCAAGGCAATATAGACCAGCAGTTAGTCTTGAGCCGTAAAGAACATGGCTGTTTTGTTCCACTTTGGCTTCATGATAGCAGTGATGGCGGTACAACTGCAGGGTTTTCTGGATGACGCTTCTACTCTTGATCCCTTCCAGTCCGGCTTCCGCCCGGGTCATGGGACGGAGACGGCGTTGGTCGCCCTTACTGACGACCTCCGTAGGCACCTGGATTGGGGTGGTTCGGCGGTGCTGCTGTTGCTAGACCTGTCGGCTGCGTTCGACATGGTCGACCACCGGCTGCTCGCCCACCGCCTCGCCGACGTGGGAATACAGGGACTGGCTTTACAGTGGCTTGTCTCTTTTCTCCAGGGTCGGGAACAAAGGGTGGTGCTTGGGGAGCAGCAGTCCGGAAGGCGCCCTCTTGAGTGTGGCGTACCCCAGGGCGCAGTACTGTCCTCTATGTTATTTAACATCTTTATGCGCCCCCTTGCCCAGGTGGCTCGGAGGTTCGGGCTGGGTTGTCATCAGTACGCTGATGACACCCAGCTCTATCTGATGTTGGGTGGCCGGTCGGACTCCAGACCGGAAGATCTGGACCGGGCTTTGCAAGCTGTGGCTGGTTGGCTTCGGCTGAGCAGGTTGAAGCTAAATCCGGCGAAGACGGAGGTCCTGTGCCTGAGTCGTGGCGGTGCAGGGTTGGGGGCCCCGCTCCCGGCCTTTGACGGGGCACCTCTAGTGCCAGCGTCGAGGGTTAGGAGTTTGGGGGTGCTCTTGGATGCCTCCCTGACAATGGAGGCCCAGGTAGCGGCCACTGCCAAATCGGCCTTTTATCATCTTTGGCTGGTTCGGCAGTTGGTGCCCTTCCTTGACCGCCGTGACCTGGCAACGGTGATCCATGCGACGGTCACCTCGAGACTTGACTACTGCAACGCTCTCTACATGGGGCTGCCCTTGTCTCAAATCCGGAAGCTGCAGCTAGTGCAGAACGCCGCGGCTAGGCTGTTGATGGGCTCTCCGCGGTGGGAGCACATCCAGCCAGTGCTTAGGTCACTGCACTGGCTGCCTATAGCATACCGGATTCGTTTCAAGGTGCTGGTGCTTACCTTTAAAGCCCTACATGGCCAGGGTCCGACCTACCTGAGGGACCGCCTTTCCCCATATATACCCCAGAGAGCACTACGGTCTGGGGCCCAACACCGGTTGACCATCCCGGGCCCCAAGGAGGCAAGGCTCACCAGCACTAGGGCCAGAGCCTTTTCGGTGGCGGCTCCCCACTGGTGGAACGAGCTCCCGGAGGAGATCAGGGCCCTGCGGGACCTTTTGCAGTTCCGCAGGGCCTGCAAGACGGAGCTCTTCCACCAGGCCTTCCAATAGGAGCCGCCACCACTGTTACCACCAATGGTCCTAGTGACGGCTGGGATCTGAGATCTGGTCCTGGATAGCGCTAGTCTTACCGATACGAGGGATGATGAGTGGCGTAATAAGTAGTATGAGACCTGGAAGCGCGCCATCCAATATGTTCTACTGTATGCATTTTAGCAGAAATTATTAATGTATGTTTTAATGCATTGTTTATGATATTTTATAGAATTTTAAGTTTTATATGTCATTTAGGTACATTGTACCGCAGTGTTAGCCGCCCTGAGCCCGCTTGCGGGATGGGCGGGATACAAATATAATAAATAAATAAATAAATAAATAATGTCATAGTTTGTTTATTCTGCTTCTTTGTTTTCCCTAGTTTTGCTCTGATCTTTCCCAAACATGCTCTGTTACAACCTTTTTGGAAGGACTGCAGTCATGTCACTTTTCATGCTGTGGACAGGAAAGTGTGCATTTTTACATGTCCTACCCACATTGCCACCCCCCCCACACACACACACACACTGGATGGCAGACACTTTTTAAAATGAAAGCTGGAAACTAGATGGCTGTATGAGAACACTATAGCGATCTCACAATTCCCAATTTTTTAAAAGAGCTTGAGGAAGGCAGCCAGTATCTTCTGGCCACCAAGAAGCAACAGTCACAAAAGCTTCCAGTAGACAAGGAGTTCATTATCCCTGAAGAGATAATGTCTACCCTTTTTTGTTGTGGAGTTAAAAGGGCAGCAATGAGAGGTACACAGAGAATCATCCACATGGAAGCAGCCGTAGGCTCCTCAAACCAGACCACACCCGTACGTACTACAAGAAGCCGCAGTATAGAGAGAAGTACCGACTTCTGAGTGGAGTCTTTGGAATCTCATGTTTCATTGATAAAAAGGTTCAGACCTCAGGGTTGCACAGAAGAGACTTGTTAGAACAGCGAAAAAAGATATCTGATGAAGAGAGGAAGTTCCTGCGGCAAGGCAGGGTGCTCTCTGCTGAGCAGACTCTTGCTGTGAGGGGAACGCTCTCAAGAGGGCAGCCTTGACAATTAGCAAATATTTCTAGAGCAAAAAAAAGAAGAAGAGCTTTCTCATGACTGTGAAGCAAAGGGGTGACTCACAGCTACTAAATAGAATTGGGTGCCTGCAGGCTATGTCTGCCCCTCTTTTAACACGACTTGTACAAAATCTAATAATCGCTTTTAATTTTGCAGGCAGCCAGCATCAAGCGTGAAATGACCTTCACAGCATTCCAGCGGGAGGATGTAAAAAGTGGCCTGAATCAAAAACTGTCAGACCAACATTTTTTCCTGCTGGGTATGAAGGAGGAGGATTCCAAAACAGCAGACACCAAAAAGCCTGGCAGAGTCCACGAGCATGAGAAAGAAAGCACGCGTTCAGTCTGCCTTCTTGAACAGAAGCGCAAAGTTGTATCTTCAAACATTGATGTGCCTCCTGCAAGGTAGGGCACAAAGTTCCAGCCTTCAACAGTGTGTTTCGTTTTTTTCTCCATAGAGGTCCAAGGTCAGCTATATGATGTTTCCTACAAATTGGAACTATAAGCCACCTTGAGCAACAAGGGAATGATGGGACATAAGTATTTAAATAACTGAATATGGGAGGGGGGAATGAGAGGAGCAGTGTAGTGGATAGTGCTGGTGGGGTTATGGAAGCCCAGCTGAACCAGGGGGTCTCTGGACAATCATGGGTGGTAGCTCTTGACCTCAGACCTTCTGATCACTTAGATGTGGGTTGTTTTCCCTACTTTGGACATTCTCGAGAAGCAGGGTTTTCCCCCCTGCATCCCTATAGCATTGTGGTGCTTCTGTGCACCTCCTGGAGTTCCCCCGTCTTTCTTTGCAACACTGTTTTGGGAAGGTTGCTGCAAAGCCAAGGTGGCATCCATGTGGATGGGAAAGTTCAGACCTCCTGAGCAGAGTAATACAGAGTAAGTTTTCAGCCTCTTTCTTTGTAGAGATATGCCTTTCCTCTTATATCTCCACAAGGAGATGGACTAGAGACTTATTTCTTAAAATGAAAGCTAGAAATTCAGAGGACTGGACATATTGTTGTAATATCAGTTGCCAACTTTAAAAAAAAATACATGAGACGCCCTACAGTGGTGGTGGGGACAGATGGCTGCTATGGGGGACTAGTGTAGGAGAAATGCAGGGAAATCTGCCATGAGGAAATCCATTTCCATTGTCCTGCATCGCTAAGCTCAGCAGCAATGGGGAAAGCACTCAGACCCCATTCTCATGTGGAAAATACCTCTATCCATAGAGTAAATAAATAAATATCTGCTCAATGGGAATAAATAGTAAGAAATTATTAGGAAAAATGGGAACCATGAATAGGAACTGCTGGGCAAGAAATATATAGCAAAGTAGCTTTATGTATATATGGCAGCTAGAGTAGGCCTATAGGCTGTACTATGTCCCTTGCTAAGCTGTAATAAAGATTATATCACCCGTGGTAGCCACAGTGCATTGCTGATTTGCCTTTGTGCAACCCAGGGTCACCCAATGAAACTGATATTTTAGTAGACTCTGCATAAACAAAAAGAAGTACAAAGTGTAATTAACATCTGGACTTTGGTGCCGCAGGATATGGTGATGGCCACGAGCTTAGATGGCTTTAAAAGGGATAGATAAATTCATGGGGGGAGAGGTGGCTATCAACTGGCTATTTGCCAGGATTCATAAACAGCATGCCACTGAGTTCTAGTTGCTGAACTGTGGCAGCAGTGTGTGTATGTGTGTGTGTGTGTGTAAAATATTGTTGCCGTCATAACCAGCACTTTCCAGAGGCATCTTGTTGGCTGCCCAGGGAAATGACCCACTGTTCTGATCCAGCAGCAGTGGTTTTATGATTACGACTACTAGTGAGAATCATGGCAACTTACTGTCATGGGCATTTCACTTTCTCCTAGTCCAGCAGGCACCTCCCAGAAGGCAGGGAATTTGCTTAACTCACGGTGTGATCATTCTCTTGCTGTCAGCTGGATTCACTGAGTGCAGGCAAGATAACACTGGGAATGATTTGGTTTGGCATGGTAATAGTATTGAAGTGTTGTATTGTTTCGTAACAGGCCGTATATCCTGTCACCTGAAAATCTGGGAAGAGTTAGTATTTATTCTCTTTCATAACTTTCATAGCTTTGTTTTGGGGTTTGCTTTTTTGCTTCCATTTGCTTTCTTTCCCTTTTTGTATCAAGGGTTTCAAAAGCTCCATTTCCAGGCGACTTGCCTGTTGCTTTTCCAAACACAAAGACTAATTGAGAGGGACAGCCAATAGCTCATCTGCGGAGCTCATATTTTGTATGAGTAATATTTTAACACAATCCTTGGTATCTCTGTGCTGGAAAATATCTTTGCTTAGATTTTAGAGAGTCACTACCAGTGATTAGCAGTTGATGCTGGGTTTAAATGACCAGTAATTTAAAAGCAAAACTAGCTATGAGTAGGGTGATCCATGATCTCCGACAGTTTCTACAAAGCTCATTAGCGGACTCTTGTGGCTGCTTTGAAGCATGGGGAAGGAGCCCTAGGGCTGCTGGGAAATCCTTTCCTGCCATGCTTTCCCCATGATTTAAATGGTGTGTGGGGAGAGGTACATGTGCTGTTAACTTCTTACACCACCACCCCCATGTCCCCTGGGGCTAGGACCTAACCACAGGTTCATGGGAGACAATTTAAATCGTGGAAGGAAAAGGTTGAAATCTCATTTCCAGCAATGTGTCCTTGATATTCAAAACTGCGAAGCAGGGTTAGTTAATAAGCTTTAAAATACTGTAAGATATATTCTAATCACAGATCTGGCCTATCATGTATACCTCGACCCTTAATATAGAATAAAATTCTTTTGTATCTTATAAATTAAAACAATCATGCTCTTTGGAGCATTTCTACTGACAATGCCCTGGACCGCTTGGGTAGGGCGGGATATAAATCCCAAGTAAATAAAATAAATAAATAAATAAATTTAACCTGATAAAATCAGAGATAATTCTGTGTTGTAGAAAAAGGAAACACTGATTACATTAAGACTTCCCCCATGTGTCACAGCATGGTCGAAACCCAACCTGGTTATTTAAGAAATGGGAATTTTGATTTATTTAAGTTGTAGGTTTTTCTTTGTGTTTTCTGCCTGCCATATTTTCAAACTTCTTTCAATCCTAAAGCATGCTGGATGGAATTCAAAGGACTGGTGCAAAGCCAAGTGAATAGAAAATCAGTGCTGCCAGTTTTCAAGATACTGGAACATTTGAAGTTGTATGTTTTAGAGAGAACGTTATAGAAATGTTTTCAAATGTGAATAAAGCTTCACAACTTGCATGATCAGTTGGATTTTGTTTTCTGTGTTTTGTTCATACCTCCATCCTTCCCTCCCTCTTCCTCTCCCATTGCTTACCTTGGAGTATTGACAGAAGACTCAAAAGATATTTACTCTAGATGTGTTTGCATTGCTGTAGAAATCATTCTGTTCAACATTACTTGGTGGTACCTGTTTCTCAAAGTGTACACAGGAGCTGGAAATAGTAACTTTCCATAGAGTTTGAAGTGGGAGGCAATCATGGTTTTTGTTTTGACTGTCATGAAGTGGAAACTGTCAAATGTTGTGGGGTTTGTTGGAGCAGGGATACTGCCTTGGTCAGCTCTTTTAAGTGTGTGAATTATTTGAAAACCTCTTGGGAAAATCTTGGGATTTGATACCCAGATAATAATAATTATGGGCTGTCTAGTCACAACTGACTTATGACAACCCCCTATGGGATTTTCTAGGCAAGAGACATGTGCAGGTGGTTTGCCTTTGCCTGCCTTTGCATAGGAGCCCCGCACCTTCTTTGATCTCCCATCCAGAGGACATCTGGTAACCTTAACCATGGCTAACCCTGCTTTACTTCCAAGCTTTGATGAGGTCAGGCTAGTCTGGGCTATTCAGGCCGCTCCTTGTCCTTAACTGCAACACTAGCAGTTCAAGGATGGTGCACCAATAGCTACTTCCCTGGTGCACGTTTTATCTTCCTCATGGCACTGATGCTGAATAAAGCACAGGATCAAGAGGCTGCAAAATGGTTTGGGAGCCAGCTGGAGTCTGATGTGAATTTCAGAAAAGAAAGACCATGTGCCAAATGTTAGGCAATTAAATATTTTTAAAATATCAATAAATGTTAGGCAAACAGATATTTTTGCTTGCAGCATTGCAAGTTTAATGTTTGCATGTTGCTCAGTTGTCCAGATTTGTAATAGCAGCCTGGTCTTAATGGTAACCGAGATGAATGTCTGTGTCCCCACTCTCTTGTCAATGCAAGGGAACGTTGGGAAGGAAAGGACAGTCCATTTTTTTAAATTATGCAAAACAAGCAACTACACAAAGTCACTGCTATCTAGCGGTCTTAAGACGCTTACAGTGTAAGCTGAAGTAGAGTTACTCCAGGCTAAGCCAAATGAAATCAGTGGGTTTAGATTGGAACAGCTCTATATAAGATTACACTATCAATCCTTTAACTCTGAAATGGGATCTGCTTTTAATATTTTGTTTTCTCTCGTCCCTTATGATTTCCTTTCTGTTTATACTCTGTAGACAGGACTTTTGCACTCTGTACAGTGGGAAGGGGGCTGTTCCTCAGTGGTAGAGCATCGACCTGGTTTCAAATCCTGATATGGCATCTCCAATTAAAAGGCTGAGACCCTGGAGAGCCACTGCCAGTCAGAGTAGACAAGACTGACCTTGGTAGACTAGTGGTATAAGGTAGCTTCCTGTGTACCGGAACCCAAAATAGACATTTTAGTTACACGCTTCCTACATTTTTGTGTTTTTTAAAATTTCACTGGCAGCCAACACTGGTTTTTTTAAGTAAAAGAAAATGGTGGCAGAACCGTTGGTACAAGCCACTGTAAAGTATTTCATTTACTTTTTTGCTTCATTTATTGTTTGCCTTTCTCACTAAGACTTAACGTAGGTATCCCATTACCAATCTTCACTCAGCCCACAAAAGGACAACACTATGGTCGTGAACTTTGGTGGTGAACTCTCTGGGGCTCAGTATCAGGGCTCAGTGTGCATGACTGCTTTTAATGGTAACTCTGTGTATAAAAAGTCAACAAACAGATGGATTTATTTATTTTGCTTCCTTTGTACCCTGCCTTTTCACCACATGGGGACCCAAGAGCAACTTATATCCCTCTTGTCTCCAATGAGGACCCAAAGTGGCTTACATAGATCTCCCCTCCTCCATTTTATTCTCAAACAATGCCAAGAAGTAGATTAGCTGAGAGTATGTGACTGGCTGAAGGTCACCCAGCAAGCTTTCAAGATAGAGTGGGGATTCAAACCTGGGTCTCCCGGATCCTAGTCTGACACTCTAATCACTATTACCACACAGGCTCTCAACATAGATAAGCTACAAGAGAATGAATGATACATTCAGTTGTTGTTTTTTAAAAAGGACTTCTCCACAGAAACTATTTTCTCCTTGGGAATTTGCTTTTTAAAATACAGCAATATCTGTGTGAGTGAACAAAAATAAGACTATTTTCTAAACCACAGCCATAAATATAATACAGAATGAGACAGCAAATGGTATGACATACAAAACAATACTCCACAGATATAGATTAAAGGACTGTAGCCTTTAACATTATTGGCAATTTTTAGAAATGCTGAATTTGTCTCTGTGATGGACTGTCAAGGGGTAATGCTTCACAGAATCTGAGAACCTTTGAGTGACAGTCTCTTCAAAGGGGATTCTGTGGAATGACAGTTGGGAACTGACAGTTGAAGAAGAGACAGTTTAGCACTGACTGTGGACTGGGAAAGAGGCTGAAGGAGTGAATGGATCACAGTGGATCCCCATTCAAGCTGAAAAGGACAGAGCTAGTAAAGAGAATTAATTCTTGCCAAGTGGAAAGGGAAATAGCTCTAAGACGAAGAGTGATCAACCTATGCTTGAGTGTTTAAGCAGACACTGAAAAGAAAGCCTCTCTCCACAAAGTGTCGAAGACCTTGTTGAAAAGCAAAATCACTTTCTTGTTGGCAAGGTATTATCTGGATTTAGTGTAATTACAAAGTTACATCTGTTTTTATTATTGATTCATATCGTACGGCCTATCCCTGATTCTGCTTGACCTTTTCCCCTCCAAGTTCAGTAAAATATTTTATTTATTTTGAACGTTCAAAAGCCTCTCATATGTCATTACAGAAGTAGAATGTAAGCAGGTATTTTATGTCTTCCCTCAAGTCCCTCAAAATATATAATAACATGACAGGGTGGAGCCATAGACCAACTAATAAGAAGAAAATAGAGACAGGGGCCACGAAGGAGGGAGGGAGGGAGGGAGGAAGGAAGGAAGGAAGGAAGGAAGGAAGGAAGGAAGGAAGGAAGGGGAAATCCTGGTTGTGAAGGAGGAAAAAAGGTGAGATTGCCATAGTTTATTTAAGAATAACCCCGTGAAAATGGCCTGTACAGATATATTACTCATGCATATTCTTTTTGTTTTCAACTGTTTCTTTAATGTACATGTTAAGAGATTGAAGTGTTTGTCTGCTTAATCCTTTTACTTTCAGTGGCATTGAAGTACCCATACATTGTCTGAGTTGTACCCGTAGCCTGCTTAAATATCTCTGGAACCAGCATTTTTGCATGTTTGTTTACTTAATTTGTATGCTGCCTTTTCCATATGGACCCCAAGGACAGACTCTCACCATTAAGGATGCATCAACCTCCAGTTCTGACATATTTATTTCCTTGCTGTGTTTTTTCCCATGAGTTGAACCCAAACAGATGATAGCCATATAACTAAGCTTGTTAATCTTTTAATCTGTTAAAAACATCTTCATTATTCTGTATGCTAATTTACTGCCCACCCCCTATATGTATGGCTGTCATTTCTATTTCCATTTCATTGTGTCTGAGGAAGTGTGCGTGCACACAAAAGCTCATACCTTGAATAAAACTTTGTTGGTCTTAAAGGTGCCACTGGACTCTTAACTTTGTTCAAATGTTATAATTAGAAGACAGCAATTTGACTTAGGAGCCACTAGGTGGCACTAGGGAGTGCTCACAGTCTGAAGGGGTTAGGGTAGTTGGCCCTGTTTATATCATTAATTGGGTTGAATTTACAAGCTCTTAAGTGTTAGAGCTCTTATTAAAAACACAGATGGATACAGCTGAGTGCTGCATTGAGCTGGAAGGCAATCCAGCTGACAGTTACAGACAAGCATCAGTCACATGAAAATTACATGGAATTTAGCACTTCCAGAACAATAGTTAGGCTTGGCTTAACTCAGAAGTGTGTAAGAACAAACAGTCTTAAAACTGCCTGCTCACCTGAGTTACAGGAAATGTGAGAAACAAATGTATTAGTTGTCAAAATACATATCTGCCGTGGTTCACGGCATGGTTCAGAGCAATAAAAATTCCCCCGTAAGAGAGAGTCACTTTTGTTTCCTCAGTGTATTGTAGATGGCAATTGTCCTGGGAATGAAATCTTGCTTCTTGCATAACTGTCTTGGAAACAGGTATCATCATGGTGGCTTGCTGCACTCTTATTGGTGTTGTAAAAGATCCGTAATCCAGAAGAGGCAATGGCAGAGGGTCTACAAGGCAGAAGAAGCTGTTTGCATTCTTGCCCTTGTTTCTGCTGCCCCAGCTGATGCTCAAGGTAGGATAGGCTAGTGCCCTGGAAGTTGTGTGCATCAAGGTTCCAGAGCTATCCTGTAAGTGTGGAGCAGGAGATGGGTTCTCTCCCCCCCCCCCTGTAGGAAACAACAGGTCGCAGAAGCCAAGGGCAAAACCGTGTATGCCCTTCATAGGCAGTTTTGTGAAGGAAACTTTATTTTAAAGTTGTTTTTTTTAAAAAAATTCTACTTGATCTATTCCTCAGTCCACTTTTTGTTTTGTGACTGTGCAAACGATTCTTTGTAGGTAGCAACCTTAAGGTAGAAACATAACTAAACTGTTGCATCATGCACTTCCTTGTGGTTAAACACTGTGGTGATTGTATTAGTACTAGCTGTAGCTCAGTGTATCATTCCATGGTTGTTACATGCTACAGATACTTTTGTTGATTTTATTTATATACTATTCTTTATCTCTTTTTGTAAACCACTTTGGATATTCTTAGTGGAAAAGCACTATTAAACTGTTTTAAGTAAACTACTTTTCTCAGCCTTTGGTCTTCTTCTCAGCACGAAAACAAATAAATGCTTCAAAATACAGATGCTGAGAGAGTATCCAGAGCAAGTAATTTACCTTGCCTGATTACAAACCACAGTCTGAGCACGTTTTAGTGGCTTTATTATATTGTCGCCTAGCAACATTGATGGCTTGTTTGAGAAGCCTTCAGTGGCTAATATTTGTAAAAGCAAAAGGGAGTTTATATTATGCAAACAGTCCAGATAGAACTTGCCCTTGTGGGGACTGTTTGTCTCAGGGGAGTCTTCTCCAGCGGAGTCCATGTGGTAGAGTTGGTTCAAGAACTGGGCTAGGCCTTGAGAGACCCCAACTGGCTGGTCAGTCCCAGCCTAAACCTACTCCATGGTGTTGTTGTAAGGATAACATGGGGAAGAGGAACGTCTGTGAGATGAGCCCTGAACACTTTGAAGAAGGGTGGGATAAAAATTAGATGAAAAACTCTAGATGGCATGTGGCCTCATGACTGGTTTTCCTGCAGTGAGTTCTGGTGGGATTTTCCCTTTGACCCTCAAGAAGTTTTCCTGGTATGCCTCATACCCTTAACTTAAATGGCTATATATTGAGTTTAAATCAGGAAGACCTTAATTTGTCATGAGACTTCTTTTAGAAAGCATCTGTTTACCAGTAACATAGTGCCTGGCAGAAAGAAGCCATCAGTAAATATGATCTGCTTCATCCGTCACACCAAAATGCACATCCCTACAGTTGCTCTGAGGTGCGGTGGCTCAAGTGGTTAAGACGCTGAACTGCAGGCTGTGGAAGGTCAGTAGTTCAGTGGTTCAAGACCCGGGTGCCGCAAGACAGGGTGAGCTCCTGTCTCTAGTTCCAGCTCCTGTCAACCTAGCAGTTCGAAAGCAAGAAATTGCAAGTAGATAAATAGGGACCACTTCGGTGGGAAGGTAACAGCGTTCCGTGCGCCTTGGTGTTTAGTCATGCCGGCCACATGACCACGGAAACGTCTTCGGACAGCGCTGGCTCTTCGGCTTTGTAACGGAGATGAGCACCGCAACCCTAGAGTCGGATTCGACTGGCTTTCGAGCAAGGGAACCTTTACCTTTACCTTTACAGTTGCTCTGATGCATGCATAAGGACTGCCTCATTAATTTCTAAGGATGAGGGAACAGATGCACACAGGCAAAGGAATCTGATTCCTCCTTGAAAGGAGTAGCTTGAAGGGGAATATATGTTATCGTCATCATGTAATTGTGAAATACAACCCATACTGATAACTGGCGGTGGAAAGTCCCATCAAGTCACAGCTGATTTATGGTGACCTCATAGGGCTTTCATTCAGAGGTTGTTTGCCATTACCTGCCTCTGCATAGCAACCCTGGACTTCCTTGGTGATCTCCCATCCATGTACTAACCAGGGCCAACCCTGCTTGGCTTCCAAAATCTGATAAGATCAGGCTAGCCTGGGCCATCCAGGTCAGGGCAAAAAAAAATTGGGGAGGGGAGCCCCTTGACCACCCCAGTGCGATTATATATTTTAAAATCAAAGTATCCGCAGCAAATTTATCTGAGTACAATTCATGATAATTTAACTACTTGATACTACGAATAATTCTCTGCTTTATAACTATGGTAACTCAGCACTTCATAGTGTTTTTTTTAGAAATCTGTGTATCAGCTAAATTAAAATAGAAATGATTGAAAAATAAACAGGAATCTTGTGGCATCTTAAAGACAAACCCATGTTTATTCTAACAGAAGCTTTTCTGAATGAAGGCCCACTTTGTCAGATGCTTAAAGTTGTGAACATCATGGTTGAGGGCCACCCTTTGACCATTATGTTTACAAATTTGTCCTCTTACTTTTGTGTGTCTGTATACATTTAAATGTATGCTTACTTGGTAAGAACCTAACACCCATGCATCTACTTGCATCTGACAAAGTGGGCTCTTGTCCATGAAACTTATTTGAGAATTTAATTGTGGCAGCAAAAATAAACAGAAGTCTTGCAGCAATTTTTAAAAAGATGAACATGACCTCTACTCTTGGAATAAACCCAGTGGCTCACAACATCTGACACCACCAATGTAACAGGATAAAATCCATGTACTTGAACAGGTACCTTAGTCTCTTTCCTGTGGTTTCTTCAACAACTTTTTCCTGTATTGTCATATTCGATGTGGAATAAACCAGTGGTTTATTTACAATTATTATAGGGTGCATATATAGTGAACAGTGTGACCTACTTGGTAGGTTGCTTGATGAGGCATGGTTTCCCAGTCTTCTCTGGCTCCACTCCCAGTAACTTACATGAGTTCCACTCACTTTGTGGCTGTGTCACACTCTGTCCACATATGCCTTAATGGGGTGAGCATTGCTAACATGGTACATAACCATACAGTTCACATATATCCATTTGGGCAACAGTTGCAAGGGAATGGCCATGGAAAGGCAGTGGCCCCTTTTGTGGAGCTGTTCTGTAGATGATGGAGCTAATGGTTTTGCTAGAAAAGGGCAGTTAGGGTTGCAAAGTGAAAGGTGTTCTCTCTCTTTGCTACGGCATATGTGTGCATGCACGATACCCTTTGTAAGTTTTTTAAATTCTAAAGTAATTGGCCCAAATTCTCTGTACATCCAAGTCACTCATTTACTTGGGTATTGTGACTACGTTTCACTCTTTTGCTTAGACAAGTTTGGTAACATTCATTGTCAAACACTAACTGTTGATATGGAAATAAGGACTGAACACCTGTGTGGAGTGAAATGAATGTGAATGTTGCGAAGTGCTGACGATCTCTGCAATTACTGAAGCAAAACTAATTCATGACAATGCAGCACTTAATGTCATTAGATACTTTGCTGTGTGTTAATGTCTACAAGTCCCTTTTGGATTTGATGTGGTATACAGGGATGCAAGAAATGAGCCAGGTATTGTACAAGGAAAATTACTACAAAGAAGTCCCATGTTTGTGCCTGTGCAAAAATTACAGTTATGAAATATGTGTTTCACATGACACACAGTCCAGAATTGTACGGTTGTCTACACTTCAGCCCTGTTTAAATACTGGGAAGTGACTATAATCAACTTCAGTCACATTAAAAACCAGAGTCTGGTTCTGAAGCCAGTTATCCAATTCAGTTGATACCTAAAATGAGTATTTAGTGTGAAAAAATAAAACAGATTAAGAAAGCAGCACTTATAAAGATGTTGTGATGCCCTATTAATTTAAAAAAAGTTTGTGGGCCAGTGGACCAGCAGTCCTCTCACATTGAAACTGTCTCTATAATTATTTCAAAGGGCACAAACATCTCATAACTACAAATTCAGTGCCAATTTGATATAATTCTTCACTTTCATATGTGTAAATAAAGAAATATGAATTTACCACATTTTTTTCTAAAGCATTGTTTGCTTTTTATATGGTTCCACCAATGTACATGGCACTTTATAGAATAACAGTAAGTACAATTTTAATTCTGCTTGCCACTCAATAGCAAAAGAGGGGAGGACACAGCAAAGGGAGTGAAGGTGAAAGAAGCAAGAATGATAATAAATAAAGGTATTTACCGCTTGGGCTGTTGCTCAGTGGTATAACGTCTGCTTTGCATGCAGACTGTCCCAGGTTCAATTCCCTGCATCTCTAGTTAAAAGGGTGATGTGGCAAGTGATGCAAAAGACCTCTGCCTCTATAGAGATGCTGCCATTTAAAGTAGACAGTGCTGACCTGACAGTGCTATTTGCCCCAAGTACCATACTGTTAGAAGTGGGTTTCCCCCCCCCCTGCTTCCCCACAGCATCATGGTGCATGTGCACACCTCCCAAGGTTTTGGGAAGGATCACAGCAAAGCCTGGATGGCTTCTGTGTGGGGGCGGAAGTTCAGATTTTCCTGGTCCTGCTCATACAGCAGTCATTTCCTCCATAGCAGCCATTTCTTCCCCCTACTGCAGAGGCTTTTTCCCTTCTTTTTTCCAATTGACAATTTAATAGCATTATAGTGACATACTGTCATACAAAAAAATGTATCTGGTTCTTTGAATTATCTTTCTTTTTTGGTGAGTATTGTATGTGTTTTTGTGTGTGTATGCGTCTGGAAGTCATGGTTGACTTCTGGTGACCCCTACTGGGGCTTGGACATTTCAGAGAGGTGGCCTGCCATTGCTTGCCTCTGCGTCGCAGCCCTGGTATTTCATGGAGGTCTCCCATCCAGGTACTTGCCAGGGTCAGCCCTGCTTAGCTTCTGAGATCTGACGAGATCAGGCTTGCCTGGGCTACCCAGGTCAGGGCTGGTTCTTTGAATTTTCAGCTTTCATTTTTTTTAAAAAAGCAAGTCTCTAGCTCCTTTCCTTGCAGAGATGTAAGGGGGGGGGGGGGAGTGGATCTCTGCAACAAAATGGGATAGAGCCTTACTTTAAAAACAAAAAAAGCTGGGAATGCAGAGAACCTGGTGCATATTTTGATATAATGGTGTATCAATATAATGCTATTAAATTGTGAATTAAAAACTAAACCTAACAGGAGAATCTGCAGTGACAGCAGCAGCAGGGAAATGACACAAGACTGTGTGGAAAACCCCCTTAATAGACCAGTGGTCTTACATACTCTAAGGCCCCTCAGTGAGAAAGGCATACTGGGGAGTAAAATAAGATACATGTCCATAAGAATAACATGATCACAAAGGACATGATGATGCACATTCAGATTTAACGTTATTTTTTTAAAAAAAATTAAAACGTAAGGTAGACTGCAGCCTTGGGGAAGAGGTTGTCAGCCACACTGGTCCAAACAAAAAATCCAAAAACCCAGAACATGGTACCTTTTATTAGGATCAACCAGATGACACATGACAGTGTACAAGCTATAGAGGTCTCCAGAACTCTTCTTCAGGCTGAATGTTACAAAAAGAGTTTAAACAGGAAAAGGAAGAAGCTTCAGGACATGATGAAAAACCCGGTATCGTCTGAGTTGTGCTGTAGATGTTAGACAAAGAGCTGATGTGGTATCCAGTTTCACCCAGCTTTTTTATGAGCGAGAGGCCATACAATGGTTACATTCCACAGAAAGCCTTAGGGCCCAGAGATGGATCTTAGTTCCTCTCTTTTTCTATGTGTGTCTTTGTTGGAGATACATTGGAATAGGCCAGTAAAAGGGGAGCGGTGGCACAGTGGGTATATCCCACTGTCTTAACATCGGAACTGTGTCAGTTCGAGCCCCGCGCTGGTGTGAGCAGCCAGCCTGTCATCCCCAGCTCATCGTCCACCCAGCGATTCAAAAGCTTCAGCGAGTAGATAAAATGGGAACCACTCCTTAGAGAGGGTGGGCACACCGACTCCCTTCTGGGAAGGTGTTAGCTCTCGGTTGGAGACGTCCTGGTCTGGACCCGGAAGGCGGAAGAATCTACTCAGCTAAGAAAAATGCCTGCAGTGGGATGCTCCAGCCAGGCGGTGGCAGTGTGGCGATGCAGCTGTTGGAACATGACTGAGTCAAGTCAGAAACGTTTCCACCGGGCAGTACGGCGTGTGCAACTTAAAAATGAATTATATGTTGTCTTCCCTATCCCCTATGAAAAACATTGTTAGTCCCCTGTCTAAAGAGTAACTGTAAATCACTTTGAGCCCACTTGTGGGGAAAGTGATTAATAAATCGAAAGCATTATTATTATTATTATTATTATTATTATTATTATTATTATTATTATTATTATTATTTAATACTGGCTGTAGAGCGAAGCCTACACAACTTGTGGCTCATCAGGCCAGATACAGGTCATCCTCAATGTTGTGGAGGCTCAACAAAAGCTCATTTTTGCAGGCTCCATATTAGTCACAAATTCTGTAGGTCTGTAATTGTGAACTTACTGAATCATCGTGGGAAAGAAAGTGCCAAATATCTGCTAACTATGGCAAAGTATTATTTCTTTACTTGACTTTCTCCCCAAAGGGGAACCAAAACAACTTACATCATTCTCCCCTCCTCCGTTTTGTTCTCACAACAATCCTTTGAGGTTGAGCGTGTGCCAGACCCAAGGTCACCAGGCAAGCTTCCATAGCAGAGGGATTTGAACCTCGTTCTCCTAGATACTAATCCAACTCTCTAACCACTACTTAGTGGTAGCTATGATACTAGTGAGCTTTTTCTTGCTAAGCTGGCAAACTAGTCGATAGTCCAAGCACTTTTTAACTGTTCATGAACTCTGTTTAAAATGAGTTTCATCTTAGACAGTTAGTTGAACCAGTTACAGAAAAAGGTAGATTAATTGCTTATTAATAGAGGCTAAATGGTGAGGTTGACCTTCTTATCTTGCTTTACCAGATTAGCTCACATGCTGCTTATCTTTTATTTAGTTAAGAACCAATCAGTTGTCTATATCATATCACATGATTATGTTAGCTAATCAGCATTTATATTGCTTATCTCTTATTTAGTTATGAAGCAATCAGTTATCTAAATAAGATTGCATGATTATGGAAGACAAGATTTAGAGGTAAGAATAGATATTTCTCTATAAATGTGCACTCCTGTGACAAGGACATCAGATTTCTCTGGAGGGAAGTCTCAGAAGAAGAATAGGTGAGATTTCTTGGTGGGTAACTTGGGCTTTTGATTATCCCTCAAAGCAGTGAGACAAATGGCTGAAACCTGATGTGCCTCTACAGAGAGCTTATCGCGTCGGTAAGGTATGTGGTGAATCTACGTCATTATATACTAGAGATATACTGGTAGAATTTAAGGACTTTCGAACATGGCAGAGGATCCTTGCAGAGGCTAGAGAGCAAGGCAGTCTTGACTTCCAGGGCTTGAAGATTCAAGTTTTTCTGGATCTTTCCTCCAAATTTTTAAAGATTAGAAGAGATCTTAAAGACACCACTGCTAAACTGCGGGACTTAGGAATAAGATATCATTGGCTCTGTACAGACAGGTTGTGTGTCCAACACGGCTCAGTCTCCAACACTGCCTATGACTTTGACTTGGGTGAACTAATGCTGGCCGCCTTAAATTCTTCTCCTTCTGAATCATGAGACAATAGAGCCGGCAAAAGGAAAGAACGCTGTCCTCTTATGCCAGGCAAAACGACTCGAGTCTGTACTCTTGAAGACCGCGAAGATTTTGAAAAGAGTTTGGACTCTGTTTAAAAATAGGATTTGGGTAATATAATTTTTTTGGATTCTACAAGAGCAGTGGGACTGTGGCAAGCATCCGGGTATGTTCCCCCAAGGTTTAATTGGTCCTTGGAAGGAGGGGTTCCCTCCCTCCCGACCCTTGAGGCCTCCTGAGCCTAATTATTTGCAGAATAATTTAGTTCAAAGATTAATTTGATAATATATTATAAATCTATTATAATGAGCTAAGATCGTTTGAGAATCTTATAAACATTATCATATAATAATTTTGGGAGAAGAAAGAAGATGAGGAAGATATGAAGACAAAGTGTGCAAGTCAAGTTTTGTTTTTCATAATAATGATTTTGGTGGTGGTGTTAAATTATAAAATTCTTTTTTCAATAAAACAAAATGCAAAAAAAAGTTCTCTGATTGGATGCGAGAGGGATTCTGTCACTATAACTATACCACACTGATTCTACTGAAAATAACAGAGCAAATCCCCAAGTAGTGAGGGAATTCCTGCTTCCTTTCTAGGTAATTGTGGACTGTTGTCAATCACTGTGTGTTGGATTCAATTATATTTTCGCCTCGAAGCAGAATGGAACTTTTATGCCCCCCCCCCGGTTGCAGCCCACAAAATGCTGTTCTTGGGGTCACGGGACCCTTGGGAACTAAATGAAGGGAAAATTAAGGTGGTCTGCAACAAGAGAGGAGAGTAACTAAAATTGCCTTCCCTACTGCTAATGGAAAATGGCATTAGGATTCAGCCTTCTGTGAGTGTGTGTGTTCATCCCAATTCCATTCCACATTCTGTTTACATAATATTCGGTTTGCCAGGCCTCGGTTCCTGCTGGAGCGCACCGGAGCACTGCTCTGCCAGACAGGAGCCCAGGGGGCGGGCACATAAGACCCACCCCCTGCTCCCATCAGCCATCAGTTGGGACACGGTGGGGGGGCACAAAACGTTTTCCCCGCCTTCCTGAGCCCCGGGGTGGTAGCCTTGGACTCGTAGGAGCATATTCCACCTCTCGCGTGAGAGATCATTCTGGCTCCCCCAGTTCTCCTTAGGGGATCTTTAAAAAGTTATGGCCGCTGCCGCTGTTCTCGGCGGCAGCTGCGACGCTCGCAGGGGGTGGGGCGAAACGTTCTCCTGCCTCCCTGAGCCCTGGGGTGGTGGCCTTGGGCTCGTAGGGGCAAATTCCACCTCTCGCGTGAGAGGTCATTCTGGCTCCCCCAGCTATCGTTAGGGGCTCTTTAAAAAGTTATGGTCGCCGCTGCTGTTCTCGGCGGCAGCTGCAATGCCCACGGGGGGTGGGGCGAAACATTCTCGTGCCTCCCTGAGCCTTGGGGTCGTGGCCTTGGACTCGTAGGGGCAAATTCCACCTCTTGTGAGAGGTCACACGCGAGAGGTCATTCTGGCTCCCCCAGCTCTCCTTCGGGGCTCTCCTTCGGGGCTCTATAAAAAGTAATGGCCACCGCCGCTGTTCTCAGCCGCAGCTGCGACGTGCGTGGAGGGGGCAGGGTGAAATGTTCTCGTGCCTCCCTGAGCCCTGGGGTGGTGGCCTTGGACTCATAGGGGCAAATTCCACCTCTTGCATGTGATGTCTGAGCAGCGTTGCCACTTGGACATCACACGTGAGAGGTCATTCTGGCTCCCCCAGCTCTCCTTCGGGGCTCCTTAAAAAGTTATGGCCACTGCCGCCGTTTTCGTCGGTAGCTGCGGTGCCCGCGGGGGCGAAACCTTCTCCTGCCTCCTTGAGCCCCGGGGTGGTGGCCTTGGACTCGTAGGGGCAAATTCTACCTCTCGTGCGAGAGGTCATTCTGGCTCCCCTAGCTGTTCTTAGGGGCTCTTTAAAAAGTTATGGCCCCCATCGCTGCCGCTTTTGGCAGCAGCTGCAACCACTGTGGGGGGGGACTGCTGAGCTGCCCTCCCCGCCTTTTTCAGGCTTCGCGCCGGAGGGCTGGGCCTGAAAAGCGGCCTGCAGAGCCGCCCCCCTTCCTTTTTCAGGCTCCGCGCTAGAACGCTAGGCCTGAAAAAGGGCCAGCTGACTGTCATTCTCCAGTGGTTCAGATAGTGGGACAGTCCGTACTATTGGGATAAGCTCTGCCCCTTCCTGCAGGGTTGGTGCCGATCTTTCATCCCTGTGAGGCTGGGCTTATCTTCTACAGCTTCCCCAGTTCTTGCCGGCCCTGCTTACCAGCAGGACGTGCTGCGGCAGCGCTCGTTTCGAGTGCCTAGGATTTCAGGAAGAAAAAGAGAAGAAAGAAGAGTCGCAGCAGCGGCAAGGAGTCGGGGCGAGCGATCCTGCACCGGGTTGTCCCCGGTTGTTCGGCAGAGCTCTGTTTAAGCCCTTGGCATCCGTCCGCTGGCTTTACCCGACCTACGGGCGGAGGGCCTCCCCCTGCTCTATTCTGGGGGTGCGGAGGAGCCTGGTGCGCAAGACGTACCCACGCTGAGGCAGCAGATCGCTCCAGTGCAAAGAACCGAAATAGCCGTTTCCAAAGGAGGTGGTGAGTTTGAGGGGCCCCTGAAAGCCTTCCCAGTGGGGTTGGAGCCTTGGGGAACGAAGACCGCCATGGTGCAGGGCTTGACCATGCCAGTCCTGGAGCCTATGTTTTTAGACCAAGCCAGAGACTGGTCATTTGGAAACTCAGCAGAAAAGGAGGAAGGCGGCTGGCTTACCTTGGGCACCCCATGTTTGAGGGTGTTAAAAGGACAGGAGACTTTCTCAGTGAGGGCTTTACGAATGGTTATCAGTCTGAGCCCTCAGAGTCTTGGTCTCTTCACAAGTGTGTATGAAACTACTCTTTTGGAGAGCTAAAATGGAGACCATTTGACTCAGCCTGAAAAGTTTCAGTTTCGTTTTCCTCCACAGAAAGTTTCACAGAAAGCTTCACTTTCGTTTTTCTCCACAGATTGGTACAAGATGGCTGATCAAGCTAGAAGGCAGGCTTCTCCAGGCAGAGATAGTTCTCTGAGTGAACTCAGTTTCCCCAGGTTGTCTGTCTCACTGGCCAGTCAAGACACAGTTCAGACAGATTTGGATCCTAGGGAAAAGACTGAACTGATGGACTGGTTTAGGTCTGAAATGAGGAAGGGTTTTAAGGATATGGTAGACACCCTTCAGGGAGCAGGTTCCTCTAAGACTTGGCCAGGTAAAACCAGATCCCTTAAGAGGTCAAAAACATGTGAAGATTTTTTATCCAGCTGCTCTGACTCCTCCCAGACACAAACGCAGGAAAGATCATTTTTCTTCTGTTAAATTTAGTAACCAGACGGGACACAAGGAGTTGTTGTCCCAGTCCTCAGATTCTTCCTCTGAAAGGGAGGAAGGAGAATTATCCGAGGAAGAGGAGGAAATTGTGCCACCTGTACAGTCCA
>NW_015175364.1:944383-996227 GCF_001447785.1 Gekko japonicus | reverse complement strand
GCCTTACAGTTGTCGGCTAGGGCCATGGCATGTAGTATTACTGCTCGCAGAAATACTTGGTTACGGCTTTGGGATGCTGATTCTTCCTCCCAAGCCAAGGTGGCATCGGTCCCGTTCAAGGGTGGGAACCTATTCGGGGAGGGTTTGGATAGGTTCTTAGTGGAGGATAGAGACAAAAAGAAGGTGTTACCACCTAAAAAGAGGGACATTAAGGCTAGAAAGAGATTTCAGCCATTTCGGGATCAAAAAAGAGGTCAGAAGTCTTTTTTTAATAGACCCTTTAAGCCCAAGTGGCAACCGAGGCAGTCTTCTTCTAAACCCTTTTCTCACACAAAAAGGGGAACAGTCAGGCAACAGGAACCCCAAAAAAGGTGCTTCAGCATGACTATCTTCCCAAAAAGAGACACTCAGGTATTGGGGGAAGGTTACAGCTATTTGCCACCCAGTGGAACAGGACAATCATGGACCGCTGGGTCCTAGACATAGTGAACAACGGCTACAGGCTGGAGTTTTCTTCCACACCTCCAGTCAGATTGATAAAAATAGCGAAACACAGGCACACTGTAAAACATCTCCAAATGATAGCAGCCATCCAACATTTGTTGGATATAGGGGCAATAGAGTTGGTCCCACAGATACAAAAAGGTCAGGGAGTATACTCGATATTCTTTTTGGTCCCAAAGAGAAATGGGGACACCAGGGCAATTCTGGACGTCAAGAGACTGAACAAACATGTTCCATTTTCCCAACCATTCAGAAAGGGGATTTTCTAGCTTCTATAGACCTACCCGAGGCTTATCTGCACGTTCCAATTCACTTGGAACATCGGAAGTTCCTGAGATTCGCTTACGCGGGGCGACATTACCAGTACAGGGCTCTCCCATTTGGGCTCAAATCATCCCCGAGAGTTTTTACCAAGGTTCTGGTTACTCTTGTAGCAGACCCCTATATATATGCTGTTTCTTCTGAATTGTAGGTTTTCCTTATCCAGATATACAAATTCAGTGTCTTAGTAGCATTCAAACTCCCTACCTGGTACATGTGACACAGTATATTGTAAAACTGAGGAAAGATTGGAAAATAGCCAAGATCTAGTATAATGAGACGATGAGGTTAGATTCTGGAAAAAGAAAGTTAAAAAACAGACACTGTTATTGACATAACTATGGAGAATTGCTGCAATAGAGGAACTGATACAATGGGGGAAATGCAGATTGTTATTTTTTAAGAGATAGAGGGACTGATAAGTCAGTTGTTCATGGTATGAGTAGCAAGACTATCATCTTCCTGTCACAAGCAAATTGCATAAAACATGCCCTGGATTTTCCTTTAGATCATTTATTTTTGCGATTTGGATTCTGCCAAGCATGTTTCCATGGAGCTCTTACCATGCCTAATTAACAGCATCACTGTTGTCCCCTTGAAGCTCTGTTATAAATTGTTATTGAGTCGGGTGTGTGTAGTTCATGCAATTGTACAGCTACAGTATTTGTATCAAACGTAAAAAGATTTGGTCCTCTGATCTACAGTGAATAATAGGCTACGGTGGATGTGAGACCTCCCACCCTCCACTCCACACACATTAGATACAGTAACATTTGTGTAAACCAACCTATCTTGTGAGACAATTATAAGGACAGAGCCAGCATGGTGCAGTGGTTAGAGTGTTGGGCAAGCATCTGGGAGACCCAGGTTTGAATCCTCACTCTGCCATGGATGCTTGCTGGGTGACCTTGGGCCAGTTGTGCATCCTCAGCCTAACATACTTCACAGGGTTCAAGAGGATAAAATGGAGGAAAGGAGAATAGTGTCCCCATTGGGGAGAAAGTGTAAATAAAAAAAATAAATGTGCACTGACAAATGCTAACAAATATAGTTCATGATAATGTAAGGATGATTCCACTGTTTATTACAGTTGGAGGGAGGGGGAACACATCAAGGCCCCAATCGAGGAACTCATAGCACCCCATGGTGTTTTTTGGTGGGAGGGCACTTAAATTTATTAATTATTTATTTGATTTATACCCTTCCCTCCCTGCCGAAGCAGGCTCAGGGCAGCGTACAGACCCATTGACATCATAAAAACAATAAGACAATAAGAACAATTTAAACTTAGTTGGGGAGTCATAATATGAAGTGGTACCCTAATGCCAGGCCCCTCTAAAGGCTGTGGCGGGGTGGATGGAGGACCCCACCCCACCCTTGTGGCAATTCTAATGTGTTCCAGTACAGAGTCACGTGACAGCAGAGGGGGAAATCAGTATTGAAAATTCTGTGGCTTGGCCAGGGGTGCAAGGAAGGGAGGGATCGAGAAACATCTGAGCCAGCTGCCATAAGACCCAGGCTGACTATTTGCAGGTAACTTATAGCTTGAGCTTGTCCAGAAGCACAAAGTTTGAGGCTGTGACCCTGATTCCTGTCTGAGTAGTTCCTCATCACCAAAACTGGGATATCCTTATAGCTCATCACTTGTTTTTAAGTTTGACTGAGAGAGTAGTTGGGTTGTAAATTTTTTTGCTTCTAGTTGTGTATTTTAGTTCATAAGTTGCTTGGATTTCCTGTGTGGAGGAAACAGAGGATAAGAATAGTTAAATAAACAAACATTTTGCTTTTGAGATATTATTGCAAAGCTGTGGCTGTTTTTGTGGGAAAAGCAAATGGTGGGTTGCTGTTGCTCCTATGTGGTTTTTCCATGCTATAAGATCTTACATGTTTTCCCATCGCTACCAGGGAAGCAACTACATTGGACTGAGCAGATATATCAAGAGCCATTGACTGACAAACAACTCAGGAGCACAGTGTAAAGGAACAAAAACTAAACAATCACTGTGAATAAGCGCTACTGTGATTTATAATGAAGTTACATTACATATTGTCAGGGCTTTTTTGGTAGAAAAAGCCCAGCAGGAACTCATTAACATAATAGGTCGCACCCAACAGCAGAAACGCATTAGCATATTAGGCCACACCCTGACAGTGCAGCTCATTAGCATATTAGGCCACACCTCATGCCTTCCCTTGGCTTGCCCAGGCGCCCCATGGCTGTGAGGAGCCCGGGCAAGCTGGCCCTTGAAAGGGAGGGGAGGCAGTTTAAACTGCCTTCCCTTGGCTTGGGTGTAGTGGGTGTGACCAACTCTGAAGCCAGCCGGAGCTCCGTTCCTGTGCGTTCCTGCCCAAAAATAGCCCTGCATATTGTCTACCAAGCATCCAGACGTAAGCTCTCAGGGTGCTTGCCGATCATCCCTTCCTATCGTGTTCATCCCAGCCTATCCCTGCCAAATGAGTTATGGCCTAAACAGTTGAAGACCAGGCCTATTTAGTCTCCTCCACATCACAAGCCTGGTGGAAAAAAATGCCTCTTCAATAGTCAATCAGAGGAAACCATCCAAATTTCAGCTTGGCTCCAAAGATGATTGGCTAATCCTGCGATGTTAAAGGGAGGGTGGGTGGCTCAGCAGCCAGTAGAAAAGCCTGCATGAAGGAGGTGTGGCCACAATATAAGTGGCAAAATCAAGCATCCTTATTGGCTGCTTCAAATGCAGTTGCCCAATGAAGGCTCATGCCTTCCTTGTCTCCGGGGGGGAGGGGAGATGGGCGAGGCAAACCAATCCATGGCATTAATGCTATGAATTCTACTTTCTAGCCTAAAGGCTTGAAAAAAAAAATGGCTGTGAAATTAAAGGCAAGTGTTAATCGACCGGCAGTATCGTCAGTAAAAGTAACTGCTTTATGTCTGGTGTGAAATGATGTACAAAAATATCTCTGTTGAAGTGCCAGACATCTGTGCTTACTAAAGCAAGGGGGGGAAAGTGTCTTTGTGTATATGTGTGTCTTTCCAAAAATTATTTTGGGGAAAAAACCATATTTTGGCTGTCTGTATATTGTCAAGGTTCAATAGCAGTATAAAGCATACACACCCTGCTTTTCTCCTCAGTGATTACCTGGCAGGGGCATATAACATTCTCTCCTCCATTTTATCCTCATAACAACCCTATGAGTTAGATGAGGTTGAGGGAGTCACTGGCCCATGGTCAACCAGCAGGCTTCTGTGGCCCAGTGGAATTTAAACCTGGGGCTCCCAGATCCAAGTCTGACACTCTAGTCTAACCAGTACGCTATGCTGGCTCTCAGTTTGCTGTGTGAGGCTGGGAATGCGTGATCAGATTCCCAGATGTGTATTTTACCTGTAAAAATCAGCCCCTCGTGCTGTACAGATTGGGTCTGTAGCGCTGGGGATATGTGAAGGGTTTGGAAATTGACCTTTCCAGGAGGGGGGGAAATGACAGTTGACACTGTACTTATTTCGTGAGGCTCTTTAGATTGTTTTGCAAATTACAAGAACCCTTTTATCCTGTGGCGAGCTGTTTGTCTGGACTGAGCAACACAGGCAGTTTCTGGCATGGTAGAATCGGTCGATTTGTAGAGGTGTGTAACATCTGGGTCAAAGATGGCAGGAGCAGTGTGTGGCTTCTGGGTCAAAGATGTGTGGCACCAAGTGGGGTGGGGGGGTCGCCCCCTTTGATTATCCTAGTCCTGCTTATTAAGATGCTTCCTTATGAAGGGTCTGGCAAAAATGTTGTGTATTGCAAAACATTCTGGCAGTTAAAAAGTTATAGTAGCAAAATGTTGTAGAAAGTAAAAGAAGCAGGATAATTTAATTGGATACATTTTAAGTACTGTGTAATGGCTAAGCAAGCATGTTCTCCCTAAGCTTTCTTTCCATAATATTTTTGTCTCACTGCCCTTCAGTTCTCTTTCCCCTGAGAAATACGCAGTTATTTTACAGATTTTTCTTTTTAAAAAAAGAAAACACCCGATGCAGTTGGAATTGTTGACCTAAAGATCAGTGTGGGTGAAAGGAGTAGGAAGCAGAGAAATCTCCTGGTGTTGAAGAGCTATATTTGCTTTGTGGCGTGTTGTTCTCCCTCCCTCCTCCCCACACACACAAAGCCTAATGATCTTGGGAGAAAAGCTGTATTGAAGAAAAGTAGCTGCAGCTTGAGAAATGAGTTTTGCCTGTGTCGAGCTTCAGAGAAACATGATGTCATTCTCATTTGCACTGCTGGGGGATGAGCTCATTGGGGGAGGAGCCTTGGCCATTTACAGCTTGCCAGTTCTGCCCTGTGGTGATTAGCATTCTCTGCGCTCACCCACAGAACTAAATGAGGGGGGGGGGGATACTGCACCATGAATGATTTAAAGCCTGTAGAGAATGGCTTAAAAAGAAACAACAAATTGTCAGTCAGAAGAACTTGCTTCAGGTTGTTCACTGCTTTGTATTAGACAGGAGAGAGATGAACTGATTCTGCTTGCAAGGAAGAAAAGGCAGACTCTCCACCAGACAGGGTTCAACTCTGGCCACAAACACTGGTTTGTTGGGTTATACTTTTCAGGGCATCGAGGCTAGCGATTCACACTTCTTTCCCCTGCTCCCACCCTTTCAGATAAAGGTTTTCATCTTGATGTTTCTGGATGGACCTTCAGAACTTTGGGAAAGACCACAGGGAAGGTGGGGAAAACCCAGGTGGCAAATGGAAGAATCACAATGCTATCTAAACCCATTGAATTTAAACAGTGTCTAAACCTAAGTCTAAACTGAGTCTAAACCCACTGCTAAGCCTCAGCATTTGTGATTGGATGGAAGCGTATTTTCATTACCCTTCCCTTGCTGCCTTCCTTATGTCATGTTTTAGACTGTACACTCCTTGGGGCATGCACCTATTTTATTGTATTCTGTAAAGCATCATGGGGTCGTGTGTTTCAATACAAAATATGCCAAGTAGTGTTTTGCACTGGAAGCAGAGTTGATCTCCAGGTTCTTGGGTACAGCAGGGGTAGTTACTCAGATGAATTCTCGATTTTGCCACTATGTATTATTTGGTCTCATATATTTGAGGAAGGAAAAGACAGGTGAGGATGCTTGTTGTGTCTGTGCCTCGTTCCAGTCAAATGGTCTTACTTTACCTCTTCTGTAGTACATGAGCAGCAGCTAAGTTAAGAGCTGCGGTGGCTCAAGTGGTTAAGACGCTGAACTGCAGGCTGTGGAAGGTCAGTAGTTCAGCAGTTCGAGACCCGAGTGTGCCGCATGACGGAGTGAGCTCCCGTCTCTAGTTCCAGCTCCTGCCAACCTAGCAGTTTGAAAGCAAGAAATTGCAAGTAGATAAATAGGTACCACTTTGGTGGGAAGGTAACAGCGTTCCGTGCGCCTTGGTGTTTAGTCATGCCGGCCACATGACCACGGAAATGTCTTTGGACAGCGCTGGCTCTTCGGCTTTGAAACGGAGATGAGCACCGCAACCCTAGAGTCGGACTCGACTGGCTTTCGAGCAAGGGAACCTTTACCTTTAAGTTGAGAAAAAGAATTCTGATTCTAAATGTGTGTTTAAGACTGTTCCCACTTAAATTGTATTGAAGAACAACTGTTCAGTTTCTGTAATATGACTGCTGCTTTTCTTTTGTTTTTTTATTATAATTTCTAGAGACTTGGTATCTTAGAGCCATCTTATAGATACCTTTTGTTAGTACAGCTTTATAGATCACAACTTCTGTGCTTTAACAATCCAAACATTCCAGTTAGAAGGTTGTGTGCGCGTTTGTCTGTATGTGTCTGCGTATATAATACAATAAAGGGATTGTTTCTGATACGCTGAAGTGCGTTTAGGCAACTCAAGCCAGAAATGGGTGTCATAACAGCTATCTCTCAGTCTTAATTCTAAACACAGCTTAAAATGAATTAATGGTCCTGAATGAGCGGTTTCTTCATTTAATTTAGTGAGGTTGAATCTCTTATTCATTTCAACTTCTTTTTTTATAGGACTAGCAGTCTAGTAAGAATCATAGTCAATAAGCTTCTTGAGGAATTCCCTTTGGGGCAAGTAGCGAACATAACCTCCAGCTACTTAAGGCCAGATGAATACATTACCCTAAGATAATTGGCAAGCAGAATGTAAATATAACACTAACCTGCATCATGCCACATTTACAAAAAGGTGGTAATCAGACATAAATTGTTGAGATAGCCTCACGCTGCCTGCATGGCCGTTGGGTTAGGGCTAGGTTGGTGGTTCTGATTTTTCTGTATTAAACTTGGTTAGCTGCTTAGTGCTTACTGAGTTAGAACGCTGCTGTGCAGACCAAGACTCGCTTTGCATCACAGTGTGGAAATAAGTCTTAAATGAAATGACTAGGTTATGGGGCTCCACAGTGTGGACTTTCTAATTCCTTTTTGAGGATATCACCATCTTTGATCATTGAGAGCCAGGCATGAAAATGCGTGTAGTAGGAGCACAGTAGGCTGTGTTTCCAAGGGAAAAGCTACTTAGAGGGATGGAAAAGTGGTGGGGGGAGAGGACTGGGCAACCTTTCCCAATCCAGTATTCTGTGTTCAATATTGCTCTTCAAAGCAGTCCCCTCCCCACAGCAAGTGTGTGGTATGGACCCTGCGCCAGGAACAACTTGGAGTTTAGAAGTACCAAGCAAGAAGTGGTTTCAGGACCCACTCAGGCTGCCTCTGTGGTATAAGTTCTCCCGTTCCAAAGCAGCTTTTCTTCTTAAAACAGGAGGCCTGTTTTGGGCTTCCATTTGTACACATATTGTATGTAATGTGACCCAGAGTAGCTGCCTCTGCCCATGTTATTGTTCCGGTTAGGGCTATTTTTGGGCAGGAATTGGAATGCACAGGAACGGAGTTTCGGCTGGCTCCTGAGTTGGCCGCGCCCAGCAGGAACTCATTAGCATAATAGGCCACACCTAACAGCAGAAACTCATTAGGATTGGCTACATTAGGGGTGTGTGGCCTAACATGCAAAGAAGTTCCTGCTACAAAAAAGCCCTGGGTTTTGACAAAGTAAACAGAATAAGAAGCAAAGGTGGGTGTGGCTGGATGACCACACTTCTGGTAACATGGGGTGTATGGCCTAAAATGCAACTGAGCTGTGCTATCAGGGGTGTGGCCTAATATGCTAATGAGTTTCTGCTGTTGGGTGTGGCCTATTATGGTAATGAGTTCCTGCTGGGCTTTTTCTACAAAAAAAAGCCCTGGTTCCGGTTATTTTATTTATAGCCCACCCTTCTTGCTGAGACTAGGGGCAGACTACAAAATTTAAAGAACAATTAAAGGAAGGGCCTCCAGTAGGACTAGGATTGTACAATTGGAAAACACTGCAAACAATGAGAACAGGGTTGCCATTCTCCAAATGGCTGGGAATTATAACTGAGCTCCAGATCACAGAGATGCAGAACAGTAAGTTTTTAATCGACATATCTCTACTTTTAGGAGTCTCAAAGCAGCTCACAGTCACCTTTCCTTTCTCTCCCCACCTTGTGAAGCAGGTGGGGCTGGGAGAGTTCTTAGAGAACTGTAACTATCCCAAGATCACCCAGCAGGCTTCATGTGTAAGAGTGGGGAATCGAACCCAGCTCTCCAGATTAGAGTCCACCGCTTTCTAAGTGCCACGATGCAGAACGTGGGTTACAGAAGTAGAAGACAATGCAGCAGTAAAAGGTAGTATGTACAATAAAGTACTATTCTCTCCCTTATAAAAGTAGCCTCCTGAGCTGTTCCATTATAGTATAATTCTAATCCCCTTATAAAAATGCCCTCCTGAACCCAAATTCCCAAACACAAAGTCTGCTGAGACAGTGTGAAGGCACTTGTTGGGGAGAGCTGGATGGTAGAAAGGGAAGATGATTGAGCTCTTACATTCCAGCCAATTCTCCTGCAAAACCTCTCCCAGCTGTTCTTCCTATTTTATGGCAAAATGCTTACAAGTGGCTTCAGAAGACAATGGAAGATGGGTAAAGAGTTTCAAGTGTTCACATAGACACTAGATTCTCCCTTCAGATGGCTCCCTGCTGTTGCCTTACAAGAAAAACAACAGTTGGAAATCCTGAATTTCCATCAGAAATGCATAGTTCTACCCGTAAATCCAGGCATTCTTGAGTACACGCACATTTTTTTGGTCAAGGCATAGATTAGCTTGCTGTTGTAATTTATAGAAACTAAATATGCTGTTGTTAAATATCAGAAACAAGCATTTTTTTAAAAAAAAATTACAAGATGACAGCTTTTTTATAATAGCTTTCTCCCCTCCCTCTTTCCTAAAAAGTAACAAGCAAATGTTCTGGAGTGAAATTATACCCTTGTCTGTAACTGTTGGGATTAAGAGACATCATCTTCTGGGAACACAAATAACTATTTTGATCCAACTTGTCAGCAACAATTTTTTGTTTTTAAAAAACCAACAAAAAAAATGTTTGCAGCCTTCTGTTGCTGTTCTAGGAGCCCAGGTTCTTTTGAGAAAGAATACCCTGGTTGGCAGAATTCAGGTCCTTTTTTAGAGTCCTCCTACCCGATGTACGTTCAGCCGGAGACACAAGGGGTTACATTTTTAAACTGAATTCGTATGAAGGCTGTTCTTTGCCCCTAAACTATGGCAACAGCTGTGTTTTGAAGGCTGGATTTAAAACGATGGAGACTAAATCATAACCAGCCACAAAAGGTCAGACTGTACATCTGGATTGCTTTCATGGCAGGGGAATTAAGGTGGCAGCCTTGATTTATGATTTCCATGTTGCAGCAGGAGTGAGTTTCCAGGTGCCTCAACTCTTGTCTTGAAGTGGAAGCTTTTTAAAATTTATTTTAGAATGTTAGTAGTGCAATCTTAGACATTTCCAGTGAATTTTCAGTTCTTGGCAACCCATATAGGTGCTTTTCGTGATCAATTATCATCTGCTTTTTCATGATCCTCTGAAAATAATTTCTTTCAGTGCAGTACAAATTTGCCCATATACCAAATGGAATAGAAACAAATCCAAAGATGCACTTATGTGAGCAGAAAGCATTCACTCATAAACATACAGGGGAGGAGCCCATGATATGCATGGGTTTCCCACTTGAGTGACGTCCCACTGTGCTATGCCCCACTATGTTCATCTGACCCCACCAGGAGGAGCTTTTCAGGGGGTTCAGAAGGGAATGTGGGAAAGATCCCTCCAGAAAACAACTCCATTTGTGGGGTTTTTTGGCTCAACACAACGTTTTAGGTTACTTTAGTTAAGTAAATAGAATGTATTGAAAGCAGTAATCAAGTTCAGTCTTTTTTAAATTCCCAGTCTTTAGTAGGATAGAAGATTCAGTACATTGTAACTCCACATGAAGAGATATGATTCTTGAGCTGATTACTATTCATCCATTGACTTCATATTGACGTACCCCATGTCTGCCTTCAGGGTGCTTTGTCTTAATTAGCTTCACTGGTAATTGAAGTTTGGTTTATTTTTTAAGAACTAAGAATTTTCCATATTGCTGCCACTTTTCAGTTAAGCAGAGCTGATACAGCTACTGCCTCAATACACATTTTTGAATAAGACTGCTGCGGTGCTGCCTAACGTTCCCCCCCATTTAAATGAGGCCTAAACAGGACAACACAGGGGAGACCTATGAACACTTGTCCAGCTTTTTGATTAGAGGCAACAAACCTGTGTGCTTTCAATCATCTTCCCTTTGGCCTCGCAAAATGCCCCTTCCTCTATCCGCTTCAACCATTTGTGCAAAGAAGGAGGTAGAATCTTTTCCCCTGTGTGTGGGGTTTTTTGGGGGGGGGGGAGCAGCTTGCAAAGTATGGTTTTTGTGTTGTAGGGTTGCTTTGTCTTTGTAGGGTTGCTTACTGGCTGGGTGAAAATTTATATTTGGATTTATTTATAAATCACCCAAGCCCTGTATATACAGAGCTTTGTCCAGTCCCTTTAACAGAGGCTTAACATGTTGGAATGGTCAGTTGAAGCTTTGAATTGTATGGGACTGAATGATGTCACCTGATAATTGCTACAGATGAAATTGATTTTTGGAGGGGGGATCAGCTTTTGTGTTCTCTTTTTCGACTTGTCACTATGGTTAATACAACTTGTGAACTCCAGAAACATTTCTAATTCCTGTGAGAGTTGCTCCAGAGGAGTGTATCTCGTCTGAATGGTGGAATAGACTTGCATTTACTTATTAGTGTAAATTATTACATACTGATTGTCACTTCTGCCACAGAAATGATCACCTCTGTTCCTGATGGGCACAAACCTGTTTGTTGCTGTGCTGCTGGTGTTTTGCTTCCCCACCATGCTCAGAGTGTGAATGGAAGCTTCCTGTGAAGCCTGGAATCAAATGCTAATTTGTCATGACCTCCAAATCCGGATGCCTGATGCCGCGTTTCGAATAATTCTTATTCAAGCATGGCTATAATGGGACCCAGTCTCAAAAGCTGGCATATACTAAGCCAAAATGGTCAGTCAAGGAGGAATAAGGGTCCTTCAAATGACCTCCAAATGACCTGGCCAACTTCAAGGTATTTCCCCCCCATCCATAGACACATGTCCTAACGTTACTAGCCACTAGTACTTTTGCCAAGTACAAAGTACCATCTGGCTTGTAGGAGAATGCAGTAATACCCTGGTCGGCCATCGCAAATTGGGTAGCAATAACTTAACAAGTTTAAAAAACAAAAACACTATGGTGGCTGTAGGACTTCAAAGGACAGAAACAGTCTGCTTGAGTTGTAAGAACTTAGAATAGCAACAATGCTACTGTTTTTCAGACCTGTTTGTCTTTTAACACTGGTAATGTGTATTTTTTCCCTTTCCTTCCCCTTTATTTCAGAAAATCGTCAGAAGAACTGGATATGGACAAAGTGACAGCAGCTATGGTATTAACAAGTTTATCTACCAGTCCTTTGGTTCGCAGCCCTCCTGTCCGACCCAACGGTGAGCATGCATTTTAAACCACTTGCACACAGATCTCAAAGACTGGTATGATTTATGCTGCACACACTGAACATCCCCACCTAGAGAAAGATCTTTTCTGGTGCCAGGATCAACCTAGAAAAAACATCATGCCAACTGTTGCTGAGCCTGCTTCGGTGGGGTAGGGCGGGGTATAAATTGGAAAAATAAAAATAAAATAAATAAAATTGTGATACACATTGCAGTTACACACAGAACATGGACTGCTTTTCAGTTCCTAAAAACAACTTTAGGTAGGGATATTTAATAAGTGCTGACTAAACAGTTGTTTTGTTTTTTTTTTAAAACACCTATTTTATTAGCTCCTAAAAAGATGTAAGGGGGGGGGAAGCACATCATGCCATGGCTGGATGATTAAGATTGTGATGGTAACCTTATTTGAATAAGACAGAGATTTTAAAACGGTGTGGTAGGAAAACAAGTGCGCTTCTCTCTTTTTTACTTCGCACTCAACCTCATTCTATCAGCCTTCTTCTTGCTTCAAAATTTTGTTCCTGATTGATTTTTTTTTTTTTTGGAAAAGTAAAAGGAAGCTGCAGATTCAGAGAAAACAGAAATGCTCTAAGTGTGTCTGAAAATTATCTTTTAATAAAGGGGTGTTTTTTGTTTCCCTGTGAACAAACAGCATTTTTAAACTGTGTTCAGCTTAGAAGTTGTTACCCTGCCTGCTACATACATTTGGTATGGGACTAGCATATAGGAATAGGTTTTAAAAATTAAAGGCCTACACAACAAAACAGAAGAATTGCAGAATTTCTTCTAATATCTTCGTTTTGGACATGACCTAAATATTTTTGTAGTTTACTACCTGCTAAAGTGATCTATATATAGCCATGACACTCTCAGTTCAGTTCAAGATGGTTTACTCTGCTCAGGGTTGCACTTATGCTTCTATCTGTGCTTTCATAGTTTTTACATTTCTTAGAACTTTCTAAGAATTTTCTGTGGCCGTCTCCTCGGTTTCATTCTTAGTTAAGCGTATTTTCCCCCACTGTTAGTATATGTTTTTAAGTTGGCCCCATCTGTGCTTGTGATGCAAGGGAGATTTCATAAGCTCTGCACTCTGCTAGCAACATTCCAGAAAACGTTCTTGTACCAGAAGTCAAGATTTACAGGAGATAAATTTTAAAATCTATGTTACATGAGTTCAACCTTTCAGTTAAAGCCACCTTCCTGAGTCAATCTAGGACCACTTTACATATGATAACTTTATGGCCCAGGCTTTCTTGCTAAAATAAACATGGCCACTAAGATCTGTTGGCTTTATCCAGTACTGTTCAAATTCTGTATATTTATATATTTTCCAACTCTCACTAATCTCTAGAATCCTTAAATGGCTCTTGGAAAGAAGGAGGATTTGTGCCTTCGAGTACCAGCAGCAGCGGCTACTGGAGTTGGAGCGCTCCCAGTGACCAGTCCAATCCATCCACCCCATCTCCACCTCTCTCTGCCGATAGCTTCAAACCCTTCCGATTGCCTTCTCAAACTGATGATGGCTTTGATGAAGCTGAAACTAGCAGTCTCCTTTTTGATGAGCCCATTCCGAGAAAAAGGAAGGTGAGCATGTATCAAGTTTTATAGGTGACAACCTTTGGGGGTCTCTTTAACCAAACCAAAAACCAAACTGCTTTATTTTCTCTTGTATATATGCAGTGTTATTCCTAAATATTGGGTGTGCCTTTATTGCCTGAAAGTCCATTGCTTCTGCAGTAATATAGTTTACAATGTAGAGATTTTCCCTTATGTTACAGTGTTAAAGTAATGGGTGATTTGTGGGCTTGCCCTTAAGGTCTCATGGCCTTAATTCTAGAACAAGTCTCAGAGATTGGTGTACAAGATGTTTTAGTTGCTGTTCATATTACAATTGTTTTAAAACATTCCTCATTTGGGTAGTCTTTATCATTGGACCCTGAAACATTATAGCTTCATTGTAGTACTCAGAAGCCATTACTATGTACCCTTTGGTTTAATTACATATTTCCAAACTAGCTCAGTTTACCCTGTCAGACTTCTCTTGCTCAAGATAAACCTATTACCTTCTAGTTCACAGATGACCAACTAGTAAGGCTGCCAGGTCCCTCTTGGCCACTAGTGAGGGATGTGGGGGTAGAGTTGTCAGATCCAGGTTGGGAAACTTCTGGAGATTTGGGAGTGGAGTCTGGGGAGGACAACAACCTGAGTGGGATACAATGCCATAGAGTCCACACTCGACAGCATCCATTTTCTCCAGAGGAACTGATCTCTGTCATCTGGAGATGAGCTGTAATTGCAGGGTATCCCCAGGTCCCACCTGGAGGCTGACAGCATTACCAGATCTTAATTGAGGCACACTAAATAGCTGGCCAGAGAAAAGAAAACTTGTTTCAAGTTTACAGAGAGTCTTATAGTGCCTTAGAGACTAACAAATTTACTCAAGTGTTGTAAGCCAGAACCTACTTTGTCAGGTGCAAGTGGGCTGTGGTTCATTTGTTTATTTATTTTATGCAATTTTTATCCCGCCCTCCCCGCCACAGGCAGGCTCAGGGCGGCTTACAATACGGGTTGAAACCACATTAAAACACAAACATGACAAGCATAGCTCAACAATAAAATAGAATAAAATGAAAATAAAGTGCTGGTGACAATAACAACCCGGTGGCCATGATAGATGTTCCCAAAAAATGGCCCCCGTCGGCATTCAGCATAGTTCGTTCATATTCTCCAGTTCAGTTAATGTTAGTTGATGTTACTAATGTAATTGATGTTATTAGTGGCGGCTCCCAGTCGAAGGCTTGGTGGAAGAGCTCCGTTTTACAGGCCCTGCGGAACTGTAAAAGGTCCCGCAGGAGGGGGAAGGATTGAACTATGGAGTATGGCATAAGGTGAGATAAAAATTCACTCAGTTCATAAGCCATCATGGTGTTTGATGCAGTTTCAATTTGAAAAGCAGGTCAGAAGGCGGATTGGAATTACCCTAAATAGTATGTTTTCTTGACAGCACTGGTAATAATAAAGGTAATAGAATCGAAGTTCAAGAAGCCCAGACTGTCATCTGTTTTTTTAAACTGGGATCTCAAAAGCCCAAATGCTGTTGCTGTTAATATTTTTGCTACTGCATGGTTTCTCATGAAGACTTCCAAACTGAAGCTACTACATTGCTTTGCTGCTGCTGCATGTCCGCAAAAGTTGTGGCACTTGTAAAATACTAGAGATATTTTTATTAATATTTAAAATATAGGCTTGTTAATAAATAATATGAGGGCAAAACACTGGCCTATAAGCTGTTGCACAGCTTATTTTTTCAATGTTATTTTAAATATCTAAGGCCCATTACCAATGTTCCCTTTAAGGTGTGCAGTCTCGTGAGCAGAAATTTTACCCTGTGAGCCAAAAGTGGTCCTAGCGTTAAAACTGTGAGCGGGCCGACATTAAAAAAAATTACTAAAGTGTACAAACATACAAACAATTATCATTTGTATTACGAGCCACATATTTATATTAAACTTATTTATATTTATATGAAACATATTTGTATTACTTAACCACTCAGACTTAAGGGCACAGAGAGTCACTTCACAAAGCACCAGAAGCCACCAGATCATCTCTAGCAGGCTGCTGAGCCCGGCTCCCCCCTGCACCTTTTCCAACTAACTTTGCAGGCTTATGTGCACAGCGAGTCACTTCGCAAAGCACCAGAAGCCACCAGATCGCCTCTAGCAGGCTGCTGAGCCCGGCTCCCCACGCCAAGACAAAACAAACAACCAGGCAGTTCACCTCAGGAAGGGCAGAAGCTGGGCAACAGAGCAGTCCTCCTTCTGGGCCAGGGTATCTCCAGGAGCACAAGGCAGAGGACTGCCAGGGAGGGCAGCAGCGCCCCCTTTCACAGGATAAGCAAGCTGCAGCTGAGGGGAGGCGGGGCCAGCCCAGATTAGGAAACACAAAGCATACTGCTGTTTTTCTGTGCTGCCTGAGCAAATGGATCCATGCTGCATGGCCATTGGAAAGGGAACCTCTCGCCCCTGCGCTGTAGTAAAAATTGCTACTCTGGCCAGGGGAAATCGGTGCGCTAGCACAGCTTGGTGCAGCTTAAAGGGAACCTAGCTTGACAGTAGCTGCTACCTGGGCCTCCATCATTAAGGCGGTATCCAGGAGCACTCCCAGACTCCTGACCCTCAGCGCTGGGACCAGTGATGCCCCATCGAAGGCTGGCAATGGGATTCCTACCCCCGGTCCACTCTGACTCAGGCACAGGACCTCCAGACTTCCGGGTTTTGGCGACTTGCAGGCAGGTGCGCTCCATCGCAGCTCTGATGTGAGCGGCCTGCAAACGTGCCGATGGGGAGTGGTCTGAGTTGGTCTTGGACCCCCACAACCCCTTGCAGGGGGGCGCAGCCAGGGGCACGTGAGGTGCCTCTCCCGAGGCAGAAGCTAAGGGATTGAGGCTCCTTTTTGCCCTGATAGGTCCTCGTGGCATGGAGCCAGCAATGGCATCTAGAGGCACATACCGGTCCGAGCACACAAGTGATTCGAAAGAAACAATCTTCTCTACACTCTAAACAAACACAAGTAAAAATGGGAGTGAACCCATGATTTAGCGAACAACCACCTAAACGCTGATAGTAAAGCTGCACCAAAGCCCCAAACAAGTGGAAGGGGGAGGGGAATCCCTAATCCTGAAAAGACTGAGTTAAAAGTGGGGACCGAGAAGGCGACTTGAAGGGAGCGGATTTTGACTGAGTAGCAAGAAAGCGTTTAATTAACAGACCTTCAAAGACTTCTTAAAACTTTTAGCTGACTGTAAACAATGTTGCAGCGAGCAGAAAGAATGGCAGCAAAATCGAAATTTACAACAGGAACTGCCAGCACATTGTCTCTGGTCACTAAACCATAGACTTTCCTAAAATGATTTCTGCAGCTTTGCGCCCTCTACTGGACCAGACAACCAACCTTAATGACAAGTTTGGTATACTGTAAAAGGAGCTTAAAGAAACTTCAGCAAGAACAGAGACGTTAGCCAAGAAGCTGAAAAAAGTTGACGTTAAGTTCAAAGAGTATGGACAAAGACTGGAGGTAGTGGAAAAAGAAAAAATCTCTGAGAGTCAACTATTACTACTTCTTCAAATGGAAAAATCAGCATATGTCCTGAGATTTCAAAACATTCCGGAGCAGAAAGGAGAGAACCTGAAAGAGATTTTAAGTGAAGAGCTGGCTCCTGTGATAGGCTTAATAGCGGAAGTGATACAAAGCAATATTGATCTGGTGTATCGTACATATCCAGAATTTATATTTTTAAAAAAGCTACCCGAGGAAGTATATGCGAAATTCTCAAAAAGGTCAACAAAAGACTCAATTTTGAAAGCGACAAATGGAATTGTCTTGAAAATCAAAGGAGAACAAATCAAAGTTTTAAAAGACGTTCCAGGAAAAGAAGGAGACAGTACAGAGACTTAGCAGTTTTTGCAAAATCATACCACTCCATACAGATGGATAATACCGGAAGGCCTTATCTTCAACTACAATGGGAAAAAGAAAAGATTGACTGTGTTCTTAAAGTGAAAATATTCCTGGAGCAACAACAGAAAGCGAGAGATGGATCTGAGAAAGCAGAGGATAACAAATATGCAGAAAAAGAAGAAGGTAAAAAGGGGAAAGCTCTGTCAATACCTCAAGCAGCTCGGCAGAATCCTCAGATTTTGAAGCAGAATTAGGGGCTGCTGCTCCTAAGCCCTTAAAAGTTAGACTGGATTTTGATAAGAAGTGGAGAGGAAAGAAATAAGCAAAATAGAGTAACTTTGACAGTCTGTTTATTATTAACTAATAATCTCAAAGCTAAGAAGCACACACATGAGCCAAGTATGATTGTGGTTGCTTGCTTTATACTTTTATTCTTTTACAGTATCAACTCTCATGTATTACTATTTGGGTAATAGGGAAATATCGACTACTTTAAACTTATGTATTAATGATCCTTGCTACTTGTAGTTTTAGGTTGTTGCCTTCCCCTGACCCTGAAGGTTTGTAGTATAGAAAAAGCGATTAAAAATGTGTTGTTGTTTTTTTAAAAAAGGACCTCCGTCTTCGTCGGATTCAGTTTCAGTCGACTCAGTCTAAGCTAGCCAGCCACATCCTGCAGCACTCAGTCCAGATCTTCCGGGGTAGAGTTGGACTGGCCGCCCAACAGCAGATGCAGCTGGGTGTCTTCCGCATATTGGTGACACCCAAGTCCATGCCTCCGGGCAATCTGGGCAAGGGGGCGCATGTAGATGTTGAATAACATCGGGGAGAGCACTGCCCCTTGGGGCACTCCGCAAATAAGCCGGTGCCTTCGGGACATCTGATCCCCAAGTGCCACCCTTCGTCCCCAACCATGGAGAAATGAGACAAGCCATTGCAAGGCAAGCCCTGTACCCCCATGTTGGCGACACGGTGGATCAGTAGTTGATGGTCGACTGTGTTGAATGCAGCCGACAGGTCCAACAACAACAGCACTGCTGTCCCGCCCTGATCCAGATGCCTCCGGACATCATCTGTGAGGGCGACCAGTGCCATCTCTGTCCCTTGGCCCAGGCAGAAGCTGGACTGAAACAAGTCTAGCATGGAAGTGTCATCCATAAAGCTCTGCAACTGTATCACCACCACCCTCTCAATTCATTTGCCCAAATAGGGCAAATTGGAAACCGGCTGATAGTTTGCCAATTTGGCCGGATCCAGAGTTGGCTTTTTCAAGAGAGAACGGACCATTGCTTCCTTGAGTGCCTCCGGGAACAGTCCCTCAGAGAGGGACTTCTTAATAATATCCCTGAGGGCATCTCGGAACCCCTCACGGCCAGCTTTAATTAGTCATGAAGGGCACGGATCAAGGCTGCACATGGTTGGGCATACCATCAAGAGCACATCAAGAGCAATCTGTCGACTTCCTCTAGGCTGAGTGGACTGAAATAATCCAGAATTGGACTAGAAGACGTGCATGGAGCCTTGAGTTCGCTTACTGTCTCAACTGTGGCAGGGAGATCGCGGCGGAGCGACAAAACCTTATCTGCAAAATAGCTCGCAAAAGCCTCACAGCCAATATCCAATTCCCTAACATTGGGTTTGCCCTGTGGCAAATCTGTCAAAGTCCGAATTGTTCTAAACAGTTGAGCTGGGCGTGAGAGATTAAGTTTGTCTTTCAGGTACCACGAGACTGTTCATGGTCTTGGCTGCAGACTGACACCGCTATCTTTAGGACTTGTTCAAATGTCCGTCTTCTTTTATTCTGAAAGTGACACAGGCGCTCTTATTGCTAGGTGGCACCCACTTTATTAAGATAGTTTCAGGTGAGGAGCCATGTCAGCCTGCAGTACAAGAGCAAGATGTATGGTCCATTCGCTCCATGAAAGCCAGCAAGGTTTTCGGGGCGTAAACTCCCAAGAGTCAAAGCTCCCTTTGTCAGGTACAAGTAGGAATGGAGACCTCTGAACTCTTCTGCCCCCATCAGAAGGCGAGGGGTGGGGGGAGTGTTGCATCCTGATTCCCTTCTTTGCAACAGTCCTCCCACGTTCTGGTGTGGGATAGGAGGGGTCGGGGGGGGGGGGTCTCCATTCCTTACATGTACCTGCCAAAGGGAGCTTTGACTCACAAAAGCGTACACCCTGGAGATCTTGTTGGTCCTGAAGGTGCTGCTGGACTCGAATCTTGCACTTTATTAAGGACATTTGTGGGAAGGGGTGTTGCCACCAGGTCTGGCAAGATGGTTTTTCAAACTGCTGAACAAATAGAATGGCTCCTAAAAATATAGACAACTTTTTAGATGGCTGGTTTTTTTAGCAGGTTAATGATGAATAATGCTGTATTTCCCATACCAGTTTCCAAGCATTTCTTTGGATTTTTATCCTGTTTGATCCCAAGGAGCTCGAGATTCTCTTTCTCCCAGCCCAAGAACTTAAATTATTTATGTATTAAAATAAATTATTACTTTAATAGTTTTGAAAAAGCTGCCTCTTCGTAGATGTGCATTTTGAGCCCAGTTATGTCATTCGTGTCAGTATACTTTAATTTCATGTTTCATTTCAGTAGCCTTCAGGCTTTTTAAAACAAATAAATGAAATATTCACATACCATTGTTTTCTGGGAATCAGAATAAAACTGTGTAGAATGGTTACATTCCACCAGCACCAGTCTATACATTCATGAGGTTTGTACACAAACACTGTGTGTGTGTGAGTGTTGTAAATGCACATGTGAAATGTTTCCCCTTAGATAAAATGATGGAAAATGCCCAATATTTTAGACTTTCTCACCCATGTAGACATGTAGTTCTCCTAGAACACTAGGGAAATCAAATACTGCTTGTCACAACAATGCACATTCAGTTCAGTAGTTTTATTTTCCCATTATTTTAGCAGGCTTACAAAAAAGGTCTTGGATTCTGCAATAAATCTCCACTGAGAAAAGGGTTTGCATTAACAAAACGAGACTTCCTTGTGTCCTTTTCCCTGCATCCCAAAATGATCCCTAAAATGTTTCTCCATGGGAACAGGGGAACTCCCAGGAACAGCATCAGTAGGGAGTCTTAAGGTTTGCAGCGGTAGGTAGAATTGATGATAATTCCCCTCTTCTAAATTTTCTTTAGGATCCAAGCCCTGTAATATCAACATAACTTTTAAATGCCCCTGGATTTGGACCTTAACTTGGATTTACTCTGAATACCACCTAATTAGCAGTCCATAGAAGTAAAACATGTGTGAACAAATTAATGTTTATACTCTTTCGTTGAATTACTCAGAATTCCATGAAGGTGATGTTCAAATGTCTTTGGAAAAATTGTGGAAAGGTACTAGGCACAGCTGTTGGCATTCAAAAACACATCCGGACCATTCACCTTGGGTAAGAAGACTGTCATTCTTTTTCACTACACTATAAAGAGAATTCCTTCCATGCTTTTTCAACTGTGTTTACTTAGAAGTAAATCCCAGTGATTTCATTGAGATTTACATATAAGTAAGCATGCTTAGGATCAGACTACTGGTGTAGTATCTCAGTTTCAGATTTTCCCATTTTTATTTCACAGACTGGATGGAGATTTTGATAAATCCTATAAACAGATTCAGAAATTGTTCAACAAGCAGTTCTAGTGACTCAAGAAAGTGACATGTCATGTGAGGTGGCAACCCATTCTTCTTAGCTGCATCATAATTCCTAATGCCCATGGCACAGTAGATCATAAAATTTTCTACAACTGAAGTCCATGGAATTATCATGCCTTGTGTTGCACAGATGTAATAGCAACTTCTGCATTTTACAAATATCTGTCCTTATGTAACAACTCATGGTTAGAGTGTTAGACTGGAATCTTAGAGACCCAAATTCTGTCTTGGAAGCCCACTGTGTGATCTTGGGCCAGTCACTTTCAGCCTAAACTACCTCATAGGGTGGTGGTTGTGAGGATAAAATGGAGGAGGAGAGAACAGTGTTGTAAGCTGCTTTGGGTCCCTGTGGGTGGTTAAAGCAGGGTATAAATCTCTAAATAGATAAAACAGTAAATGGGAGTAAGATCCTAGCCTAGACCATGTACCTGTATTCTGGCATAAAAATTGGAACAGTTCTACCGTATTCTAACACATTTAGTCTTGTACAAGTAACTTCTTGGTCTTCACTTGATTTAGGCGAGTAGGAGAATCTGACTACAGTGATGGAGAGGAAGATTTTTACTACACAGAGATACGTCTAAATACTGACTCAGTGGCTGATGGATTAAGTAGTCTGTCTCCCGTCTCCCCATCTCTAGCATCTCCTCCTTCTTTTCCAACCCAAGATGTGAGCAAAAGTGAATTGTCTTGTGCCAAAACGGACACTAAAGGGATGACACCTCTGAGCCGTTCAGCTCCCACAAATCTCTACCTCGTTCACACAGATCATGCTTATCAGGTAAAATGAGTGCAAGAGACTTTGACCCACAAGAGGCAAATATGATCACATACAGGCATGAACACAGTGCAGTAAGTATTTCAGTTCAACACAAAGCTCTGGAAGATTCTTTGGAATGGATTATGTATCTATTGAGATCAAGTTTGTTGGGGATGGGAGAGTAAATGATGATAGCTTGGATCCTAAGCCTTGTTTCTGCTGGTGCCCCTCTTCACCCACTGCAGAGGCAATCTGCCACTGTGGACTATGTTCTTCTGGGGCTAAGGGCTTTTCAGCTTGTTGAAAAACATTGGTTTCGCATACACAGAAGCACCTAGCACCTGAGGAGGATGTTCCGCATCACAGGTTGACCTCCACATTGAAAAAGATTGTTGTGCAAATGGAAACAAAACTCAGGATCCAAGCTGTTGAATCCAGTGGCAGGACTTGACAGATGGAAAATAAAAAGGAAAAATTGGATTACAAGATACAAGGAATGACATCAGTTCCAGGGAAATCAGGGTTATCCTCTTCTTTTCTAACTGCGATTCACTTCTTGCCCTGTCATTCCTCCTTCTACTTATTTCCTGACCCTTCAACTGACTTTTAGTAATTTCTTGTTAGTGCAGAAAAGTATCCGTGTAACTTTCAACCACACCTAATGCTGTGTTGACTTTTCATTCAAGTTTTATTTCCCAGTATGATCTGCAGACCAATACAGGTTTTCAGTTATTGGTGACCATGATCTGCTTTGATACGCTAGTTTTATTTTACTAGATGAACTTTTCCATTTCCATTCAATGTATTCTATGCTTGGGAGCCTTCAGATTTGCCCTGTTCTACAGAATCTAAAAGCTCCTTATGTATATGCTTATGGCTTTCATGTAGATTTCTTGGGGATTTTTGTGGATATGCAGAGTGCAGGCAGGATTTTTCATCATTGATTTAGAAAAGTTGCTTAAGAAAAAGTCTGCCCTGCAAAAACAGGAGAAACTTCAGAAGAATATTTTCCTCTGTGTTAGCACAGCTCATTTCTCCTCCATTATGTTGGAGGAGACTCTGTAGTCATTCTGTTTTGTGGAGGAGTTGCATGACAAAGCTGCTGCTGTTGCATTCTGACAGAGGTTTGTTTGGGACATGACCCTACATTGTCATCGTGCTTCTTCCCTCCTCCCCTTCCGTGAGGAATACATTTGAAGAGTACTAGTTTCAGACATCTTCATCTTAACTCCAGCGCTTTGCAGTGTCTGAATGTGGGCACCTGGACAAATTGGAGCAAATTTATTTCCATGTACTGGGTTTCTAAACTCCCATTTAATCCTGATTTAGAAACCAAGTTTATGGAAAAACAATGAACTCCAAGTCCAAACAATCTACAGTTACATTGAAGACTTCTCAACCTGTGAAGCCATCGATCATGATTTGCACATGTAGGAGAAGGAGGGAGGGAGCACATAAGCACAAAAAGAAGCAAGACTCATGCCCATCCTGAACAAATGTTTTTTAATGAGTTGAATTGACATCTCAGTAGAGCCCGCAAACAAAAAGAAATCAACCTCTAGAGACCACATAATTTTTCACATTGCCACAGTTTGCTAGGATGCTATGACAAGAGATCCTTGACTAGATCCTTTTGGCCTTATTCATTGCAGAAACCTTACTGAAAGGCTTAAAGTATATATTTGACCTCTCCTCATAAAAGATCTCTGTACTGTTTTTTTCTCCCACAAAAGGTGAGGGGATCAACCAATGTTGCCTTCCCATGTTAGTCTTGTACAAGAAAGATATGCACCTGCTAGCCTGGAAGTCTAGACTACCAGAGTGATAAGAGAACTACTGTGGTGATAATAATTATTTAAATTAAGCTCCAGCTTTTCAGTAATTGCAACTATACTCTGAAAGAGCTCTGTACTCTGTTCCTTGTTTGTGGGTTGTTGTTGCTTTTTTCCTTACCGCTACTTTTTGCCTTGCAGTTTCTGGATAATTCCTAAGGTTATTAACACAGCTTGAGATCTGAAACTTCTTTTACATGTTTCACTGTGATTATAGCAACAGAAAATGCAATGTGCTTGCTCTTGCTTGGTGTATTTTTCATGTTCCATAATAGTTTCTGGCAGAAACTAACAGATAACTATTTTTTCAAGTCTTAATTGTATTACTCCTAAGTGCTGCTTGTTGAGCTATTAAATATACTTTATTGGATCTCTGAGTCTTAGTAAATCCTTTATTTCCACAAATTATAGAGTCTGCAACTCTTTCTCTGCTTTCATTTGGCATTGTTTCTTCCTTGTATCTCTCAGTGAAAGCTAGAACACTAGTTCAGGACAATCTCTTTCTGATCTTGAGGCTGTTTTATCACATTTGAGTACAAAATAATTTTTTTTGGTAGAAGAAAGTCATTCCTTCTTAATTTGTGTATTTTCTTTTTAAACAGGCGACACCTCCGGTGAACATTCCAGGGTCAACCAAGTTCACACCCAATGGAAATAGCTTTAGCATCTCTTGGCAGTCACCCCCAGTTACCTTTACTGGTGTTCCAGTAAGTAGAAGACCTGGAAATAAGCAGTGGAAAGTTTTCTGTGTAGTGTGGTCCATACCTGGCAGCATTTGCTGCTAACTCTTTGCCCAGGTGAACCCATGAGCCACTCTTCCACCACCTGATCTCAGTTGTTCAGCTTGGTTTTGGTCAAGCATAACTGCCGTAAATAAGAGGCTAGTGGGAGTATTGCACAAAGGGTTAAAACCACAGATGGGTGGGTTTTGACTGATGGAGTAAACAAGCTGGTAGTTGGGGAAAAACTGTTATGTTTGGGATCTCAACCTGGATGCTTCTGGTAATATCTAGCATCAAAAGTGTTTCCCTGTGCCAGCAAACTCTTGTTTTAGTAATGCTGTCTTTTATCTTTTATTTACCTTTTTCACTTGCAAGTAATGCCCAGTGCCATTCACTCCCCACAAATGAATGGCATTCTGATTTTTTAGAGAAATTATTGTTTTAGTGTTAAAATGACCAATGTGTGAATACAAGCCTCCTTTCTGTCAAAGTCTTTAACCTGAGGCTACGCATCTAGAATGTTCCATTTCTCACAAATGCATGCTGGTTATAAAAAAACTCTGCTTTGTGACAATGGGAATTAGACACCGATAAGGTATTGCCTGCTCCTTCTGTCTTCCCCAAGTGAATCACAAAAGCCTCTAACTGTCAACCTTTGGCATGTCTTGGAGGTTTTCTGTAGAAGTCTGTGGTCTCCTGCAGAGCAGATAAAAAATGAAAGCAGCTGAATCAATTACATTGCATTCTGCCAATGAATATTTATTAAATTCCATCAAGGAACAGCTAGCGGTGAAAGGCATCATGCTGGCAGCAATTTGAATGAGAGTGTCTTAACAGAGCCTGCTGTGCATCAAATACTCCCGAAATTTGATTTCATGACAATACGGTTGATCTAGAGTAATTATAAAGGTGGTTTGTTCTCTGTGGCACTGCAGAAAATTGGCACAAGCAGCACAAGGAATCCAAGGATCTCATTAGTCACTCTGTAAACCAGATACCTAAGGTGACTGGATTAAGCTTGTAGGTATTCAGTGTTCCACATGCAGTAACAGAGATCTTTTGTAAAAGTACATAGAATTAAAAGAAATCAAATAATTGTCTGGCACACTAGGAAGGAATCAGTGGGGGTTTTTTTTGCTTTAAATTTAAAAATTATAATGAACTGCTGTGTGCATAAATTGATTTTGTTTCAAGAACTGATAAGCCTATATGCGCATCTCAGTATTCATCACATTCTAAAATGCACCATTCAATGTGCGCAAGGGAGTCAGTGAATGATTGCTTAAAAGTACTTATGAAATGAAAATTACAGGATTTTGGAGGATGTTGCATTCAGCTGGATTCAGCGGTGTGTTTACATAGTAAAATGCTTTTGGTCATGAATAGTTTTTATATCTTTGCCCTGTCAATTATAATGGCAAACCCTGGTTTGGCCATAGGGTGCAGAGTAAATATAAGCCACTGCTGAGTGGTTCAGATGTAATTGCAAACTGTAGTTTGTTTCAAAGTGGGAAGTGAGAGAGGGAATAGTAGTGCAAGAGGATGGTAGGAGGGGAGAGCATGCAAAACCAAGGCACATTCATTCACATAGCACCAAACCATGATTTGGCTTTACATCTGATCCAAGCCTACATCTATTTGCACCATTGCAGAAGCAAGCTATATTGCCACTGGGTTGCCTTAAGGTTTGCTGTCCCTGACTCTAAAGGAACAAGGTACTTCTTTCCCCGCCCCCGGTACATACATATGTATCAGCATGGTCTGTAAAAAAGAAGTCTTTGTAGCCACCGCAGTTGGGTTTTCAAGTACATCTTTACAATTATGATAGCTAGAATTTTTTTTAAAATGAATTTCTTGAGAAGGCATCAGATTCTGTGCTAAATTCAATGCAAAATTCTGCATGCTGAGAATCAAGAAACATATAAGGAACTGTTGGCAATAACATGTTTGGAATGTTTCCCTGTTTTCAGTCATATGTCCTCTGTGCTCTAAAAGGATGTAAGCTGTTTTTTTCTCTCCAGTTTTGGAGCTTTTGTTTACTTCTTAACCAAAAATAAAATGCAGAGAGAGCATTTCACGCAAAACTTTTTGTCCAGGAATAATGCTCTCGCGTCTCAGCAAGCTCTCGCAACACTGCTACCAGTACAGTCCCAGTGTAAACACTGAGGTTCTGTTGGGAACAAGAAAGGAGAATATCTCTGTAAGTCGGCCTCGCATGAAGTGACCTCACTAGTCTTTACAGTATAGATTGCATCTCTCATGCCACAATAGTGGAAGCCGTACAGATAGAATCAGGACAGGAATGGGTTGCAGGGGTTGAATACATGAGAACCCCTTCAGTTTGCCTCCAGTGCTGATGAACAAAATTGCTGCCAGATTTCTGAGTCCGGTTCACAAACCAGAAAATAGGAGCTGTGGTGTCATGGTGGAGCACATTCTTTGCATATAGACCATCCCATGCTCAGTCCCTGGCATCACCAGTTAAAAGATCTATGGTAGCAGGTGTTTCAGAAAAACTCCCCCCCCCCATCTAAGATCCTGGAGATCCACTGCCAGTCAGAGTAGGTGATACTGAGTAGGTGGCCAATGGATATTATAAAGCAGCTTTGTGCATATTTATATATACAGACAAAATAGTTGAAGAGAACACCTGTGTTTTCTGCCAAAAACCAGAATACCGAGAATTGAACTCTGTTGCACTTGGTTGGTCTTGAGGGTGCCACTGAACTCAAAACTTCCTTCTCACATCTGTTTGTTAACTCTTGTATTTGTATGCTAATTTACTGTCGTTCACAAATCTTAACTGCCTTAATTCAATCTCAGCTATAATAACCCAGTTACTTATGCATCTTGACTATAACTCGCCCTTCCTGCCAGCTAAACCCCCCCCCTATATGTGTAATGGTTGAAGAAATTCTTTTTTACTGTATCTGAAGAAGTGTGCTTCCACACAAAAACTTATACCTTGAATAAAACGTTGTTGGTCTTAAAGGTGCCACTGCACTCAGACATTGTTCTGCTGCTTCAAACCAACACTGCTACCCACCAAATTACAGGAAGTTAGCTTCAGATTTAACCTTGGGAAGAAATAGTTGTGAACAACAGTTGTGCACAATAACAGAATGTGAGGCTTTCCTTGAATATTTGCCAAAGGAAGTCCCAATAGGCATCTGCCCAGGGATGTTTTGGGAACAGTGTAATGCTACTGGTTACATTGTGAAGTTGGCTAGAACTTAACAGCTGCCTGTTGACCCACATAACTTGTGGGAACTCTGAGCCTTACAATACTGGATATTCTTAATATATCACAAGAAAACACAGCAGGTGTCTCTGAGGTAAACAGCATCTATCTCAAGCAGCAGGAAAAGAAAGGGGGGCAAGGCCATGGTCTTAGGGTAGATGTTTAACAAGTCACGTAGTTAAGAACATAAGAAGAGTCCTGCTGGTGGTCCATCTTGTCCAGCATCCTGTCTCCCACAGTGGCCAACCAGTTCCTTTGGACAGCCAACAGCAGGGCATAGAGGCTGAGGCCTTCCCCTGATGTTGCCTCCTGGCTCTGGGATTCAGAGGCTTAGTGCCTCTGAATGTGGAAGTTCCCCTCAGTCACCATGACTAGTAGCCATTGACAGACTTACCTTCCATGAATCCATCTAATCCCCTTTTAAAGCTGTTTATTCCTCTGGCCATCACTACATCCTCTGGCAGTGAATTCCACATTTTAATCACTCTCTGTGTGAACTACTATTTCCTTTTGTGTCAGTGTTACATAGAATGGTAATATTTCACTTATATGTAACAGGCTTAAATATTTCAGTTCATATTTCTGCTCATGTCCACAATTAGCACATCATGGAGTAGTGCTGAACTAGAGAACTAAGTTGTGCACTTCACGCTCTGTGTGTGTATCTATATATACATATACATATCTGACATCGTACAGATTGCATATTCTTCTGCGCACTTGGATTGGCTGTCAAAGACCCAGTGGGAATGGGCTGATGGAGAAATGGGGTATAGGAAATGCTGTTTTGGGATGGATAATTTGACTGTGTAATCCATGGTGCCCTCTCCTGTTTTGAGATCCCATAATCAGCATTGTATTTTTGTCTCTTGCATTGCTAGCTTTCTCCAACGCATACACGTCCTGCAGGGAGTGGAGAGCAAAAGCAGCAGATCCAGACAGTTCTGTCCTCACCACCTAGAGCATCAGTTGGCCTGAGGTAAGAGATACGATAGCCCTGACAACAGAGCAATTAATTAATTAGGAGACAAGATGGAGATCATACACATGCACATCCGAAAAAAGACATCTTTCATCACCCCTGCATGTGTTTTTTCCAACATGACTAGGTAGCAACACAATATTAGGAAGGATGTTTGTTTTCTTCATTATTAGTACAAGTACCTAGGAAATTATTGCCGGTACTTTTCAAACTGTTTTCAAACTGGAAAAATAAAAGTCACTATTAATACTGATCTGTTCACTAGTCAAAATCAGAGAACTATTAAAAATGTCAGGAAAGTCATAGGACATAACTTTCATTTCCTTGTGTTGTGTAATGTTCAGGCAGTTTAATCTGGAGTTGCAAGGAGATAGATAAAAGGGTCTCCTAAGGGAGGAGCTTTTTTCCCTCCATGGAATGATGAGGAAAGCATGGAGCTAGACTTCATTTATAAGAAACTGGTAAGGGGGATAGATTACATACTTTGAAGATGTAACAGTGGAATAGTTGTACCAACTGAAGGTGGAGGAAGAGAAGGTGCTGTGATCATCACATCCGGCTGAGATGGCTGTAATATACTTTCCATGGGAATTCTTTTGGAAATTGTCTGGTCCAAAATGGAACCACCAGGCTGTTACAGGGTCAACCACAACTGTGCTTCAAGAGCTGCACTGACTTGTCTCTCTGCCTCAGGGGACAATTCAGAGTACTAGTTCTTACATTTAAGGCCCTAAACAGTCTGGGGCTAGGGTGCTTGAAGGATCACCTCCTCCCATGCCATCCAGCCTGCCGGTTAAGATGCTGTTCCCAAGGCCTGCTCTCAGTGCCCCAACCTGCAGAGGTGAGTCTGTTGGCAACCAGAGATGGTCTTTTCTAGGGGTGGCCTTTGGAATGCCATCCCCCTTGAGAGTTGCCCAGCGCATACCTTATTGTCTTTTAGGGTGCCAACCAAATTTTCTCCTTACCCAGGCTTTCAAGTGAGCAGTTCGATCTTTCCTAGATATTTTAATGGTCTGCTTTTAGCCTGAGGACTGTTTTATGAGTGTTGTTTTAGGCTCTTGATTGTTGGTTCATGTTGCTTTTAGGTCCAGGCTTGTTTTATTACTCCCCTGGCTTGTTCTGTTGATAATTCTTATGTAGTTGCTATGATTTGTGTTGTGCCGTTCTTACTTTTTGAGCCACATCAGGCAGGGCTCTGGAGAGATGGCATATGAATTAAATAAATAGGAATGTACTTTATTTATTAAAATAATGTATATCCCACTTTTCCCTGTGGCTCATGATGGCATACAAAATATAACTGAAAACGTTACAATTTCGAAATGTTTGTGTTGCAAGATTCATTGACAAACCATTGACACCTATCCACCTATCTATCTGTTAACCCAAATAATATGCTAAAGAACCGTACAACCAGTGACTGTCAGAAGTGTGATTGAGTTTTAATGTTTATTATTGTTTAAATTACTAACATTTAATTTTAATCGTATTTATTGTACTATTTTTATGATGTTACCTGCCCTGAGCCCGCTTGTGGGATGGGGGGGGCTATAAATACAAATAATAAATCAATAAATAGTAAAGTAGCAAGGTCAAAATTACATCTTATCCCAAGTCCTTATACCTCTTATAGCACTTCTCTCACTTGGCTCTCCTCGGTGTACCCTCTACCTTTTTAATTCCCCTTCAGTAACTGAGATAACTAGCTCACAGTGCTTACTGATTGGCCCACTCCAGTGTTTTGATTACCAAAATGTACCATAAGCCTGCTGTTAACTAGGCCTTCTTTCAATTTTTTTTTTAACTGGCAGGAAGCCAAGAGGAGAAGGCAAGAAGTGCCGCAAGGTATATGGGATGGAGAACAGAGATATGTGGTGCACAGCTTGCCGTTGGAAGAAGGCGTGCCAGAGATTCATTGACTGAAGCAAGGAAATGTGGAAGATGTGGAATGATGTACAGCAGGGATTCCCTTGCTGCAGCTGGGCTGTGTGACTTTCCCCACCCATTTCAGTGCTGGCTTTTCCAGGAGGCTTGTACCTTGGAACAGAGTCATTGTACCGAAGAAGGACTTTTCAAAAGCCTGCATGCAGCAATATAGGGAGAACTAACAACAATGCAACCTGCTGAAAAGTTTTGTATCAGGAGCAGCTATACGAATTTTTCTTTAAAAGGAAAAAGAAATCTTTTTAGTCTTGAAGATTTTGCTTCTGGGGAGCTTATCTTTTTCACACGGCATCATCTGTATTACAAACTTCGGGATCACAAATAAAGAATCAAATGATGATTCTTTTCCTGAAACGATTTTTTAAAATGCACACAAAAGGTTTCTACACCTTAATCTACAAATGCATAAGCTACAGTTTTCTCCAGCTGCTTTTCCCAGGAGTGGTAAATATTTCCAATGTGAGCAATCTTGACTCCAGAGTCTCAAGGCTTTTATTCTTTAGAGGTATTAGAGTATAGATTTGCTGAGAAGACAAGCAGCATTGCAAAAGTGGGTTTTGAGAGCTGACTCAGACATTAACTCGACAACCTATATGCTGCTTTTGATTCTATCCTAAAGGAGGATACGTGTGGAAAAATCACCAGCAGATTTAAACTACGAGTACAACAAGATGTGAGTGGGGGAGTCTGGGCTGAAACGAGCTTACACTGAAATACGCAGAAGAGCCTAATTCAAGGTTCAGGATCTTGTTCTAGAAGCAATTTCAGAAAGATCTGAGTACATCTCGCACTGATGAGGACGTTGTTAAGAATGAGCACCGTCAGCCACCTGAGCTTCATAAGTCCTTATTCAGGGATGTGATCCTACCCAGCAGCTTCCTTCCCTGTTTTCTGTGATATTACCTGATGTGGACAGTTTGGTTTTAAAATGCAAAACTCTATTTCTGGAGGGGGAGGGGGGGAAAGACTATGTGGACAAGCAGCCCTCCATTTCTAGCGTTTCACAACTGCAGTGAAGAGGATAGTTGGATGTAAAGTCCACTGGTGATGAAGTTATCTGAAGGTCAGAAGTAAAACTTTCTTCACAGTGGGCTGCACTTGAATAGGTTTTTATGTGTCAATATAATTTAGTACTGTTGAAATGAAAGGGCACAGATTATTCTAGTGAGGCAAAAAAACAAACAGACACCAACACCCCAAACCTGGGTTAATTTTAATCTCTAGGAGTTTTGGGCACAGTGAGTTGGAAAAATTTCCTGCACAAGTCCTATTGAAAAAAAGGTGTGCAGAAACGCAACTGTACATTCATTTCAGTGGGGTTTGTGGTAGAGAACTGATATAAGCCCTGGTAGAACAGGAGTTGTATCCCAAGCTGGGGTAAGAAGGAAAAGAAAGAGAGCTTTTGTGGATGCCTTGTCCTAATGACTGTATGCTGGGGAAAAAACCACAGGCACCATTTATTTCTTGGCTTAGGAAGACTGTTAAGAGCCTGTGATGGAGTATATGACACATCTTTTACTAGGCTTCCTAGTCTGCATATTACTAAGAAGAGGGGGGGAAAGCACAAAAATCTGGTTGGAACACAGAATCTATAACCAGGGGAACATGAAACTTTAGTCCAAAGCTACTGAATTAGCTTTAACAGGCTCCTTAAAACAAACAAAGGCACATAGATAGCCCTAGGACTTCCCTCCAGACTGTCCTGGTCAAAACTCAGCATTGCATTTGCAGGGTTCCCTTCGACCTAAGTGTTCCCAACAGATATTCATCCAGTTATACCTCCAAAGAAGGCATTTGTGCAGATCCACTTGCCGGTCTTGCACTATTGCATAACCTTTGGTAATACGTGGGCAGTGAGGAGCATGCCTCCATGGAGACTTGACTGTGAAGGGACGTAACTGCATGTGAACTCCAGAGAAAAGTTCTTTCTTCCTTAATATGTCGTATCTGTTCAAATCAAGCCTAACTCTGGAGTTCAGATTCAAGCAAGGTACAGGCAAAAGTGAGGCTTGAACCTTTTTGTAATTCCTTAGTTGTAATCCGCACTTGGCAAAAGCGTCCGCAGAGCATGGTGTTTATATGACTAAGCAGTTAGTTGTCCATCTAATGTGGCAGATCTTAATGCCCAGCTTGAACATGTCAGGGCACAGTTTTTCTTTTATATTACTGTACAACTGCAGCCAATCATACAGTCCTGTTTGATATTCCCCAATAGTGATCGTCCATAGGACGAACCTAATTCTGGTTTGTTGTTTGGAGACAAGTACAGGAATGACTCCTTGGTATACATTTAGGAGAGAAGATTGTGAAACCATAGGTTGTTGCCAATGAGAACAGGCAATAATAATAAATTAATAACAGACAATAATAAGCTAGATAGATTAGTGATCTGACTCCTAGCCTAAGGCTGCTTTGTGCATTCAAAGGATCTTCCTTGCTGCAGGAATAATAGAAAGCTGTAAACACCTGCTAACTGAAAGAGCAGTTCGCTCTCTCATTTATACCCCGGTCTGACCTCCCAGACGTTCAGGGTGGCAGGCATGGTTATCTCCTCCTGTTTTTAATTCACAAACCAGTTCTATGAGATAGCTTAGGCCAAGAAAGACTGGCTAGCCTAAGGGCTCATAGTTAAGGCAGGGCTTTTTTTTCTGGGGGAATGTGCCAGAATGTGGTTCTAGAACCTCTTTGACAAATTTTTTTTAAAAATGTTTAATGGTCCATGAGTATTCAGTATACAGATTGAAAACTTCATTTCCCACTTGAGAGTTCCGGCTCCTCTTTTTCAAAAAAAAAGAAGAAGAAGGCCTGGTTAAGGGCATAGCTGAGTGGCACTTTGAACACAGGTCTCCTCCGTCTTTTAGCGTGGCATTCTAACCACTACACTACACTGGGTCTCACATTGGAAATGGCTGTTGTCTTCTCAATTTTGAGCAAGTGTTCCAGTTAGACTCTGTGGACCTAATTTTCTGCTGCCTTCTCCGATCTCCAGTTTGGGTGGGGACCTTCTAAAAGTTCCTGTGGGTGACATGAACGAACAGCTTGCAACTTGTATAACATGTGAAAGAACAAATGTATTCACATTACCCACAGAAACTGTTAGCATGACTTTCATAAGATCTAAAGATGATTAGGACAGAGGTGGGCAGACCACTGAGCTAAGGGTAGAAATATTTAGCAAACCAGAAAGCTGCAGCTGATGGATGTACTTAGGCTTCACTGATTTAATACGGTTTGCACATTGTTTTTCTGGGAATTTGGCATGTGCAAATTACTGCTGGTGGACATGAGGCTCCCACTCTGCAGTATTTATATAACTGGTACGCTCTCAAACACTCCAAGCCAGAATCAGCCCTTGACAGATGTTGATGCTTGCACTTTGAACTTATGAAAAGTGAAATGTGCCGTTTGAACATATAACCTTTTTATTTTAATTCTCTAGCATTTATTTCAGTATGGTTTTAATTTGGGTGTATATTCAAGAGGGCTAGAAACTTACACAAAACAAAGGACTCCTGATACAGTGCCTGCATGCCAAATGTTGCTCACCCCTGTCTTAATGTGGTATGTTTTGTAAAGTTAATTAGCAACATCGACTGCTATGCCCAACTCTTTCTCTGCTTTTGCAAAGCCTTTATACTGTGTTGTTTCGTGTTTTCATGCTTCTGTTGTGAGCAATGCAGAGGCAACCTCACGGCATGGTTACTACTGATTGCCATAATTAGGAAAAGGGCTGCTGGGTTTGGTCCAGTCTGCCCTAAACTTGGCTTGGTCTTGTCTGAACTGACTTGTAGGTGACTCTGTTGGATTTGGAATCTTGAAGGGACCTTCTTAGTTCATTTTAACAATGAACTGCTGGACTTCGTGTTGTTGTACATAGTAACTGCCTTTTCAAAAATGACTTAGAATGGGGGAGCAGTTGGAATGGGGATGGGGTTTGTAATTGCTGTAAAATTTCAGTCACATTTTGAAATACAGGAAAACCACAGAAAGTGGATCATTAGCCAGAACTGCAACTAAGCCAGCATGATAGGTAACTCCTCGATTAAATAATTGGCAGCTGCAGCAAACTTTACCCATAGGGCTGCAAAAATATATATGCTGAATTTTATTGTGTCTGCGGTGAATTAGTTCTGTGCTGAATATTGGCCAGTGTATATTTTCAGTGTGAAATTGTAGGTGGGGGGGCAGGGGGAAACAGCAAAATGTTTACCTATCTTTCCTTGTTTCTGCAACTATGATCCCAACCAATTGGCAATTTCATGGGGAATGTGATAGCATCAGGAATCTGCTGGATATGGCTGTGTGACATTGTCGCCATGCGTATTTCAAGAGACAGCGTAAGATGCTTCCCTCCCTATAAATGGTTGGTGGGGAAAAACCCCCAATGATTCTAAATGCCTTTTGCCCATCTTGTAGCCTTCTTTTGAAATGTTGCCCCAAGGAAGAAGCACATTTTGCAGGTGGTTAAAATGGTAATAAAATGTATCCCCCCTCAATTTTAGCTCAGCGCTACTTTGAATATCTCTCTGTTCAGCTATCTAGTTCTGCTAACATACTGCATGGACTTGGATACTAGAGCTCATACACAAAGAACAATTGGCTGTGTCGTTTCTGGGCCTAGTTCATGGATTGCTTATTGCTGATATATTAATATCACCACAAATTAATTCTACTGTGCTGATTTCGTTTGCTAGCTATTTTGTGTGAATGCACCCTTGAGTCATAGTGATGTGTATGTCTGAGTAAACCAGGAGCAAGTAGAGTATGTTCTTATGTGTGATAAATGCCCACTTTTGGCACACAAGGCTGCATTCGGACAACATAGAGCCCTACAAAAGCTGCTTTTGGTATAATTAAACCAGCATCAGCATGCTTTTCCCCCCTTCCCATCAAAAAGGAATGGGGTTCTAATAACTGCTTAGTCTCAGGCAAGCAGCTTGCACTGACCCAGTGGAATTCCTGACATATTCTTTTTTGAACAGGTAATTCCAGCTTGAGTAGAAATATAGGAAAGAGTTGATCGGATCCCTACCTCCAGTTGTTTTCACAAGCTTAAAAACTTTTTAACAGGATGACAATTGTGTATGGGCTAAGTAAATAAACAATTAGAAAATGTATAAGCCACAATTTTGGTGTTTGAAATCCAAACAATTAAGAGAGCCATATTTTGTGCATACCTATAAAAACTTTCCCCCTCTCTGATACTGAGAATATCAGTAGGCAAATCAAGACTTTATTACTAAGAATTAGTTGCAAGTGACATTTTTACACAGAAATGGAAATGTATTGAGAACCAAGAGAGATTCTATGTACAGTTGCTATTGAAATAGTGCTCAGTTTATTTTTAAAAAATGTGTATCTATAGGTAATGTAAATATCTTTAAAGGACAAAGAGTTTAGGTCTGCTCAGTTCTTCTCTGTATGCAGCATGAAAGGAGAGTAGCACACAGGCACCCTCACTTTTTGGTCTCCCTAGGTTGAAAGTGACTTCTGAAGTAGGCAATATTGGGCCTATTGGCACCCAGGATTCCGCTGAACCAGCTGTCTTCCCCAGTATTAAGGGAGATAGCAAATAAGGGAAGAACCCAGGTGCCCAGTATGGTGCTGGGGAAAGTAGAGTAGGCAGGGGAGAGATGTCAGCCTAAAGCTTGTGCCTCTTTCATTTGTGCTGAAGATATGAACATGGCACAAAAGTGTAAATTCTGTTGTGGTGCTTCTCCTTTTTAGTAGACTTTTGCTTAGTATCAGCAAGATAGCTTTTGATATCAAAACCAGAATAATTCATGCAAGCAGTCATTCAGATTGTTAAGCCTAAAAGGCATTTACAATTGGAGCCTAACATGTTTTTATTGTGGATGCAAAAGCCAAAAAAAAAAATGAATAAATAACAATAATAACAAAAGCTTCTACCTGAGGTTCCAAACCCATAAGACCTGCATCTTTTATATGATTGTTGCCACAGTCCTCATGATGGTGCTGATGTTGCTAGATCTTTCACTTTAGATGAAAGTATGTGGGAATAAAATACTAGTAACTGTCCAAAGACAGAGAAAGGAGGTGTGGGGTAGTACTGTGTTCCAAGTCAGTGGTTTTCAGATTGCGTTCCTAGGAACTCAGGGGTTCTTTCATGAAATGTTATTGATGGTGGACAAGCTGCTTAACAGACAGCTTGGTCTGGATTCCTGATCTTTCCCCTGAAATACGCAGCTACAGAGGAGGGTGTTTTATGACACATTGTAACGTTGCACTGTATGAAAGTCATGCTGAGCTGCTGTCCCAGAATTTCTAACTCCTTGACCAAGGATCAGGAGTTCTTCAGAAGACAAATTAGTATGGAACAGGCTGTCTGAGGGACAGAAGATTAAAAATGACTGTCCTAAATTGTCTACTATACCTGGTTCATGCTTTCCTTGAGTCTTATCAGGTTTGTTCAGTGAACAATGAGCTTAAATCCATTAAATGGTGAAGTTACTAGAACGTGACTGATTATATTTCTTAGCCCTGTCTTTATGTATTTGCATTGCACGACAATCTGGCTTTTTGTGATGTCATACTCTTTGTTGTTGATCCAGAATTCTATATGTCCCAAAGTTTATATGTAAAATAGAGAAGAAATTATGGGATATGCCATGCAATAGATAGCCAACTGAACTGACATAAAGCTCAGCTTAGCTGATTCGATATTATAGTAATTTTATTAGTAATTCATAAAGTTTTTGGTGTTTTGAGATTTATGCAGAAATTTTAGTAAAATAGAGAGAGATAACAGCCTTATGAAATGGTGCAATAGCTGCTTTCTATTCAACAAAGGGCTAACATGTTGGAGAAGGGGCACATAATCCACTGTGAAGAAAGTTCTCACAAGCTCTCTTGTACGAGTCACGCTAGAATATTTTGTAAAGTTTGCAAATGGCTTCAAAGCAAGCTATACGGTTTCCCAGTTTCTCCCCTGAAATTCTTCAGAAATTACCCATTATTTATTTACGTTTTCTGGCAGCCTCAAGGTTAAATGATTACTAGTATTGGTGTAGAATCGTGAAGGGAATCTCATTTTTCAGGATCATGTGTGTCTACTGGAAAGGAGAGCCAAGTAGAGTACCCTGTCATTCTTGCTAGAAACCGTAAGCTCTTCTATTGTACCTCAGAAGATAGCTTGGCATCTAGTCAGTTCTGGCATTGGGCCTGCTTAAAAATGGCATTTGATGGTCTTAGAAAGCACACATCATTCTGACTTGCAGTTAAATATCATGATTAATCAACAGACCAAATGCTTTTTAATGCAGTCTATGGAATGTATTGTGTTCTTGGATCTCTGCAGTTGTTCTCCAAAGGAAACAAATCTTGCTCTCCAGGAACCCTAGGATTAACCAAAGACTAAGAGATCTAGGGAATAGAATGCTTTATTATTTGCTGGTTTACCACTGTTGTTACCTTGACTTTCATCTGAAGAAAGGTCAGTGTACAGATAAGAAGAAAAGCAATAGACTCAATCATTGTAAATGGCTTGAGCCAAGAGTCTTGCATTGATGGGAGTGGAGCAGACTTAAATTTCAGGTCATCAAATATCCTGAAATGCTATGACTTCATTGCTGAGCCAAACTGCAAAGGCACCCAACAAGAATGCTCCCTATTTATTATGTACAAACCATTGAACTTTTATCAGGGGCTGCTGTCTTGTGGCTCTAAGCACTTTCAGCTTGCGTATCTATAGATTTTGGGTAAACTGTGAGATTGTAGTACTTTGTGATGTTGTCATGATATGCAGAGTCAACAGAATTGTGCAAAAGATGGACATATTTCTAGTGATGATGGAACACGGGAGCCAAAATAAAGACTCCTGCATTAGATTCAGGCATGATCTAGCAAAGCATTATTGTTGCCCAACATTCAGTTATTTATATGGCGCTTCTGCATGGATACCATACGGATTTTGCTGAAATAAATGGATGTTGTGTGGCAGACCGATTCTGCCCTCCGCCGTCTCTTCACTTTGTCCAAATTGTCAGCTTGTCTTCTGTGGAGTGATCCCAGGGCTGGTTTTTATTAGTAATTTTATCCTCTAATGTGATATTATGAAACCCAAGAAGATTCCACTTTTTAAAAATATTTCATACAGAATAGTAGTTTGATGTTAGTCAAGGAACTGTTTAACTCCACATGGCCACTAAATTAAGGGGGGAAATTAACATTATCAAGGCAATACTTCTCGAAATTATTTCTCTTATTATATCAGTCTGAAGAAGCTTTCCTAGTTGGTCTTTCAATAGAATAGGCTGTAATCTTCTAAGAAAACTTTGCTGAGAGTAAGCCTTACTCTGAACAGACCTGCTTAGGATTCCTTCTTTAATGTTTCTTGAAGAAGGATAACAGAGGCAGATGAATATGTTTATAGACTGCAAAATTGCCAACCACAATTTACAGGGGGGGTTTAATACCACCCCCCACCAAAAAAAACCCTGGTTTTTTTTTCAGTAGCTGGTGATGGGATACTCATTGACAAAAAAAAAAATTAGGTATTACATAGAACACACACACCTTTGTTCAAATCAGCAGGTGAATGGGGCTTATGCTCAGATAAAATGGCTAGGATTGCAGTGCGTGTTATCCATTCATAAAGTCTTAATCAGCTACTCCCACCGTTTTTCTTGCAAATAGCAGGTGGACATGTGTGAGATTTGGATTGGGACTGGGGTGCAATGAAAGGGGGAGGTTAAGCCTTCCCACCCACACCTCTTCCCAGCACAGAACTCCTGTTGGCTTCATTGGAGAAGGATACAAGTACTGACTCAGCTACCTGTATGTTTGATGGGGACAGTCTAAGGCTGAATCACGAGGCTAACATACCATTGGTTAGCCGATGAATTCTGTATGCCTTGCAAATGATTCTGTCCTCTCCTCATTTGCCCATTTCTGCCTTTCTCTTCCCTCTTCTATCATATTAGCATGATCATCTTTCTTTGGTGTGAAAAGGCACTGGAGATACTAGTGCAGATGCATCTCCTGGTCTTTTAAAGTGAGGAGCAGAAGCCCTGGAGTACTCTTCCAAGGTTGTGTCCTGACTGGCAGTTTGGCCCGATATAGGCACATTTTACAAATGGGCAGGATCACACAGCCACATCTGTCAGGCATTCCCCGGGCATACTTCCCTGTCAGAGGACAACTTGGAGCCGGGTTAAAAAGCCACCACCTCCAAAGTGGTGTTTTTGTTTCCCTCTGCATTTATTGCGCATGGCCGGATGTCTGAACACGGGGGGGTGCGCACAGAACGGATTTGGCAGTGTGAACCTGAAGATCCGTTCTGCCGCTACGGAGGTGGTTTTTTAAAAGACTTGCCTATGTGTGCATGCGCACTACGTACACACATGGTGTTTGGATTTTTTTTTTTTTTGCAGTTCGCTCCGTGGCTGACGCGCCACAATAATGTGGAGGCTTTACCACGGGATGTCTCCATGGGTAACCCACAGCAGGGTGTGCTGTGTGGCTGATATATCTCACTACACTTTAACCCGGTTCAATTAGAGGCAGCACCATATCGCGCCAAGCCGCCAGTGTGATCACAGCCCAAGTGTAGTATAGCACTACTATGGTTGCTTATGCTGCTTCTTGTGTTCACAGTGAGTCACCTATGAAATAATGGTTTTGCTTTAGGTCTTCATTGTCACACACCGTTTCTGTTGACAGATGATTTTTCAGGAATTTCAGAGCCTCTGCAGTAACTTTTTGGTAGCCCATACTTAGTAGAATGCAGAATATAACTGTTGTTATAATCCTGGACTCGTGTTTTAATACCTTGATTAATTTTGACTGTCACTGGTCTCTTAACAACTGTAACTAGGGACTCGTTCAGCAGCTCCTTGCTTTCCAGTGTTCAGGTCTGATTGTTTTAGTGGGTTTTAGAAGGCAACTCTTGACCTGACTGTATCAGCACTTCTTGAGTTGCAGTGCAGCCTGTTTAGGCCTAGCCTAATTTTGTGAAAATATGAGCTAGTTTAGGTTGGGCACACATGGCAGTCAAACCTCTCTCAAGACAAATTATAGATGTGCAATTCACTGAAACAATCACCTTGTGAAAATTTTACCCTAGGAAAATGTTTCTATGAATGTCCATAAATTAGGACATCTAAGCTCATTTACAAAGGATTTCTGCTGATTCCCCCCTCCTGGTGCAGACCTCCAGCTTCCCTCTGATGCTGTCCCTCATGGTCTTCTGCCCCCCAGGAGCAGCATTTTGGGTTGCAGCCAGGAAGGGGAGAAGCAGGAAAGTCATGCTCCAGGGACAGAAATCCCTCTGTCGACAGACCTCTGTGGGATCCTCTACTACTTATTTCGGATCATTCCCAAAGGACCCCTGTAATGAGCTTCTCTGAGATTGCTCCAGACTAAAATATAACTACATTGCAATCTTAGTATTTTTTTTAAAAAAAGTAATATATGTACAATGTAAACATATCTGTAAAGTACTCAAGACTCAATCTTCCAATATGGCTTGTTGAGGCATCATACTCAACATGGTAAACCTTTAAGTTATGTGTTAGATCATCATCATAGCTCTTTAAAGATCTGAATATATTAAAACACGTCATCATGTTCCTTGATATGTCAGAAGAACTAAGACAGCTCCGCAGTGCAAGATGGTGAAGTTGCTGAGAAGTATGTAATTCTAGTGAATGTTGAATAGGTATAAAGTACATAAGCTTGGTGAACCCGTAAGGTTTGCAAGACAAGAGACGAACACAGGTGGTTTGCCCTTGCCTGCCCCTGCGTAGCAACCCTGGATCTCCTTGGTGGTCTCCCATCCAAGTACTGTCCAGGACCAGCCCTGCTTAACTTTTGAGAGCTGACAAAATTGGCTAGCCTGGGCCATCTTCAGGGCTCCCACAAACTCAGCCTTTCCATATCAGCCCCCATAAATAAATGGGGCAATTCTAAAGACAGTTAATATCAGGTTCACTCATCACTTTCAGCCTTGGATGTCAAGTTTGGTTTTCTTGGGATTATTTATAATAGAATTTTTATAAAACCTTCTGTGAAACCTCACGGAAACCTAAGTAGGAGCAATCCCCTATAACTGACTTGAGCATTTGATATTATATTTTATGTAGTTGATTCTGATATGTTCTTTCAAAGAGCTAGATAAGGAGAAAAAAAATGTAACCAATACTATAAAGTTGATGCTTCTGCATCTGCTTCAAAATGCAGTTTTACTGCCAGCACGTGGCATGTATGTTTCCTTCTGCCAAGAATCTTCTTTGGGTGTTAGTGAATGAATGTATTTGTTACTGTAAACTATGCATTTTCATAAAATTACAGTATTTTATATGGACAAAGTAAAAACATTTTCCTAACTATCTACATTTGACGCATACTGCCCCAGATGAATCACCGAAACCTGCATTCCTAGCGCATGCCAGTCTCTCCTTAATTCAAGAGTTTAATTTATAGGTGTAGAAGGAGAAACATTTTTCTATTTATTGCAATTAAAGCAAATACACACAATCCTACTAAAATGAAATATTTTTAAACACCATTGGCTCCTGTGGTACAGTTGTGCTTAAACCATTTATTGAAAATCGATGGGGACAAGAGTACTTAATTTGGCCGGACTGTGCCCAGTGCTCACGGGGAATGGTAGGAGGATTATATGTTTCCCAGCTGTGATAAAAAGGATATACCACACTTAATAAATGACAGCCTGTATTGAGCGTCCATGGCCTCATAACCTATGAAGGTCATACAGTGGTTTTAATTGTTTTCAGCTGCCTACTGATTTGAAAATATATGGGTTGGATCAAGCCAGTTGGAAAGAAGGGTCCCCCTTTCACCACCTCAGAAGGCTATTCTGGAATGGGGACTGTAGAAAGAAAGGGGGAGGGGGTGAGATTGAATGGAAAAAAACTGGCTGGTTCCTTCCCAAATCTAGACTACAGTATATTTAATTTAGAGAAGCGTGTTATGCTAATGCAGGGCTTTTTTTCTGAGGGAATGCGCCGGAATGGAGTTCCAGAACCTCTTCAACAAAATTCTTTTAAAAATGTTTAAAAGTGCATATGTTTTCAGTATACAGATTGAAAACTTCATTTCCCTCTTGAGAGTTCCGGCTCCTCTTTTTCAAAAATTTAAAAAAAAAAAAAAAAAAAGTCCTGGTAATATGTAATCAATTGCAGTTGTGAGGCGCAGAATGAAAAAGAAACTTCTTTAATAGCATAATGATTTTAACTAAAATAGCATTAACATTTTACTAAAATGTTTACAATTATCTAATTTTTGTCTGATTAACAAACATGTTTTAGGAGTACTGTTTGCCTGTCCAACATACAACAGAACTCTCTCCTTGTCTGCCATGACTCCAGTGACACACATGATGTAATTTCATCCATAGGGATCTATGCAGATATTTAGAAAGATCTACCTGCAATCATCATACTGAAGGGCTGGGTTTGTGACAATGTACAGATAGCCACCATTACCACATCACTAGAGGGCTTGTTCATAACACTTTATCATACCCACATGCCACGGGGTGATTTCCAGGTTGGCCTCGGATTAGATTCAAGCCTACCTCTTTGCAGTGACTGGAAGCTGATTCAGTAGGATTAAGCAAGAATCTATCTGGAGGGTAACTGCAGCCTACCTCTAGTTTGGCTTGGGGACAGATGGCAACTACCCTAGGTAAATGCTGCAAACAACGTCTGATGTCTTTCGAAGCCTGTAAGACTGTGTTGTGTTTTGGGGTTTTGCTTTCATTGGAATTGCCAGAACTCCTTCCAAAGAAGGCAACGAGAGTGAGTCACCCTTGTCTCAAGAAATCCTTTTATCTTAAGTTTAGTATCAGAAAATTCACTTTATAAATATTTGAAAGAGAGCTTCCAATTTTGGCACTAATTGAATTACTGGATACTTTTAATACAAATATATATATATATGGTAGGGTATTTGACAGATGTTCTTTTTATATAATTTTTAGCCAAATACAGGTATTCTAATTCCTATTTCTGTGGAATCCTATCAGACTGTAAATGCAAAAATAAAATTAGTTCAGGTTTCAAAACCCTAGGGTGGGGCTGGGGGGGGATGGACTATTGAATGGTTAAGTGCTTTGCTAGCTTTTTTGGTATATCATGTGCTTGTACATACATATAAATATATATTATAAATATATATAAAATAGGTCCGTATGGTTAAATGTTTAGTGTTTTTATTATTGTTCTCTAAGGAAAGAAAATGTGTTTTGTATTGCTTTATGAATTCAAGAAAAAGGCTTTATGTAATGATTAAAAAGTTTTCTAACTATTTTATGCCAGAAATGAAAAACTCTAGTGCTATGTGAATCACAACATTGATTTCACAAGTGTAATTTGAGATTTTCAACGGGCCATAATGGATGGCTCCAGGTAAAATGCACTTTCTTGTGGCACTCAATCTATTCGCCCTGAATGGGCTTTCAAAAGGACCACAAAATGTTTACATCTTTTCTTGTGTTCCCCCCCCTTCCCTTATAAGAGTAGTGAAAATGGAAATGTTCCCGCTTTAAGGGGAAAATAAAGGCAAATAAATATTTGATAACTTACTGAAGTAACATGGCTCAAGAATATGGATCATAGGAAGTAGATTAGTAATGTTTTGTAAAATTCATTTTAGTGGTTGTCTCCGATCAGTGAGCTCTATTTTGTGATGCTTAGATGTGACAAATACGCTGTTGCTTATCCAGTCTAAATATCATTGTTTACCTGTAATTTACTGTTAATGGATATTCCGTGGGTTGCACTTGTTTAAGTTCAGTTGGAATCCTGGCCGTCATGCGAAACGTATTCAGACTGTTAGATATCTACAACTCTACTTAAATGCACTTAAAACTGATTAACTACCATGGAATATGTTGAACTATTTCATGTAATAAAGGCCTTTATGTACAAACTGTTTTGTGAGAGTTTTGTTTTTGTTCTGTAGTTATATAGAAGAATGGAAGTGCATCAACAAGTAAAAATCAGCAAAGGCGTAGCACAAGCGCAATACCACTATGGATGAAATTACGACATATTTATTTATTCAAAAGCATTCCCCCCACCCCATCCCTTGGACAGCTTTGAGGTAGCAAATCTTGACAAAAGAGGACAGGTTACTGAGAGCATTTACCCTGCAAACTGAACACATGAATGGAAGTTCAATGTTATTTTGTGGTCAAACATTACAGGATGCTGCCCCGTTCTCTCCAGCAGGATTACATTATTCTTTTATAACTTCTTGGTAAATTTTATATATAGAATATCAGCCTTTCCCCTTCCCTCACACTCAAAATGGATAGCTTCCTTGTGGCACAGCTGCAGGCTACAGTGACAGAATTCTGAAACGGTGTTCACTCTTTGCCTCCCCCTTTTTTTTGTTTTCCACTGAACATCTACTCTTGAAGACTTCTGGGTAGTTTATATCTTGGTTAGTATGTTGTGATTTCTTAATTGCTCCTAATGACCGAGAATACACAATTGCCGATACATTTATTTGAGCTGCAGTCCTTTGAATTAAAATACTCCCAAGAAATAACTTGCTTGGTGTCAACTGCAGCTAAAATTTCTTTTAAAAAAATCTTCACCTTGACAGAAAATTATGTAGCATCTACCAGGAGATAACTATGAAAATATCCAAAAATGGTGCTGTAATGTTAAAGCAAGACATACTCATTTATAAGTACCTGACAGAAATTCTGAAGGCTCACACACTGTCTGTATTCTGTCATGATACTAAGGTTTGGGACAAGTTTTCTGCTGGTGTTGGGCCAGTAATGAGCGTTGGGTCAGGTCGCATCATGTGGTACCCCCTTACTAGCATAGAGTACTTAGAACGCAATCCTGTGACCCAGTGAAGCAGATCCTAGGATTTGGTTGTAAAGCAATATTCAGTTATTGTGGTTGCTTCAAAGAAGAAATGCCATAAATGTTGGGCCCCTGTTTAGTCAACTTTACTTAAATCTCATGGTAGTTTCTAATCAGAGCTTTTACTTCTTAACACCTGATCCCATAAAACAAAGAGTATTTTCTCAGGATGCAGCATGTGGATAGAAGACAGGTTTACTTGCCATACTGTTAATTTTTTAGCATTGTCATATATAAGATTAATCAGTGTGCATATTGTTTGTTACCTAATGTGTGGGGGATTCAAAGATTTCATTTTTATATCAGTGGGAATTGCAAGCATTTTGAAACCCCACCTATTACACTGAGTAAATCTTTGCCATATGGTGCCCTCCTGTGGTGGAAAATATGTTTACAGCCCCCAAATTTTAAAAGGTCAATTTATGGACTATTTATTTTATTTTTATTAGGCTAATTTACTTATCAATGGGGAATGAGAAAGAGGGGTGCCACTGACCCCTTTTCAGCTCCAGAAAAGATGATATTCATGTTTCAGGAGCCCCTTTCTGTGACTTTGCATTCTGCAGAGAATTACACCCATGACTACCTTTGAAAACAGCTTCCTCGTTACGTGGTAATTCACGTGTCATTCACTCCTTGTTACCTGGATTTACAGCACAGGAAAGAACTTTTTCATGAGACCCAGCATGGTGTAGTGGTTAAGGGCAGCAGTCTCTAATCTGAGAACCGGGTTTGGTCCCCTCCCCCCCACATGAAGCCTGCTGGGTGACATTGGGCCAGTTACGATTCTCTCAGAACTCTCTCAGGCCCACCTACCTCACAAGATGTCTGTTGTGGGGAGGGGAAGGGAATGTGACTGTAAGCTGCTTTGAGATTCCATAAAGTAGAGAAAGGTGAGGTATAAAAACTTCTCCCAATGGTAAATACCAGGAGATGTAAATCAATTCTAAGTATCAGGGTTGCCAGGTGAGGCCGACAAGCAGGTGGGGGACTTACCAGGAGCCCCTGGGAGAGGGAACTCTGAAGCGAGTTCAGGGTGAGCTGCTGTTGCATTTAAAGGGATCACCTTTTAAATGCTTTCCCTCCATTGGAAATAATGGAGGATGAGGGCACCTTCTTTTGGGGCTCATAGAATTGGACCCCCTGGTCCAATCTTTTTGAAACTTGGAGGGTTTTTTTTAGGAGAGGCACCAGCAGCTATGCTGAATATTTGGGGCCTCTAACTCTGCCCCCCCAGAGCCCCAGATACCCACAAATCAATTATTATACCCTATAGGAACCATTCTCCATGGGGTATAATGGAGTGCCCAGCAACTATTTCCCCCCCTTTCTGATAGCCCTGGGGGATACCCTGCCCCCAACTGGGGATTGGCAACCCTGGTACCTGTTGGGCAGGAACCTGTGGGGTAGGAAATCCATGTGTAACAAAGCCAGTTCCAGAGCCATGTTTGTCTGCTAAAGCTATAATAACAGCTGTGTGGCACCTTAAACCTAACAAATGTATTGTGTGAGGCAGAGCCTACCTGCATCTAACATAGTAAGTTTATTGATCAAAAAACGTACACCATAATAAACTCAGTCTTTAAAGTGTCACAACTTTTGACAAAGCAAGTTCTATTCCTTGTTTTCCTGGAAGTAGTGGTGAAAATTAAACAAAACTTGCCCATTAGGACCAACTGGCTACCTCTTTCTTTAACCTGATATAGTCAAGAGACCATTCAGGCTGGCCCCTTATGGCCAGAAACAGGAATCCTGTCCCTTTTTTAGGGCTGCCAAATGTGGGCGGGGGGCAGGGAATCCCCTGCTTTGAAGCCCAATTTCCGATGCGGCAGAATCGGGGCCCGGGGGAACCCCGCCCCTGGCATGCGCGTCACTAGCAAGTGACGTGGGCACGCCGGGCACGCTGGGGGCGGGGCCACGGCCATTTGGCAACCCTACCCTTTTTGCATGCTGGTTTCTCTTCCTGCCTTCATAGCTAGCCCACTCCCAAAACAAGAAGCCACTAGTTCTCCACTAGAGGCCTAGCCCCCAAATGACAATGCCATTTTTGTACTACTCTATCAGCAATCTGTGCAGATGGAGACAGTTTAAAAATGAAACAAAAGACTTACAGAGCCCATGGTAGATGGTAGCTAATGAAACAGATAACCTCCCTGTAATGTGAGACCTGGGCCCCCAACCTTTTTGAGCCTTCAGGCACCTTTGGAATTCTGACACAGCCTGGTGGGCACAGTCGGCTGCCACAAAATGGAGGCACTACAAGGCTGATCCAGCCACAAAATGGCTGCCACAGCTTACCTTCAGTCACACAGTGAAGATCCTTGTGCAGTGGTGGCAGCTGCTGCCAAAGCATTGGCTTTTTAAAAAAAAAAATGCACAGCCAATCCTATCTACAGTGGTCAGTCAAAACCGTTGCTGAGCAAAAGCTCCACCTGTCCCCTTCCACTTTCTAAAAATACATGGCAGCCACGGGCAGCATGCTGGGGACCCTTGGAATAGAGAGTGGCTACTGAAACATACAAAGAGTTATCCCAGAGCTACTTTTGTGTAGGGTACGAACAGAGCATAAGAAAGGCCCTTCAGCATCATGGCCAAACAGATGGCTCAAGGAGGAGGACCACAAGCAAAGTCACAGACCCAAAGCCATTGTTACCCACAAGTCACTGCATCTCACGGTCTCTGAATGTGACGTTTATAAACATTATAGTTGTTAACTGTTACTGAATCCATCCTCTGGGGGTTTTTTGCTTAAAACCACACAATTAAAACTGTGTGTGTGTATAATAATGTCAGTTAGTTTTACAGCTGGAAGGGAATACCTTTTTTTTTAAATTACAAAGTGTTTTTGATCCTATTAAACAACAACAGTTCCTTTCAGAAGTACACACTAAATCTGCAAGTTGCTAAAAACACAATAACAACAACAACAACAAACCCAGGACCCTCTTTCATTCCTAACAGCTGAAACCAGAAAGGATGCACCTGCTAACAGCTGTCATGCTTGAACTCCTGCCCCACTTTCATCTGGTCTTCCGCTTGCTTGGCTATAAAATATTTGCTTTGGATTTTTTGCACGGTTCTTCCAAGTGAGTGTCTGCAGGGGCTCTTCAGTGATCTCCAGGCAAAAGTGGGACTTAGTTCGGGACTTAGTGGCTCTCAGCAAGATGCTGTCCCAGGCGTGGCACAGCAACAACACAGACAAGGGAATGGGTGCACCTAGTTGTCACTCTGTCTCTGTGTGTCACTCACCCCCCCAGCACACTTGCTTGTTCTCATTTGTGTGTGTGTCACTCACACACACACACACCCCAGCACACTTGCTTGTTCTCATCCTCTAGCTGTTGGTTCCTGCTCCTAGCAGCCATGACTGTTTGCCCAAGTAGATACATGAAAGTGGCCAGCACCATCCAACACCCACTGCTGCCTCCATCTGTGACAGAGGTATGCATGCCAAGGGCAGGGTAGGCAGACCCACTCCTTCCACAGATGCCCAGTGCCACTGCTACTAAATCCAGAACAAAAGGGCAGACTGTGATGTCTGCTGCTGCATTCTTGTGCTCCCACCTGAAGTCTGGGGGCCTCAGCAGCTGGTTCGGGCTTCAGCTGAGGATGGGTCCCCACCTCATACACATTGTCCAAAACGAGACCCATTTGGAACATATGAAGCTGCCATACCCTGAATCAGACCACTGATCCCTCTAGCTCAATAACATCTATGAAGCTGCCATACCCTGAATCAGACCACTCTAGCTCAATAACATCTGTTTTGACAGGCAACAGCTTCCCAGGGACTCAGGCAGAAAAGGCTCTTTCTCAACACTTGATACTAGAGAGCCTTTAATTAGAACCTGGGACGTTCTGGCTGCAAAAGATGTGCCCTGCCTTTGAGCCATTGCATGTAGCCAGGAGCTTCTTGTGGGTTGTTTTTGTACACTTCTGAATGCGGCAGTCACATTAAACAAAACAGAGAGGATGAAGTATTGTTTTTTTCTAGAACAAAGGGGTTCATAGCCTCCACTGCTTTGCCAGTGCCTAAAAAGTCAGTCCACAAAAGTATGACTTTTATAGCCAGTGGAAAATTTCAGGATATAGTGCTTGCATGAAGGAAAGAATGATTGACAAGAACCCCACAGTGTTTTGCAAGCTTTGTGGGATTCAGAGATTTCCCACACTTTCAGGCTGTAACCCAAAGTGCAATACCAAGGTGACAATGGATTACACAGAGATAGTTTATCCAGAAGATTCAAAAGAACAATACTCACAGAGGAATACTGCATCCAGTTCCAGATTGTGATGAATAGTTTGACCGAGCTCCTTCTGTACTCTGGGCAACTCTGGGCAGGATTAACATGCAACCTATGTGCAGGTTTAATGAGTGTCATAAGGAACATAGGAAGCTGTCTTATGTTGACAAGTCACAACAGACTGGCAGCAGTTATCCAGGGCTTCACATGGGGAACTTTCTCAATCCTGCTACCTAACTGGATATCCCAAGGATTGAACCTGGAACCTTATGTATGCAAACTACACCCGTGGTTCCTGCCCACATCAGTCCTGCACACGGTATTTAGCTGTGTGTATTCAAGACCTGCAGACAACCAATCATGGCTGCTCACCCAGTAAAAGACTTGCATATGATATACGATGGTCACGGGTTGCAACATACGTGGAAGCTTCATATTCACTGCTGTGCTATACAGAAGAGCCAAGTTCCACGAAGACATTGGGGTCTATCAAATCAGCCTCCCCACACCCCTCCCCTCCCCTCCAGTGAGTCCCTGGCTTCTCCGATCTAGGATTTCCAGTTCATTCTTTATTTTTACTTAGATCACCAAAGTTGCAGTGCTTAGCACCATAAGAAGAGCCCTTATAGAGACCACCTGTCAGGTCTCCCCAGTTAAGGCACTCTCCACAACACACTTAAGCAGTGGTAGTTTATTCAGATTTGCTTACTTTAGGAAAACAGGCTCCATGTCAGAACTGGAAAAAAGGTGCACAAAAGCCCCTATTATAGATAATACACCATGCACCCCACACCTCTCCCATACGTCATCATTCAGCTCCTATTGTAGCTATGGCAACCCTGACAGATATACAGCGCCTGGCAAAAGAGTCTCCAAGGCTAGCTCCCTTGGGAACCAGCAGTGGGGCACAATTTTTTAAAAAGTTATGGCTTCTATAAGCATCCACTCAAAACACACATGCACTCCCCTCAGGAATTCCCTCGCCCCTAAATTATGGCAAGCAGTGAAGTGGAACAAGGTGAAATGAAACTGAAGCTTGACACCATCTAGGCCAGGGGTCCCCAGCCTTTTTGATCCTGTGGGCGCTTGTGGAATTCTGACACAGGCACAACCACTAAATGGCTGCCACAGGAGGTGAAGCCAACGACAAAACACCAGGGATTGAGGTCATGCCTAACTCAAATAGTAACTTTTCAGCATTTCCGGCAGAAATGTTGCTTGAATTAACATAGTGTTTAAAATTATTTTCTTGCATACACACAGTTTGTCTTAAGTCATGCAGTGAAGATCATACAATCATAGAATCAGAGAGTTGGAAGGGACCTCCAGGGTCATCTAGTCCAAACCCCTGTAAAATGCAGGTAATACACAAATACCTCCCCCTCCATACCCCCAGTGACCACTGTTCCATGCCCAGAAGATGACAAAAAAACCTCCAGGATCTCTAGCCAAACTGACCTGGAGAACAATTGCTTCCTGATCCCAAGTGGCTATCAGCATTCTGCTGAGCATGTAAGAAAGGGCCACAAGAATTAAGCACTGATGCAACCCTTCCTGTATTCGCTCTCATGATCTGCCTAAGTTCACAGAATCAGCACTGCTGTCAGATGGCCATCTAGCCTCTGTTTGAAAACCTCCAAAGACGGAGAGCCCACCACCTCCCAAGGAAGCCTGTTCCACTGAGGAACTGCTCTAACTATCAGGACGTTCTTCCTAAATGTTTAGCCAAAAACCCTTCTGATTTAATTTGAACCCGTTGGTTCTGGTCCAATCTTCTGGGACAACAGAAAACAACTCCGTACCATCCTCTATACGACAGCCCTTCAAGTACTTGAAGATGGTTATCAGTCGTCTCCTCTCCAGGCTAAACACACCCAGCTCCTTCAACCTTTCCTCATAGGACTTGGTCTCCAGACCTCTCACCATCTTTGCTGCCCTCTTCTGGACATGTTCCAACTTATCTATATCCTTCTTAAATGGTGGTGCCCAAAACTGAACACAGTACTCTAGGTGAGGTCTAACCAGAGCAGAGTAAAGCGATACCATCACTTCACGTGATCTGGACACTATACTTCTGTTGATACAGCCCAAAATCACATTTGCCTTTTCAGCTACCACATCACAATGCTGACTCATGTTCAGTGTATCATCTACTAAGACCCCTAGATCCTTTTTGCACATATTACTGCCAAGATAAGTCTCCCCATCCTATAATTATGCATTTGATTTTTCCTACCTAAATGCAGAACTCAATATTTATCCCCATTGAAATTAATTTTGTTTTAGCCCAGTTTTCCAGCCTGCCAATATCATCCTGTATCCTGACTCTGTCTTCTACTGTATTTGCTACCCCTCCCA